>NC_139416.1:3507500-3810000 GCF_905368555.1 Meleagris gallopavo
ATATGATAAAGGAGGAAGCGAAGGCATCCTTCAATAGCAGGGAAAGATGTGTCTTCTGTCACTACCCTCTTGGGTGAAGGAATTCCTTTAAAAAAAAATAATCAGAGCCTTTCTTAATGAGTTTCAATCATTTAAAAATCCTAGACTTCTTAAGAGTATTCAGGAGCTGCAGAACCTTTTTCTATTGGTGGCAGATTTCTGTGGAACTATGTATGTTTGCTAAACCTGATTTTCCCTTGGCATCTCTTTCCCTTTCTGCTGCTAGTTGTGACGCTGACCTCCCAGCTCCCAGCAGTGGGCCATCTCTCTATAGATAATGCTTGTACAGTGACTGCATTGAAAGACCACATGTATACTTCTGCAAAGAAATGAGTGAAAACTGTGTGAGAAATCCTAGGCAATTAATAGGATCATCAAGACTGCTGGATTTTATAGCTGCTCGTAAAGATGAAATATAAAACAAAATTACTAGTCTTTTGAATCTAAAAAGACCTCTGTTAGGTGAAGATGAAGCAAAACCGAAACAACTGTTCCTTGCAGGTATGGTTAAAATAATCAACTTTTTGCTGTCTCTCTCAAACAAAAAATTAGCTTCACCTGTTGTCGTTCCGACGCTCCAAATCTGCCACTTTGTTGCTAAGTCATTTTCTCCCCATTTACCTGGGAGCAGAGAGGTAGACCCTTCAGTGGCAGGTGATACAGCTGCACTCAGGGTGACTGAACGTGCTCCTGCAGCGAGGTGTTACAGGCAGGCCTAGAAGGCAGATTAGTTTCTGCATCTTTGTGGGTGCGAAGCAGCCCTGGGGCAGGAGGAGGCCCGTGGGTGACACACGGCCCTTGTTTCAGACTGGCTGTCGCAGGGAGGGCCGGCATGTGGCCACGCCATGCCCCAGCCGTGCTGCTGGCCCTGCGAGCACGCAGCATCACCAGGCGCCGTGTGCCGCAGCCGCACAGGAACCCCATCTGCTCCACTTAATGATTTCTGTTTGATGAATTTTTCTGTATTCATAAAGGGAGATGCCGTCACCGGGGACAGCCTTCAGCACACCCACCCCTACAATCTTTATCCGAGCCCCAGCCGTAATCATTCCGCCTTGGCTCCTAATATAGCACAAGCCCTGCAGAAGTGGGGCTGCGCTGGCAGTTTCTGACTCCTTCATAAGCTCTAATTCTGGTGCTGCGGGTTTAATTAAGTGTGTGGCAGTTAATCAGGCACCGAAAACAGGGCCCTCCGCTGGGGAATCACCTGTGAGAGCGCAGTCGGGGTGCAGAGGGGCTCCTTGAAACGCCAGCACTCCAGCTTCTGCAGTGAGATGGAAAGAAAGTTATCAAATAAAATCTGTTTGCTTGTGGCTGTGCTGTGACAGCTTTGTTAGTCCTAACAGATGACAAGGATTATTCAATCAATATAGATTTACCCTGAGAGTTTTGCTGTTTTCAGACACCTCCAGGAAAATGACAGCCATTAAATATGTACAAAGGCCGGTCCGGGGCCTATGGCCCCCAGCTTTAAGCTGCTGCCTTTTCTGAGTTATGTCAGGATCAATTTTTTCTAATAGATATCACTTATCCTACATGATAATCAGCCTATCATAGCCCATTGATTACATGACAGCCTGATTTAGGTCTGGTCTAGAAGATAAGAAACACAGGGAAATCTCTGCCCAGATGTTCAGGGCATCACCATCCTGGTTCAGGACCCTCCCCTGAAGTTTTACCTGCTTGGCAGCCAGGAGAGGTGTTTGGCCTGGTCCTCCTTTCCCATCACTCCCACGTCATGCCCAGAGCACATTAGTTTTCTATGGCTCCAAATACTCCTATTTCTTTTAATGAGGTTCTTGAGGTATCTGGATGTTGGTGCTGCTCTGCATGTTGGGGTGCTGGGGACAAGGTGCTCCATTTCTCAGGAAATTCAGGAAGACTCAAGGAGTTCAGTGCCTGAAGTGTTGAAAAAGCAGTGGCAGCGCTCTTAGCAGAAAGATCAGTGGATTCCAGTGGCAGTAGATGGGGGGATGCCTTCCTTAACTTATTGGTGAGATGTTGGAGGGGATCCTTTAAATTATCATCTGTTTATACACATGTTTGTACTTCCCATCAGGGTTGGAAATTAATCTTGTATATGTTCATATATGGAACAGTCTCTTCTATTACTGTCTGTGAATGGAGCTGGAAATCGTATAAAGGCTTGGCAGAATTCTCCTTATAGATATGGCTGAACATGTGATAGTGTTTTTCCTTATTTCATTCTGTAAAATCACATATACACATCTGAAACTATACTGAGCACATTGCTTTTTTTCAATAAGTAATTGCTATGGTTGCCACATGGCAGTGATGTGAGTCCCAAATGAGAGGCAAAGTGTCTCTACATACAGTCTCTTAAAAAATGCAGTGTGCTCTATGAAATTTCCTGACAAAGATATAACATGAAAAAGTTTCAGTTTGTGCATGTACAAGGATTTGGAGGTTTTCTTGGTCAAGTATTCCAGTATCCAATAATAACAATAATAATTATAACTTACAAAAGGAGGAATACTTAACATGAACAGACATGGACACAAACTATAAATACAGCAGTTTAGGTGCTGCTTTTTCATTTGGGGTGTGATAGGCTGCAGTTATCCTTCAGTGTACTGCAAAATCTGGATTTTTCCTACATAGAGCTTTGTAATCTTAATTTTTAAAAGCAACCACAAAAGCAATGCCACGTGCATTTCAGATATTTCTGGCAAGCAATTCTCGAGACACAGTGAGATAGCAGAGCAATCTTCTACTTCCTGACCATGTCAAAAATAATACAAAATATACAGACCTGTCTGCCTTGCTTATATTTCATCATGCTTCCATTAAGGTTTCTAACTCATTATTCATTCAGATTCCAAACTGACAGTACAGTAATTTTCAGACCAAAATAAAAATTTGGATATCCAGATGTGCAGTTGGAATAACTACCAAATCCATTTGTCATTATTGCTTTTTGTATACAGTCTGGTCTTACGTTCCCTCCTCTTCCAATTGGTACTTCTAATATGGAGTGCAATCATTCTCATTCTTCACTGACAATTTTATTATGACTGTAGATCAAATATAGATGAGAATTTAATTTCGGGGGGTTTTTTTGTATGGTTTTGTGTTGTTTTTTTTCACCACAAAACAATTTGTAAACATAGCAGAGCTCCGATTTCAAAAAAGAGAAGGATGAAAAGATAGGTTTTACTGTGTTAAAGAATGTGCTGGTGCTGTTCACCAGGGAGCCCCAGCTTTGTCTTTCAAGGCCCGGTTAACTTTATTTTCCTGTAATTTTTACTATCTTTTGTTACATGTTTATTTTAAAATTAAAATAAAGGAAGAAAAGAACAAGGGGTTATAGTTGTCACCAGTGTGTGGGTGTAGATACAACTGTACTATGTGCAACTGTTCATATATAAGTAGAAATACTGAAGAAAATAATGCTACTATATGTCGCAACTATCAAACAAATCAAATCTATGTTTCATGTGAGAAAATACAATGAAGTCCAAATATTATGGGGAAAAAAGGCATTTTTGTTTCACTAAGGTGTACATGTTAAATAATCAAAGGATTCAACATGACAATATGGTTATAGATAGTTATCTTAAGTGCCTTCTGTGGTGAGGAACCGAAATTAAGAACTTGAACAAAACATGATACATGAAAGTGCAGGTTCTACAAACACTGGGTTGCTTATTAAAACTACTTTGATCCCTCGTTTCTTTGATATCCTAGGTCTTATAAAGAATTCACTTTCAGGGGTAAATATAGGTAGTTCAGAGAGACTTTATGACATACTGTACATACTGCTCTTCCAGAGACACTTTTTAATTACTAAAGGAAGAAAAAAATCCAGCAAGAGAAAAATGCTGATAGAGTCACTATCAAGCGATGTTCATTTCTAAGTGCTGATTATTTTGGTGTAACCTATTTGAATACAGCTCTCCTTGGAAGCAGGTCAGGCCTGCGATTCCGAGCAGATCTGCTGAAGTTCCAGATGAGCAGGACGAGACACGGGCTCTTGCAGCACGCAGGGTACACTCTCGTCCCTAAAGGGATCAGTTTGCTTGCTTCTCTGAAAATTACCCCGGCCCCAGCCAGAAAAGCTGGGTTTTTGCTGCTGTTCACTACCTTGGTTCCCTGAGCCAAGGACTGTAGGGAATTCTCAGAGAAGAATCAATATTAATTACATTTATTCTCTTTTTCAAATCACTTTGAGACCCCGCTTTCTAGTCACTGAAGCTTGCATGAGATGGGAGATAGTTCCAATCAAAATATACAATGCTGTCTTCACATTCACTGCTCTTGTCTTTGCCTTTATTCTTTAAAACTGCTGGCAGCAAATATCCAGAGCAATGTTATAAATCCCACAAAGACTCTCATGTTTCAGAAAGGTGGGCTCAGATCTGAACTTTTCTGCTGATGCTTTTCTGGGTAATGGGTAGATCCTGAGCCTGGTGCTGTGATGTGAGGCTGTGGGGAAAAAAGGATTTTTGTGTGACTGTGCAATGTATTCTAAACACAAATAAAATGCACATGGCTTGAAGCTGGTTGCTGAAAGCACACTGCTGTCAGACTGAGCCTTGATGCAAAGTGCATTCATATTTTGACTTGCTATTTTTCAGCTTAGAAATATGATTGGGTGCTCACTGATTTGGGGGTCAAAAAGCACAAAACCTTGGCTACCCTGGGGGGGGGGGGGGGGGAGGATGTACTGAACATTAGTCTCTGCTGCATAGGAATCTTCCGAATAAAAAGTATCAACCAAATGGAAATTTGAGATCTCTCAAATCCTTGGGCAGTTTTATTGGATCATTTCTGTTTATTTTATGGCTTCTCTTCTTTTTCAACAAGGATCTTAGAACTAAAAGCTTGAAACAACTTAAGATTCCTAGAAAGGCCATTTTTAATCATAAAAATAGACTCGTGCTGCCAGGCAGATTAATACTATCAGAAAATTGCCATATCACTGGAGCAGGTTCAATATGAATGGTACTGTTGTACTCCTGAATGCTTTTTTTTCCTCCTCTCAATATAGGGTCCATATTAAACTAGTCTTCTACTAGAATTAGCTGTTGTGATAATTTATTCTGTAATCAAATACCTGCTCTTGGAGGCTGCAGTAGCAGCCGTGTGAAATGCTCACGTGTGCAAGTGCATCTCTCTAGAAGATTCTCTTCTGTCTTTATTTGCCCTTGAAAAATGAGCTCCAAGTTGCCCCTCTGTCCTGGGTGTCCCCATGCCCTGTTCAGTAGGTCCTAATGCCTCTCATTGGTATCTGACTTGTCCTTATTCTAATGGCTGACTATGACTCAGCTTAGCAATATTTTGAAATGTATGGTAAAATAATTCATATTTGTCAAAGTCTTGTGAATCTGCAAATCACTTCTGTAACAAACCGATATTATCTAATGCAATTTCTGTAGTAATTTAAGTTTATAATTTCTATATTCAGGGTCTTTAAAGCTAGTTAATGAAACTCCTTTTGGAACTGATTTATAGATTTCCATTTAGATCTATGTAAATTTTTGTTATACTTCTTACTTAAACAGGTGCCTGGTTCCCTCCTTAAATCATCCGGTCTTTTGCTGGATAGCAGATGATAAACAGATAGAAAAAGAGTTGTGGACCTAGAAAAGATTTTTTGGAGGAAATTACAGACTCTCCTTTCATTAACTTCAATATCTCATTGTGATCAAGAATTTAAGATCTCCCTTTGAAAGAGTTTCATATTAATAAACCATTTCCGACATGTTTAACCACCTCACATATAATAGAATTCCGTCAGACCCAGAAGACATAAAAGTAATGCAATTTTCCTGGAGTTGTTATATCATCATTTGAGTATCCAAGCTCCACGTTAATTGATGTTTGAAAACACGTGCTATCTGTCATTTCCAAATAGAGGGGATCCAAAAAACCTGCTTGTAAATGCTGTCCTGTTTGGAGCGTGCTTCCTTTCTTTTCCCCTCTTTTATTTAAGTGACTTAGATCAAACATTCAAGCACAGTCTGTAACTAATATTGTTTCCTGGCCTAAACAGATAATTGCCCTTCTGGATGTATAAAAGATGTCTCACGGAGCAAAGTGAAATATCATTAATAAAGGAGAATGATTTACTCACGAATTCTTCAAGAAGTAAGATTAATAAGCCATCCCCTGGCGTTAGATATAATCTTCAGATCTCTCTTCACTGCATGACTTATTTTTGCAACAACTGCACTATTCAATCATTAATCATTACACTCAGTGAGCAGTTTATCTGTGCTAATGTGCATGCTATACACAAACAACAGCTCTCTTCCATTAGGTGAAGGAGGAGGAGGAACAGGTAGGCACTTCAGGGCAACGTGAATGAAAGAAAATGAGGCTCCCATACAATACATACGTTTTCATTCCACATATAGCAACTTCAGTTAGAAGCTCTCTCTTTCCTAATGAAAGCAAGGGTGCTGCATTTTGATGGAGAGTAATGGTTGTAAGGGTTAAAGTGTGCGTGGGGGCTCCGAAGCTGCCCCTCTGCCGTGCCTCTCCTGTGTGAGCAGAGAGAAGGAGAAGTGGCCCTGGCTCCTGCAGTGTGCTGCTAAGGCAGCCTGTGTTACACTGGCTCAACACCCTCGGACTGGCTCATCTGGGAGCCTGCATGGAGCCCATAGGTGCTGGCAGCGTATGGAAGGTGGGGTCATTTGGCTCCTCTCTGCCCTGGCATAAGCCTTTGGTGAGTGAAAGGGCTCGTGGCATCTGTAATGGAGAAAGATGGTCAGCTGGTGACCTTGAGACGTGGGGAAAAGTGGAAACACATGGCTTTGAGTGATTGTTAGCATTTTAGGGAGATAGCATGAAACAGGGAGGGGGGAAAATTAGACGTGGGAAATAGCTGTTGTATTTCCATATTTTATTATTTTGAAGTAACTGGAAATGTTCTGTTGATCTTACTTTTTCCAGCAGAGTAAACTTTGTTTTCAAAACATGTTTGTTCAAGCAAAAGACGATCCAGAGAGAATCTTTCCTAATGACTGGATATTATTTAGTGGCTGCAATGGAAATTTGGTAATAGTGTTGTCCAGGCTCATCTTTCTGAAGAAACTCCGAGTGCTTTCCAAACATTAATATAGTAGCATTCTTACCGTGCAGCTAAAGCAAGGTACAGTACCTAAATAAATCTGAATTGGCTTTGGAGAAACTCTTTTTTTATATGCTAATCTCCTGCAGATGAGGAATTTTTATTACCAGTTGATTTTTGGTGAGGACACATGCAGTTGCCTGCATGCAACCAACGCTTTGTGATGTGGCTCTGCAGCCAGAAATCTCTGCTAAGATGCTGGGCTGGGCCCTGGGCCTGCTCGTCCCTGACCCTGCAGCAAGCACTTAGCAAAGTGCAAGGAGCTCACGGCCTCCAGGCCTCTACTGGTGGTCCTGGTCCTCCTCCCTTCCCACGTGCTCGTCAGGTCGTTGTCATATCGTGACTGCGCAGCTCCTGCCAGCAGCCCTGCAAAAACTGTGAGAAGTGTGTGCGTGCTGCAGCTTGTGAATGGCTTTGTAATCACAGAGAAGTGTGCCCTCATTTGGATCGAGGGCGCATTCAGATCCATAAGGTTTGCGTCGGGTTCCCACAGTAATGCCAAATCCCTGTTTGTGAATGAGAGAATCCTAGTTTGGTTCGTATTTACAAACCACACTGTCATTCCTACTGATGCAGTATCAGCTATGATAATTATCACTGTGCCTTCAGCTTAACAGAGCAGACGCTTGTCTGATCCCTGTGGAGGGTTGCCAAGTTGGCTTGTGGTATACTTGCTGAAATTAGATGGCTTTTTTCAGCTTGGATTGCACCAACACCCACTCATGTTAACTGTGAAGGAATTAGTGTGGTTAAAATGACATTTCTGATGTTGTCTTATGAAATTTGAGTTCTGAATTATGAATTACAGTAATACGACTTCTGTTCCATTTAGTGACTCGGTGGAATGTAACGTTAAGATATTTTGACCTTTTTTGGCAACGGCAACTTGGAGAAGGTGGTAGCTGGAGATAAAATTAGAGGATGCTCTCATGTTAACAAACTGAAAGCTGCAGAGTTTGGTTTTGCAGAGTAAACTTTCACTCTTCCAAGCTGCCTGGTGGTCTGCTTTGTTTTTTGTTTGTACTTTTTTTCCCAGTATGCCACCTAAAAATCCTTTCCCTCGATTTGCCTTGAGAAAACCACCCTCACAAAGCATTTTTGCTGCGGTTTAGCTTCTATTCAAGTAGAGAAAAGTGGGATCTGTCTAACATTCAGAAGGACAGTTTTCCTTAATAAGATTAGTTTGTGCGCATGTGCATCAACACTAAGATTTCTTATGGCCCTTAACGTTGTCCTCTTTTCTTCTAACTCTGTGGCTTCATGGGCATTTTGACGCATGTTTTTAGTGGCTGGAGGATTTAGGGCAATGCTCCTGAAAATCCCAGCTGGGGCACTTTTCCATGCAATAACCAGGGACCGAGTGACCCATAGAAGTCTGTTTTCCCTGTGCGACTCCCGTTACCTCTTTGGGGCCGGAGTTACCTTGTGGAGGTTAAAAAAAAAAAAGCATCCCAACTGTTTGCAATCCAGTAAAATATATGCATTGGTCAGTCACTCCAGAAAGTCAGCATGCAGATGTGAGGCAGTGTCTCTGATCGCTGGGCTGCTCACAGCTCCCTGCTCTCGGGGAGGGGGAGCACATGCACTGCCTTGACCTCATGAGTTCCTTTTATAGTTCATTTTCATCACTGTCCTTTATGCTGGTCTCGGTGGGATCGTGGAGCAGATCCAGCCTAAGAAGCACGGGAAGGGCAGGATCTCCCTGGTGGGGCTGTTACGGCTGCAGCCGAGCAAAGCCCCTTAATGATTCAGAGAGCGGCTGGGCTTCCAGCTGGGCAGACGTTCACCCCGCAGTAAAGAGCGATGACCAGCACAGTGCGCAGGGACGTGCTCAGCAACTTGGTTATGCTGAGTGCAAGTGGGAGAGGGTTCTGTAGGTGACATAGGGAATTCCAGAGGTAGAGGTTCAGAAAAGCAGGTTCTGTATTTTGGTAGAGCGTAAGTTTGCAGATGGCAGCAGGCACTCATCTAGTTAACACGAATACATCGGTTATCCCACAGAAAATAGAGCTGTGTCCCGTAGCTGACATCAGTCACTGGAACAGATTGATGTTTTTCAATAAGAAAATGAGCAAAGATATCATTTGTGCCAAAAGGAGCTTTCTGCTGGAAATGGTGGTTACTGGCAAGTGTTTTGTTTTCATTGAAAACCCCGGGATTGAAGATTCTTGATTTTCAGCCTGTCAGTTAAGCACAGAAACTTGCATAGGAAAAACTTTAGCGAGAGCATTGTTCTCGTGAGTATCTTTGGTGACGACACAGCCCGCTTCCTGCTCGATGTGGCGGTTTTTCCATGCAGCATTTGTACCTGTCTCCTGTTTCTGGGCACATTGTGGCCCTCTGTCCTCAGACTGCAGCGGTGCGGTGTCTGTCCCAGGGCAGGCTGTCCAGGGGCTGCAGGCTCACAGTGCCAGCATGGATGTTTTGGAAGTGTGGGAGGACGAATTCAGGCTCAATTGTGTGAAACTTCAGTGAGTTAACTCCTCTGTTGTTCCTGCGGATTCATGAAGTGTAACGGGCCATGAATCAGTAATTTTCATTCACAAAAGATGTTGTTGTATATATTTAGGTCTTCCTAGCAGTCCTCTAAGAAGCCATGCCCATTAAGCTTTCCAAACTAGTTAAACTAGGTCAGAGTGAGGGAAAATTGTACCAACGGTATGATTAGAAGGCACCAGTAGAACGATCCTAGATAGCATTGTCAGCTTTGTTCCCATGAGTCACTGTCTAACAATATGGTTATTTTAGCTGTGTGACTTCTTCAAAAAACCTTTGTCCACATCTTGACAAAAAAAAAAAAAAATTGCCAGCGCTGTCTTCCTCCTTTCTGACTGGATTATGTACCATTGCTACTTTGCTAGATGATAATTGTGCGTGCTTTAATTTGATTCTGTCTCTTTTTGCCCCTTATTTGAATTACTAATGTCCCTTCAGCTTCCTTCTGAGGCACTGCGTGCCGCCTGGTAAGGGCTGCGTCCTCCACCAAATGCAAAACAGTAGCTGCCCTGAAACGTTGCCAGGAAAATGTTTGCTGGTTTTGTTTTCTTTTTTTCTAAGGGCTGATTTCCCCCTGTTTCTGGTGGGGGAAGGGAATGAAGGAAGCACCTAGGAATTTATGATTGGCCCTAATCAGCTTTCATAACAATGAAAGAGGCCCTATTGCTTGAATATTAAATTTTGATGAAGCTTTTTTTTTTTTTTCTAGCAGCTGTAGATTTAAGACAGCTTGGTTACCAGAACTCCTCTATTCCGTGGCAGCTCTGTGAGATTACTGAATATTATAATTTCTATATTTGCAGCTCAGATGTCATTTAATATTAATATGCAAAATACTCACTCCCTTTAAAAATAATGTTCTTATTGTATGATTTATTTGAAGTGAAGCTCGGAGTTTTGTCTTTTCTCACATAAAATAAAGCACCTTTCAGAGGGAGCTGATCTGCTGCTTTCCGTACGTGTGGCACAAAATGTCAACATCCTTCCCGTCATTCTCAGCCTCAGTGAGCAGTGAGGCAAACATCAGGCGCTGCCTGTGTGCAGAGCAGTGGGAAACTATTGAGTTTTGTTCTCAGAAATGTGCACCGTGAACCTGAATCGGTCGAGGATTTGCAGCCACTGCAAAAATTTTGTCTTCATTCTCCTGTGGCTTCTGAATTCTTCCACTTTGATCTGTAAATTTTGCCTCTCAAATCTGGATCGTGTGCCTGCAAAAAAACGCAGCGTCAAACCGCTGGGATGGTGCCTGCCGCCGGCTCTTCGTTTCTCACGTATTGGCTCTAGACAGGACTTGCTTTTTGTATGCTTCAAATCTCTGGGTCTAATCCTATAAATGCTTAAACACTACGTTGCTTAATTGTAACCATCTCCATAATCCCATGATGGATTTGATGGAACTGCTTACATAAATAAACATTGACGTGTATTTATAACTGTTAACATTATCCTGCTTCCACCAAAACCAGCACAAAAATCTCATCCTCTCCACTGAGAGCCAAAATGTTATCCTACAAGACACGCACAATTGAAGTCTAACTGGGCATACACTTAATTTAGAGCACCACTTTTCTTGCAGGGGCTGTCCGACGCCCACTGAAAAATGCTGGGAGCCTGGTGGCAGCGAACAGCTCCAGGCTAACTGTGTGTTCAGGAAAAGTGGGCTTTCTGGAGGCATTGGGAAGACGAGATTATGGGAAAACAGAAGCATGCTGTCAATTATAAGAGTTTGAATTTAGTAATTCGATCTGAATTTCTGCATTGCTAAAGGGAGAACTGGGACTTAGTGAAAGGTTAAGCAGCCAACTGTTCCTTAGGTCATCAGCTTCCCAGGTCTGGGCATTATGTGGACAGTTCTTTGTACCTTTCAAATCCAGAAGTTTTTATCTGTTAACAATAGTATTAAGTGTTTATCATATTATTCATGGACATTTTGGATGGTTTCCACAGTCTTGAAGTCTGGAAACCAAAGCTAGACAGCCTTTCCTAATATTTGTTTCTGTGTTATATATAGGTGCTTTTTTCATCCTTTATTGAAACCTCTTGTTGTATATGATCCAAATCCCATTGGACCTGCAAGGAAACTTGAGTTGTTTGACTTTCTAACTCTTAATATTGTTAATCATAAAGCCCACTTTTAAGAATTATGGGTCAGTTATCTGAAATTGCTGCCATTTTTGCTAATGGTGATGAATCGAGTTCTTCCTTTAAATAAAGAGAAGCAGGATAAAAGCCCCAGGATAGAATCTGAAGGTTTTAAATACTCTTGTGGATTGTTATGAAGCTTGAGATTCACATCCACAATTTTCACTGACATCTAAGAGAGCTACATGTGTTTATTTCCAGCCCAAGTATGATTTCTTATAACATAACAGCCATTTTTTTCCCTTACTTTGATATGTTTTACATTTTTTTCTTTTAATATATAATTATGCCAAGAAATTTGAAGCACCGATTTCTTTATGGAGCATTCAGTCCTTAAATGTGTTCTTGCTTTTTTTTTTTTTCTTTTTTTTAACTGTTAGTTTTTGGAAACCACATAAAAAATATGGCTAGCACTGTTATAATGTAAGGAAACATGCTGGATTTAACAGTGCAAATTACACATTTGGGGAAAGATCCTCTATTTTCCCTAAAGGGAGAATTCAGCATTACTATATTGTCAGTACAACTTTTCAGTGTGGGGGAATATGCAAATTCACATTAAAGTAATGCTGGTTTTGTTGTTTCATTTGCTGGTAATCTGCTTCCAGAGCATGTTCGTGGCTTAATTGCTGGTGTGGGTGGAGAGCTAGCTGGATAACTGTCTAATGTCTGGGATGTTGCACTGAGTTCTTGTCAAAGTCTCAGCCCACTCATAACAGTAGGGTTATTTTCTTGTTTGTTGTATTTTCCTCTGACATAGCCTACTTGTGAGGCTTTGCAAGAGGGCTGTGACCCAGTGAAGTTCTTATGTAAAGGAGAAGATAGAAGCAAGTCGTTGTGACCAGGTAGATCCAGCTGACAGAGCAGACTTATTCCAGCACAGTATTATTGGAAGACAAGCAAGATTTTATCCCCTTTTTCCTCCCCCATTGCCACTTCTCAATGTGGCATGTGTTCCCACTGCTTGTGGTCAGAGGGCATAACTGTGTCCCCATCCTACGGCCGGAACATCTTTGTGTCCAGTCCTGTCACCTCATAACCACAAGCCTCAGTTCGGCACAGGTCTGCTGCCTCCATCCGTTCTTGTACCAGCTCCTCTGACACCAACCCAGGAACTCCCTGCCCCAGCGAGCTGTTGGGAAGGGAGAGGCTTGGTTGTGGCAGCACGAAGCCCAGGAAGCACACATAACTCATTGGAAGCTGTCTGGTTGCCCTTGCTATGGTGGACATGTTTTTTTTACCCATGATGTGAAAAAGTTGTCTGTTAATTGCTTTTGATTACAAGTGCAAGGGGAGGTGAAAGGAGACATGAGTATTGATAGCTGTGGTTGGTGAGCAAAGCTCCAGGAAGGCTGACACATCCAGGCTCCCAGAGAAAACCTGTGGCAGTCCAAGGACTGAACATAAGCCCCCATTCTCCAGTTTCTGCTTTAACCACAAGAATCCTGTCATTCTACAGATATCCTCTAAATATACAGTCATAGGATATTTATTTTAAATTGCAAAGCATCTCTCATTGAAAGGCCTCATTTTCCTTGGCAAATACTTAGGGATCCTAAATAGTTCTTAGGAATTTTTATTGTAAGGGAGATACAATCAGTTCTGTAAATTCTGTACTCTAATCATGTATTCCTAATTTTTTTTTTGCACGAGAAGTCTTGCAAATACATGACTGCGTGAAGCCTCTTAGCTGCATGTGTCTGATCCTGGTAGCTGACTACGTTGGTTAGCCATGCGTCGCCGCACTCCAGAAGTGCATACAACATTGCCTCCGCTCTTCTCTGACCTTACAGGAAAAGTTACAAAATGTTTAACATACTTCAGTTTGCTCTGAGTGAAGCAGCTCAAATAAGGATCTGTAAAATCATATGGTACTTCCCATCCTACATAGTATAATTAGTTAAAAGTCACTAAAAAAGCACGTTTGCTTGCATTTATTGAACCTGACAAGCAAACTACAGTGAGAACAAAAAAGCTGATTGGCACTTAATAGCAACCTGCAGCTTCTCAAAGGGAAGTTACAAAGCTGGAAGAGCCAAAATCTTCTCAGCAGTGGCAGAAATCATAGCAAGGTGTCAATAGCCAAAAATGACATAAATTAGGAGGCTCTGGTTGGATATTAGGAGAAGTATTTCTCTAGGGAAGGAGAGTACTGCATCAGTGGGACAAAGCCATGGCCAACCAGTGTTGGCAATAATTGTGTTTTGAGAAAGAAATTGGACTGCAGACCTCCAGAGGGCTCCTCCACCCAGCACTTCTTTGATTCTGTAGTGGAACATGAATATTCAGCTCATCGACTGCTTTTCCTAATTTATATTCCGAGTTTTTAGTGCGATTTTGCTCAGGGCCAGGTTCTACTGCTGGTACGTTAGGAAGTAATTTTAATCCCCTGTAATCAATAGGAATGGTTTTGGCACAAAGTTCTGGATTGCAAAGCAGCAGATATCTGGGTTGCAAATCCTAAGTGGTTTTTCTTTTTATATTTGTAAAACACTTGACATGCATAATTAATGAGCAAATAATAAAATTACTATGGATAAAGGATCTCGATGGAACCTGGTTACATTTTTTCCAACGTACAGTTTCTCTAAGGAAGTAATAGTCATGCATGTGTGGTTATCTTAACACTTTCTTGTGACCCTTTTCTTAAGAAACATGATTGAAATCTCTCTTTGTTAACATTAATTCATACTGAAGGAAAATTTACTTTTCCAAAAGCCAGGCAGATCAGAATGAATTTGTGCGCAGTGTTTGCTTTCTGGCTTTGTCTTGAGAACAATGTGAAAGCCATGCATACAGTGGGAAGCATCGAGTCTCTGTTTTTGTTCTGCTTTTGCTGTATTACGCAAGTTGCCAGAAGCAGTTCAAAATAACCTGAGAAATAGCAATGTAGCCATCAGGGATGAAAGCAGCCCCGTGGAAGTGAAGAGATGCATGTGCTTGATTCAGAATTAAATGGGATAATCAAGTTTGGACTGCGACTATTTCTCCAAGCATTTTAAGCTGTCCAATAAAACTATTTCTTTGAACCAGAGGGTAAATTAGAGCTTCCAAGTACTTGGATCCACCAATATAGAAGGTGTCATTAAGAGCACCTTCAAAAGCAGAAATAAATAAGTTAATAGCTAATCTAAGGGGATAAGTTCTATCATGGTTTAATTAGGCAGTAGAAATGATGGCCAGAAAGAACACCGTGTCTTTAAAAGCAGCAAAGTCCATTTTTTTTCTGAATGGATATGTTTGGCTAAGTAGCACTGCCTGACACAGGTTTCATTAGGTGTAAATGACAGTGCAGAGCCTCGGGCTTTGGAGTGGTTTGAGGAGGTACAGGAAGGGTATTTTTCTTTCACCTGTCACCACTTATTTTCCTGAACCACTGGCCAGTAGCCTGGCATTTTTAGCTCGTGGGAATTAAATAATACAGCTGTAATACAAATGTTGTTTCTTGTTGCTTGATGCTATGTGGTAGTCATTAAAGTTTAAATAAAATCTGGAAAGAGAGTCCTATTGAAAATGGTTAAGGACCCTCAGCTAACTTTGGATGTTTATGGCCTTCTCATTATAGCTCTTATACACTAACACAACCACTAATGAGAGGCTTGGAAACTTTGTGTGGGATGAGGCTCGTTTTGGGCAGGAGGAGGAAGTGACCGTCTGCTCGGAAATAGCCCGCCTGGCTGGCTGCTGCCTGAGCTGCACTTACGTACGGACCGCTCCTCCCCGGCCCCGGGCAGCCCCTGGCAGCTGGGGTTTGCTCACACAGCCCAGCCTCCCCGTCACTGCAGATCCCACAGGGCTCGGGCCCTGCACCGGAAAGGGCTGTTGGCCGAGTCCTTCCTACCGAGTCCTTCGTCATGACGGCGTGCTCTCAATTAAGCTGTTCAAATCATTTCTCCATTCGTTGCAGATCGGTACTTTTTCCCTGCAAAAATATTGCTCAGTAAAATACCTTTTGATTCTCAAATGTATTTGTTCACTTTCTGCAAACCGCCCAACCTGGGTACCAGTTGTTGCCATTGCTGCCAATGCAGGCATCGCACAACTCATTTCTGGTTGCAGTGGGAGCAAAGTGAGCCTGCTGCATCCGTGGACTTTTAGCATCGTCTGCTTCCAAGCAGTATTATTCCTGCACCCAGGCCTGAGGCTGGTGCTGCTGCCACCCTGCCCTGCCCACACGAATGGCAACTCCCTGCTTAAGTACTTCAAGGGTTACTGGTGTGGCAGCAGAGCATTTGATATGAGCATTTGATGCTAACAGTTTTTCCTTTCGTAGTATGTTTTATTCAGGTTGAACTCCTACTCACTTTCCTTACTACTAATGGAGTAGATTTCTTTATCACAACTGTTCCTATCATTGTCTGAGAGGTGTGCTATGAAACTTCAGCACAAGAAACTGCCTCTTTTGTCGTTAGACTATTACAGGTTTCATCAACTGTAGTGACTACTAATTGAGTTGCAGTAGGACTCTTGCTTTGTTAGTGGCATGAGCCATTCTCCAAAACACACAGCCTGAAGCAGAGCCTTATTTAGGAAGTCTTCGGGCCATTTTATTTAGCAAAGCTTTAAGGACCTGGAAGTGGGATCTTGTGCTGGGAAATGCAGGGTGACCTCAAGTGCGGGCTGGAATCCTGCATCCCTTAGGGATGCGTCGTGTCCATAGGTGTTTTGCTGCTCATACATTTCCAGTTATGTGTCAGGAAAGAACCCAGAGCAAGGCTGTCTTGTGGTCAGCACTTGTGTTTAGGAACAAGGTGTGTGCGGTGCCTACCCTACAATATGCCTTCTGAGGGAAGGTGCACGTCTCAAGAGGAAAGAGAAAAGTGGGCAGTGACATAATTTGAATGCAAAATTAAAGACTAGTGCTGAACATTAAAATATTTCTTCTAGTTCCCCTGGGATTTTTGTATGGAATTCACTGTGCTCTGCGTGAATGGCAGAGGGACTATATTTATACTTGGTAAATTGGCTGGATAGTCTCCTGAGATTTGAATTGTTTAACACAGAAAGCTCTTGATTTGGGGATATTTTGTAGCATCCAGTGGCAAGATCCACCCACAACCCCTCAAGGGATGTATTCAAACCAATATGTCTAATTTTGCATCCAGAGTAGCTGGAGAAGAATATAAGCCAGGCATTCAAGCTGCATGATTTAAAGAGCAATAAAAAATACAAGATATGAATTAAAAAAATCAGACAAAAAGTCTTGTCTTTAAAGAATAGAGAGTTGGACAAAATATTTTGGTCTGTACTGGCCCCTACTCTAAATAGTTCTGTCAGGGTCAACTGAAATATTTCTTGAACCCCATTGGTTTTGGTAAACCTTTACAGAGGGGAGAAAAAATGGATATTCGGACTTCTTCAGAATGGCACAATTCAATTCTTTTTGTAATGATCATTGCCGACTAAAATATTGTAAATGCCTGTATTTTAGAGATATAAGTATACATTTTAAATACATACATACTTATAATTAAGATGGCAAATTCAACTTTTTTTTTCCCCGAACACCAGTTTGTACATTTGCTGCAAATGCTCCATTTCTAATCCAGAAGAAGTAGAAAGCTTTGGTTTGTCCCTACCTGATGAATTGTAGTGTAATTGCTGTGGCTGTGACCCTGATCACTCGTGTAAATTTGCTTCCCCAAATTTGGTAGCCTTCAAATTGCTTTAACTAGCATCGTGGCATAGTTACATTTCTGACTTCCTTGGCGTTGGGAGGAAGTGCGTGTACCTTTAAGTGTCTTCCTCTGAATTTAGCCAGAACTCTTCACATATTTATTTAGGCACCTGGGCAGGACTTTTTTCATGAAAACATTGCCTGTAACGAAGGCATGGACAAACACTTAGGCACTTTGTTGTTTGTCTGCTTTTAACGAAAACGTTGTGTTGGTCTGGAATCACACTTGAAGTATTCTTTATCTTCTCAAAATGCTCCCAACCAGAAATACTTCAAAAGCTTATTTTCCATCTACTAAAGAAAACACGTTCACAAAATGAAGTACTTTTAAATGTCTATGGTAGCAAGTAAGGAAACAGCCTTTAGAAGAACCAGTATACCAGGAGAAAGCACTTCAGGAACAGGCTCATTCTATCAGATCATTTGCTGTGAGCATAGGTTGAGATCCAAACAGCCAAAAACCAAAGCAGCAATAGGCTGCAGCTGGGGTGATTCATGATACTGTGGGATCTGCTTCAGGTGTTTTGATGGAGACACGGCTTCAGGGCAGCTTTCTTGATAGTCATCCTCGTAAGGCTGCATCACCAGCTGTGGTATGAAAGCCAGGTCTAACCTTTGTCTCCTTGGAGCAAGGACCAAGGGGAGATGTAAGCATAACAAGTGGAAGGGGAGAGATGGAATGCTCTTACAGTCAACTTTTTTCTAAAGTTTATTTTTAGATTTACTTTTATTTTTGCTTCTTCACCTTTGTTGCTCTCAGTACTCACTTTCTGGTCCGTGGTGTTACAGCCATGATCTGTTTTCTGCTTTCTGTAAGAGCTGCCAGGCAGTGTCCAGGGCAGTGCTTTGCTTGCAGTCACTGAGGTGCTGACCTGCAGGAAGAGGCAACACACACAGCATGTACAAAGCAGTGCTGCTCTCAGCATGTAATAGCAGCTAGTGCCAATCCACTGATGGGCCTTTATCCTGCATGGATTCATCTCATCCCTGCTTTGAACCTGGTAATACTCTTGGTCTCTACAGTACCACTGGGCAAAAAGGCTCGCGTGCTAATTGTGTACAGTGCAGTGTTTGAATGGGGAGAGGGATGTGCTTACAGCATAGTGTGGGTTTACGCTCCTTTGGAAGAATGATGGCTTGATTCATTTTCTAACTGGAAGACCACAGCCCAGTGAAAGAATTGAAATGTATTTGGAATTGCAACCCTGAGCAAGTAGTAAGTTGCCAGTGTAAGAAATCCTGACCTGCTTGCGTGAAAATATATGGGAGCTCAGAGGCCTTGCACAGCTTATAGTGCTGACATTTTATGAATCGTGAAAGATTGATTCTCAAAGTCAGTCTGAAGATTTTGCAAACACTGTTGGTCATTCTGAGGGAAGCTCTGCAATGCAAATGATGAAACTTCTCTGCATTTCCTGTGCCTCTCCATTTGCCACCCTGTTCTAGCATCAGATGGCAAATGTTTCTGGCTAGGAAATGACAGCCATTTTTGCTGCTCCAACTTGCTTTTTGAATCCATTATTTCATCAGTTATTTGTCAGTGTCTTAGATTATCCCGAAGAACCAGGAAAAAGATGCCTTGTTTCATTCAGCATCAGGCTATGTGTATGGATATTTTTTTCTCTTTTTGCTCTGTTTGACTGTCAGCCAAGGCAGGGAGTGAATGAGGGATCTCTGTTGTAGTTGGAGTTGCTGCTTCATAAAAGAAAGTAAAAACAAAGGCTGGTGGCATGCAACTACATTATCCAGGGAGATTTGTTTCTTATTTGATGACAGGAGAGGTTCAGGTGCCCATGGATATGTTCTTCATTTAGTGCCTCTCTGCTCCCATCCGTGTGCCAGCACAGGGCTCAGAACTGCACTCGAGCACCTGTTCATTTGGAGGAGAGTGGGGTATACCAGTGCTGACCCAAGAAAAACCATGGATGCATTCTAGGCCAGGCTGGATGTAGCTGTGGGCATCCTGGTCTAGTGGTTGGCGATGCTGCTTATGGCAGGGGAGTTGGAACTGGGTGATCTTTGAGGTCCTTTTCAACCCAGGCCATTCAATGATTCCATGAAAAATTCCCAGTTAGAATTTCTGCACAAGTACTGAGTACAGGTGCTCATCTGTGCCATGTAGGTCACAGATCTTGTGGAAAGGAATAATTTGGGTTTTCAAAGCAAAGGGAAATCCAGTTTAGAGGGATCTAAATTCCACCCAGGAATCCCCATTCTTTCTTATGCTCCTATCTGCAGCATGGCTGCATGGTGCTGCACACTGCTTGCCTTCTGCAGCATGAGGAGCCTCGCAGAGGAAGCGGTGCTTTCTCCTCATCAGGTGCTGCGGTGCCCAGAAGTGAAAAGCTGAGCAATGCAGACACCTCCTGAGGCAACAGTACTTTGCTCCTGTCGTGTTGGCGTTACACTGCCGTTAGTGTGCTGAGCAGGGGGATGATGGCTTTTTGGCCTCTAGCAGAGACCAAAATGAGAGCTACTTTTGTCCCTTGGTCCTTTTAGCTGCAGAGAACCTGATTTTAACACAGTAGACTTTATATATATCTATGTGTATGTACACATATGTCTGTTTATATACACATGCAAACTAAAATTTAAAAACGCTGAAAAGCCACAGAGCCTGGAATTAGTGAGAGGCCAGGGAAAATTCACAGCCCCATAGCCACACTTGCCTCCTGCCAGCCCCGTGGCATGACCATCATGATGGGCTTCTGCGCATGGCCTGGCCCAGTGTGTGGGGTCCCAAGGCGACCCCAATCCCAAGTGCCTGGGGTGGGTGAGGGAGCTGTGAATTCCAGAGTAGCCATCTACATCCATAATGACCAAAATGCTTCTTCAAGTTGGGCTGTGATCCCTTCCCACCTTGAGGATGTTTGTTTCACCTGGTGGCAGCACCTCATAGGGTCAACCCCTGAGCGTGCGTGCTTTGCTTTTGTTAGAACAAATTCTTCTGAAAACCAGACAGCTGTTTGAATTTAACTTGACTGTCTGATGGCAAGGAAGTTATTTCACAGTTCGGGTTTCAGATGAATGACTTGTGCAATTAGATTATTTTTATCTCAGGAATTTAAATAGACTGTGATCTTTTTATTTTATTTTTGTTCATTCTCCTGGAATATTGCAGTGTTGTATGTTCAGAAAAAGAAAAGTACTCTGGTAGCTAGCTCTTACGCAGAGGTTACAAAGCATCTCTTTATAAAGGCCTTTATGAGGGCCAATATAATCAGCATTATACTGGGTGCCTGGAGACTGAGGCCCATAAAGGTGAAGTGACTTTCATTTCCTAACCTTGCACAGTGAGCCACTGCAGGAGCTGGGCTGGAAGTCAGAGCTCCCCTTCTGCCAGGAGCTGTGTTCATTCTCCTCCAGCTGACTGCTGCCATCCATTTGCCTTTGTTGCCCACATCCCACAAGGTGCTCCCGTGGTGGGGCAGTAACACAAGTGGGACAGGGAGCAGGCTGGGCTCAGAGGGCCTGTGGGAGAAGTGGAGGGAATCCTGGTCAGGAGGGAGACAGCAGCAGAGATGAGATGTGTTGCCCTTCTGAATCCCCCATAAAATGGCTGCATTTGTTGCCAACATGTATGTTGTAAATTCTGCATGGTCTTTCTTCTGGAGACTTGCAGAACTGCTCTAACCTGGCCGTGGTAAGATTAACATGGTATCCTTTCAATTACCTTAAACAAAACAAGCCAATTTTCTATTGCCTATTTTTAGGCTTCCAGCTGGGCTTAAGAATTGAAAAGTTATTAAAGAAAGCCAAGATCTGAGCAAATGTGCCTGTTATAAATTGCAATATAAACCACTTATAAGTATAGGTTTTATCATCCTAGAGTTATTTCTTAATTTAAATGTTTCATGTGCATATCGTGGAGATTGGGATGTATTTGGGTGAGGAACGCGATTATAAAACTATTTCTATGTATGCCAGACTGTGAATATTCCAGATTGTAAAAATAAAAGTATTACACATCTGTGAAATACCTGACAAACTTCTTGGACAAACCAGATGTTAGACCATCCAATGCTTATTTTAAAGATATGCACACAAATGAAAGAATACATGCAAACTTCTTCTGTTACGATGATAATGTTATAGCTGTAACATTAATTTGTTTTGCTTTTCATGTCTCCTGCAGCACAGGCAGTCTGAGCATCTGAGTCTGGTTCCCATTTGTTTAGCCTGGAATGTGTTGGGCTGTCTTGAATATCTTCCATCATTGTATGGCCGGTACATGTGCAATAGCTCTCTTATTGTATGGCAGGGAGACAGACTGTAGGTATATGGTGTAATTAACTATGCAAGTATTCAGGAGCAGCTGTTCCCTATTGTTGTTGCTTAATGTTGTGCAGTACAACAAAGCCTTAAGGCAGCGCTTGTTAGTATTTATGGAAACCCATTAGCCAGTCTGTGAATAAGCCTGCAAAAGAAGAGGAAATTCTGATGATAATAATAAACACTGGTTCTTGTTAAAGCTGGAGAGCTCCAGTCATCCCTATCTCTTGATGCTGGTAAGTGCTCTGTACCTTTGATTTTGAGCTTGGATCTCCGAAGCAGCAATTGAAAGCCCAAATGAGTGGGCTCCCTTCGAAGGCAATGCTTTGCTCTTCCCAGCCCAATGCATTTTTTAAAAGAAATCAGAAACTCTTCCTGCTGCAATCTCATTTTGGTGCCAGGATGTCCATAGGAAATACTACTTCCTGCCTGTGCTGGCAAGTTTAGTTATTAAACCACTTCCTCCAAGAGCCAAACTTTGAAGAAGAAATAAAGTTCAAAGCCTTTTTAAGAGACCATTTGTTCTTCTTATGTGCCTAACCTGAACGTTACGCTGTGTGCCATATAAATAAAAAGAGCTTAATCTCTTGAAGATGGACTGGCCCCGGGCTGGGAGCAGCAGGAACAGGTTCCAGCAGTGGTACTTTAGGAAGCTGCTTTCTGACTCTGTGGAGTTAGCTAAAGGTGAAGGTGGCACCAGTACCGGGGTCCATTGGGCAGGGGAAGAGGCTTTGATCTGCTGGCTGTGGGTATTTGGGTACGGAGTAGCTCTGAGTGCAAATGGCTGGAGCGGATGGTAGGAAGGCAGATACCTCAGGGCACTTTCTTCTTCCTGTCAAAGCCACCTCACTCCTCCAGGCATCCAGGTTTATAGCAACCAGTCCTGTAATGGAGCAGAAGTGGTGCCAAGTGAGTGGTACTGGTCCTATCCCAACTGTAATCGTCAAAGAACCCGCAGGACAAGAATTCATCAGAAACTAGTTTTTTTCCTGAAATCATTTATTTATTTCTACCACCTGTGCTCCAGCTTTGCCTTAAACAGTATAGAGACAATTAGTTGGGCAAAAAGCTCCTGATAAAAAGTTCCCCACTCTGACCGATAAAAGCAATAAGAGAGGTTTGTGCTCTGTTGTCGGCACTTTCTAACCTTGGAGCATGTTAGCAGTGAGGTACATCTGTGAAGAACAGCAGCAGTGAAGTGTTTGTTATTGTGCACCTCCATCCTTTTTGCGAGCATTGTTCTGTGAGGACGGGGCTGCTTTTCATCTCCTGCATGCTGCCACGGTGGATAAGAGAGGTTTGTGTGATGTCAGATCTGAAACCAAGAAACCTGTAGACAGGTTCTGAGCAGTGATGCCTCTGGCAACCGGTTTCAAGGCAGAGCTTATGTAGAGTGCCTGAGGTTTTAATAAGCATATAGATGTCTGAACAGCACATAAAGAGCATGGGAGGTGACAGGCTGACCCAGTCACTTTCATTAATTGGGATCAAGTTACCCTCATACATCTGGGCTGAATGCTGTGCGGGAGGTTTGGGGAGCAAACAGTGCCTTGCTATTGTCTGTGCACCAGGGCAGGGGAGTTGAGCAGGCACAGCACTGCCCCTGGCTGAGGGCACCAGGCTGCACCGGACATGCTTGCAGAATGGCACTCACAAATCAAAGAGAGATCTTTGCAGTGTGTGTTTGTCAAAGGCTACTGACCAAATACTGCAATTCAAATGCTGCGTTGGAATTTCTGATGGTGTTTGCTCTACACTGGTCAAAGTGTAGGGCTAAATCTTCAGGTAGCTCTGTCAAATACTTCAGTTGCTGATTGGGTAGAATATATATGCCTACAGGATGGTCAACTCTGTTGTAAGGATGTTGAATTCACTGTAGCATTCTTTAAAAAGATGTTGAAATATCAGAAAATACATGTCCTGGCTGCTGCTTGATACCTGGAAAGCCAGAAAGACTGACTTTGCTTGAGGTAAAATTGTGAATATTTACCTTATTTCACTCCCAGATCAAATACCTTATACATTTCTATCAGTGCAAGGAGCTTCCTGCAGGAAGGGTGGCAGATGCTGCAGAAGGTCACCAGAACAGCTTTTGAAGACAGTTGTTCTAATTTAAGCAAAGTCTAAAACCTCAGCTCACAGTGACTAGAAAGTACAAAACTGCAGCCAGGGAAAAGGCCTCTGAGAAGGCTCATGGACTGTGACTTGAAATCCCAGGTTTGTTTGCAGAAATGATTTGTTGATATTTGAATCTACTTTTTGACAGCTATCCCTGAGTGAGCCTTAAGGTGATCCAATTACTCAATTACAATTTATAAATCGTACTTCAGGACCTCAGCAGCAATGGGCTGGGATGGCTGACTAAAAGTGTTTATAAAACGTGTGTCTGTCTTCAACGTGGAAGCTCCTCTTGTAGCATTTTGACAGAAGATTTTTTGAATCGAAGATGGACTGACTGATAGAAGGAGAGTATATCAAGAGAGTGGTGAGGTGCTGGAACAGCTGCCCAGAGAGGCTGTGGATGCCCGTTCCTGGAGGTGTTCAAGGCCAAGTTGGATGGGGCCTCGGGCAACCTGGGCTGGTATCAGCTATGGAAGTTGGTGGCTCTGCCTGCACCAGGGGGTTGGAGCTCGTGATCCTTGGGGTGCCTTCCAACCCAAGCCATTCAATGATTCTGTGATTCTATGATATAAGAACAAAAAAACCAAACTGGTTTTCTGAGAAGTTTGCACTGTGAAAGATACTAATGTCATTTCACTGTAGTACCAAATCAAATTGCAGATCCTTACAGTGATATTTCAGGAAGTGTTATTTTCCAGACAGCTTTCTGTACACATGTGTACAGATATATGTACACATTCTCCCACATGTTGAACTGTGGTCAGGCAGTGAGCAGGCGTATGTCAGCATGCCTTCTTTCTGCTCTGTGTTTCTCCCTGCCAACAGTCCCTGGTACCTCTGCTGCCCTCCTGGATCCTGGTACCTTGGGGCAGTGAAATGCATCAGTTGCTGATGCCCACATAACATCTGTCAATCCCTCTACTGCAGCTTTCCAGAAACATTGGCTTTGGCTGACTGGAAAAGGCTGTTCATTTCCTGTGCTCTGGGGATCTGAACCTTCCCAGGATGGTGAGTACCGGTGGGCAAGAACCTGGCAGGCAAGTCTGAGTTCAGCCAGAGTTGCTAGGCTTGAAAACAACACTGCTGCGCTCTCTTACTGCCAGATAGCAGTCTCCCACCTCCACGCCAGATGCAGTCAGCATCTTCATGTGAAATTCTTTTTTAAAACAACAGAACAGTTTAAAAATGTGACTTTTATATGCAAGAATTTGGGGGAAGCTCTTTCATATAACTTCCCTGTTTTCTGTCATTTCATTCTAAAATGATCATAATCTGCTCACTTCATTCAAGTGAATCCAATCTCGGTTAAAAATAATGAAATGCAGACTGTGTTAAATTCTATCTATATATTTAAAACATTCCACAAGGATATTTATTTTTTGTTACTATCTAGTACTTTTTGACAGCAGAACCCAGCGGCTCTGCTCAGACATGGTGATGAGGGACACTAAAAGCCACCCCTGGCCTTGGGTGGCTCTGTTTAAAACAAAACAAACAAACAGAAAAAACAACCTACCAAGCCATACTCTTTGGGAATTTCAGGCCTGATCCCAAACTAAAATGCCTCTGTTGTCTCCGCCATTCAGGATTTATTTCGTGAGTAAGAAAGGGAATCTTTTACTGAGGTAGCAGAAAGAAGTTCCTGTGAAAGGTGGTTTTTATCACTATTTTTATACAGCTTGAATGAAAATGTGTCGTGGCTAATTGTGTTTGCTACTTGCAGAAGCACACAGGCAATCAGGCCAGTCATCTTACTGCTGAAAGTGGAAGGAATTCAGAGTGGTTGTGACAAACCCTCTGTTTCAGGGTATGAGGAAGGGCAAGGCTGCTGGATGTAGATTTGGCTGCTGATTCTAGTGCCACTCAATGGAAGCTAAATAGCCTGTGTTGTCAGGTGTCATTAACTGCTCTAGTTGGCAGTTGGAGTCTTCCTCTTTCCTGGACTGGTTTCACTGCATTAGTCACATCAAAAGTGGCTCTCAGTCTGAACTGTATAGTTACACAATTATAGCTGTTATGGGAAACTGCCAGCCAGTTATTTTGGGAGGTCTTAGAATAAAACATGTCTTGAAATGATGGTCTGGTGGGAGAGGTGTTATGGTTTGGGTTTGTTTTGGGTTTGTTTGCATTTTGTTGGTTGGTGTTGTTTTTCAATTTAGATTGTGTTAGCTT
Source organism: Meleagris gallopavo (assembly GCF_905368555.1). Lineage (NCBI taxonomy): Eukaryota > Metazoa > Chordata > Aves > Galliformes > Phasianidae > Meleagris > Meleagris gallopavo. Next base: position 3,533,516 of record NC_139416.1, read on the forward strand.
CTTGGTCTGAAGGCATATGGCACTCATCTGCCTGAGCAGTGTATTATGCAGTCCCGTGAAAACAAAATTTAAGAGATTAAATCCAGTACAGGGTATCTTATTTATTAACTGTTCTGATTCCCTTGCCCAGTACGCCAAGTCTGTTCTGACTGCTTTTGTTCATACATACATAACAAAAGGTGTCTCACACTACTGAGTCTTGCTATAATGAGAAAAAATGTTAAGAAGAAAACTCCATGTTGAACATAAAGGTGGCAATCCTATTCAAACAACCGGGGTGGGTGATGAGCACCGTCTGGGCCACGCTCTGCAGCACCGGGAAACTAAGAGAACCAGACAGGGGCTAGTGCTTAAAATTACATGAGCAAAAAAATGTTAATGGAAATCAACACATGGCTGCTTCTTCATTTAATTTGCAGAGCCTAAAAAATATTGGTTACCACCAGAGAAAATAAAAAAAACCAATCCACCACACGGTTTTAAACAGAGCTATTTGCTGGAATAGCGCGTACCTTCCTTTGGCAGTCATTGATCTATTTTTCACGTATAAACCATCCAGTGTATTAGCTGTATATATTAGCTAAGAGAGTAGGAGTTCTCGAAGGAACAGATGGTTATTCCCAGCCTGGACAGCACTTTTTAAGCATTAAGAAATCCATACAACTGTTCAAGTGAATTACCTGGGTTTTGCTATTGCAATTTTAAAGTACAATATAGACCTAAAGAGTTCCTACTACTAACATTCAAAAAAAAAAAAAAAAAAAAATTAGAAGTTTCCTTTCTTATGCCCTCTTCATTTGCAATGCACTTTAAAAGTGACAGTTGTCGTCCCTATGAAGATTAGAAGATCCATGTTGGCTATGTCACATGCTTTGATGGTAGTATTGCCCCAGGCGTTTGTCATCCAACCTACAGGGATAACAATGTGTAATGGTAGTGCTTTTCTCAGAACACTGTAAGTATACAGATATTATTAAATTTTACAATTACCACAGGGAATGAATCAAAGCCTGCAATAAGCAAATGAACTATATATTAATGCCCTGCCTTTGTAATTTTTGCTCAGTGCTATCTGATTGCGTTCCTGTTATCACTTAGTTGTTTCTCTGCATGTAGTTTTATCTAATTTCTCTTTATTTTGGTCACTTGCCGAGGAGATAAATGGATTATTTCAGACTAATTGCTACTTATTTAAAAAGCCATCAGCCTCCTGTAAGAGTTTCAAATCAGTGGTTTGAACTGGCTTTTACTATCTGCAGTATTTATCTTGAAGGATTTCATCACTGTAGAGTCTGCTAATGAGACATTTTTCTAAAGCTGCTTTCAATCTGCCCTCACCTGTTCTGCCAAAATTTTTAACACAAACATCATCACAGTTAAGTAGTTAATGAGATATTTGCTGCTTGTAGCATCCATGTAGATGGAAATACTAATGATGGACCTTCCAGCTGCGTGTGTTTTGATGTAAAGTATCTGACTGAGAAAAACAGAATAAAAATAAATATTACATTATCTTGTTCTCTCCATCCTTATGTGATGGAGGAAGCAACTGCATTATTTATCTAATTGAAGAAATGTTGTGGGTATGTTTTAATTAAATGTAAGAGAACTTAGTAATACTGGAAAAGTAAACAAAGAATAAATGACAAAATGAGCCCAAGTGATCTAAGATGGTTTAATTCCCAAGTGTTGTGCTCTTCCAAATGATTATTGTAGTGTATATCTACACATCAGAATCAATGTATCCAATCTATATTCAACAGCGTATCAATTCCTCATCCCCCTTAACAAGCTACCCTCTTCTCCCAGTGCAATTGAACAGTGAGTTCTTGGAGCCTAATTTTCTCTCATCCATTTGCACGCCCATTTTCAGTGGGATTTGTTTGTTCTTCCCTTTTGGGAGAGCAAAATGCAGGTTCTTCGTGCTGATGCATGAAATGTCTGAAGTCCTGTTTTAAAACACTTTAATCCCAATTTATGGAGTTAGCCTTGAGTAGGGAATGCGATTAACACAAAATTAAGCTTCAGCAGCACGAACCAAGTGTGAGGATTTGTCAGTCATTCTATGTGATGCTGCCAGCAATAGATGCAGCATGGCAGCTTCAGATGAACACACTCCTGATTATTGTTGGTATCAGAGGAAAAAGCACAGCACAGGAGTTAAAATATTTACAAGTGTTAGGTTCTCTGAGGGAGTAGTTGACACTTCACAGTTAAAATGGATTTCTGGGGGATATAAATCTTTGTTTGTTAGCTGAAGGTTTCCACATAAATGGACAGAAAGAAAGGATCCTGCAGGATATGGGATGTGGATTCTGGTGAAAAACGTGTTCCTTGTGAAAGAGTCCTCCTCCTTACAACCAGCTGCCTCAGAAAGACTTGGTGAAAGCCATAAGACATAATTAGATCATGGAGTTTGATCCCTGACAAATTCATTATTTAAGTTAATGTTTAAGTCACATCAGCAACAACAACAATGTAAAGGAACTGCCATTAGTGCGTGCAAGTGGTGCTTTCATGTGCTAATACAGCGATCACTCCAATTTTCTGTTAAAGTCAGAACTGGAGAAGTCCTAGCTTAATCCTCAGTCACTTCGGGTCATCTCAGAGGTGGCTTTTTTAAAGTTGCTTCAGTTTATTAAAGAAAAAAAAATCATTGAAATGCATTTTTAAGTGTCCGATGGGAAGTGTAAAGTTTGGAAAATATGTACGTGCTTTGCCAGAGGTGAAGCAGCCCTGCTCAGGACCTGCTTCAATAGATCAGTCTTTCTAGCACACCCATTCTTCCTAAGCACTGCTCAACTTTCACAAATATAGCAAAATAAACATGAAGGAATATCATCAAGAAGAAGATATGCTGCTTGTGTAAGTAATTATGTCCCCTGTTAGTTCACTATAAAGTAATTTTTTTCCTCCACTCTTTACATTTCTTAGTGTGCCCTGGAAGGTATTTTTACTTAATTTTGTTTAGAAATTTGAAAAGCAAGAGAAAGTGAGGGATGATTACAGACTTTAAGGGTTTGATTTTGGTTTCTCTCTGTTCTTATATCAAAGATAAAATGGAAGTGGTGGTGTCATGTTCAGGTAATGAGATTTTATATTAAAAAGAATAAATTAAGCTCATAAAGCCAATGGCAGGAGGGACATGAGGAACCATTTCTAGCTCACAAAAAGGACTTTATACATTAATGCAGTGAGCATCAAGAGTTATTAGGAGTTGAAATTCAAAGCTCAAAGGATGTCAAGTGCTTCAAAAGCAAAGGCTTATTTTGTATTGTTTATATTTAGAAGTGATACGGAGCTCCCTTGAAATATTTTACCCATGATGTCAAAAATCAAAAGCATTACAGGGGAAAAAAAGAACTCGGGACATTTCCCTTGCAAACAAGAGTTCTGTCCATGACACACCAGAGGATTCCTCTGAGGTACAGATTTGTACACAGAGCTACTTACCAAAAAAACACAAACATCCTTTCTGCTTAGCTGCATGTTGTTGCCTGCCTTGAAAATCCATAGCACACAGAATGGTTTTACAGTACATTTACTACTTTCTTTTTTTTTTTCTTTTTTCTTTTTTTTTTTCTTTTTTTTTTTTTTTAAGAAGAAAAAAAAAATCCTGGCATAGCAGTATGTGGTCATTTTTTAAATAGATATTTTTTTGAAAAGCTGTGTGACATTTTTCTTTAATGGCTGATTTTTTTTTAATGTCAGCTACATTTTTAAAGCATGAGGCCTGGTTGTAAGTAGCCTCGGCACTGCTACTGTACATCAGACTGTACTATTTGATCATTAATTTATCACAGTTCTAGCAGTTTGTTTGACAGGTGATAGTGCTTTCATCTAATGGCTACACAGCAAGTGTGTGGTGCACTAAAGAGTGGATGCCACTGACTAGAGTTAGAAATCAGCAGACAACAGCCACTTTGCAGAGCCTTATCGATTTACCAGAATCATTTAAAGATATGAAACAACTAGAATAATGAATGCCAGTTCTGCTCACTGTGGGATTTCTTCTGATAGTTATTTAGTATGGAGTGCATTAGTAGAATTTAGTTGCTGGTGTCATTATTACTGCAACTATTTGCTATGGTACAAAAGGTAAAAAAAATAATAAGGTGAAACGTGAACTAGAAATACAGTGCCTGTGTTCAGTGGGGTTTAGGAAATTGATTCTTGGCAGAATTGTGGGGTATTTCAGAATACTGTAGATAACATTATAACCTTCAAATTCAGCTTTCCTTAAAGTTTCTGGTGAAGATGTTCTCTAAGAAAGGTATATAAACATGAACTTACCTGGAAAATCTGAATCCTTATATCCTGCCCAAGAAAGCCATTATGTCTGGGTGACTTGGGCATACAGCCCTGACTGCTGCATTTGTCTTTCTTGGCCAAAGACACTCAAAGACAAAACCCTTATGGCTGTACTGAGGGTTTGCAGGGATGGTGTGCTACCAGGAATCCAGCGCCCCGGTTTGCTGCAGCACAACCTGGGAGCCGTTCCAGCAAGATGCTAAAGAAAGAGGCTAGCTGTAAACCTGTTAGCAACCTCATAAACTTCAGACACTCTCCAATCCTGAAGCTCTTGGTTGCAGCAGGTCTTAGCTTAAATTATATCAAGAAGTAGAAGAGGCCCTTTGAATTTTAAAGTCGGTGCCAATAAGCTTGTGCTCCTGATGTGGGACAGGTGAGCCTAGGCAACTCATGGAAGTTAATTAGTTTTCTGAGGTGCTGATTGCTCCTATTTCCCACAGGGACATTCCCACATGTTGCAGTGGGAGGTGGAAACTGGCCGTGCTGTGTTGTGGGACATCCAGAAGAAGCTGTGATGTCTTTTGTAGTGGAGGCAGTGGGAGTTGCTTACAAACATGAAGGAAACCAAAAGGCTGCCAAATGAAATATTATTTTCCTCCTTCTTAGTGGTTGTTAAAAATTACAAGTAAACAGTAAACACTAGATTTTTTTCAAATGTTTTTAGCATTTATTTTAAACAGACCTGGATGACCTTGTCTCCTTTTAATTGCAAGTCACAGGAATATCTGCCAGAGGGGTTGCTGTGTGCCTAGCTCTGAGTGACGTGGTATTTATTAATCTGGATTTATTACTAGACCACCTTCTCTAGATTTGTAGTGACCTGTCAGTGTTGATGGGTTTGCATAAGCCTTGCTCCAGGAAGTTCCTTGGCTTCCCACGTCAGCAAGTCATCTCCACTGTAGATGAGCATGCATGATGGTATTTTGCTCAGGAAGAACAAGTGGGATTGCCAGGGCTGTATTGCACCAATTGCAAGCAGAACAATTTATGAGAGGCTGAAAAGTCAGAAAGCCTGAGATCTAGAAACTCACTTTCCTGAAACTTACAGATTTACACTGCTCAAAAATCTACACTGGGTTTTCATCATACAGGTTATTGTCTGTGCATTAACAGAACTTGTACAGGATAGATCACAAGTTGTGGGTTTTTTTTTTCCCATGGAGCCTTTTAAGTTCCTATGCTGTCAATCTGTCGCATTTCCAAGGTATTAAATCTTGTTTGATTTGTTTGGAAGAAAGTTCTGTAGTAAGAACTAAGTAAAACCTGGTCCAGTTTAATTGGTAGTAAAGTGAATGTGGTACTGTGCGCTCTATGAGGTGAGGCACTAAAGTGGAACTACTTTAAAGTGTTATTAAAAAACACAGAAAGAAAAAGGAAGAAAAAAAAAAAGTGCTGTGTTATCCTCTTCTCTCCTTTTGCAGTGGAGACCCAGTTAGGGGCAGCTCAACACTCTATGTAAGCTGCAAATCATGATTTGCCTTTCTGTTTATCTCCTACCTAAAGAACCACAAGCTAAAAATACCATAGAAGAGTGATTCCCTTAATCTTCTCATTTTGGTTTTCCAATTTCCTATCCAGCTCCTCCTCCTTCCACCATTTCAGTGCCAGATTAAGGCACTCTCTTTACAGGTTTGGCTGTCGCGCTTCCAGAAGTTGGGATTGGTTTCCCCCCCCCCCCCCCCAGCCAGTCTGGTCATAAATAGCTATTTGACTAACTGAAGAGCTCGCTTCCCTGGCAGGTGGTCTGAATGAGCAATTGCCATGTGATGGAGCCATATTTTATCTTCTCCTGTAAGTACTGCTTCTGTGAGGTCTTTCCTGGAAGTTCTTGCTCACATGATTTTAGCATTAACTCCAGATGCGTTTCTACTATGAAGGCAACAGGAATGGCTATCTGAATTTTGACATTTGCAGCAAAATAAGGAGGTTGGACTCAGGCAAGCAGATTCTTCTCTTTATTACTGCTTAAATCCAATAATAATTCCATTGGAAGGAGCAGGGTCCTCCCAGCCATAGTCTTGTTCCACAGAGATCAGAGTCTTCCCCTCAGTCATGTTTGAAGCTACCCTCAAACCACTATATAAACAACATTTTTGCCTTCTGGTTTTCAGTTCCCTATTCCCACAGCTGATGTCCTGTCTTGAGCCTTGAGCCTATCCCCACTTCTTCCAACACGAACATCCCTTGCCTTTCCCACCTGAAAGCTGCAGCCACAGTTTGCATTTTCACTGCGATTAGCAAGCACATCTGCAACTCATATCCTGAATCTCTCTCAGAGCTGCTCATTTCCACTTGCTATCATGATTCGCTAGGCAGAGAGGGTGGCCCAAGCGGGTGCAATTGCATGGCGGTGGGCAGGCGTGGCTTGGGTTGGCATGTTTGTTGCTCTTGTTTTGGCTGAATTGCTCATCAGAGCGTAAATCTCAGGAAAACATCTAGTGTGATTCATGTAGACGCTGAAGACAAGTAGGACTGGACTTGCCAAGGGAAGGAATTAAATGTAGAGAGATTAAAACACTTGGTGTGAATTGGCTGCCCTAAGACTCAGCTCAAGAGGTATGCCAAAAAGCTCTTTGTCTCACATGCACATTAGGATAAATAACATTGCTTCTCACCATCTGTCTCTCCCTATGAACCTCTGCCTCATTCCCATGCAATAAGAAAATTCATAGAAGTACCAGCTGTGACCTTACAGGGAAGCCTGAGAAACTTTGCCTCTTTAAACAGCACGGGAGAGTCAGATTTGGCACCATTCAACACAGTTTTGTGTCATTTTATTTTATTTTATTGCTGTTGCTCTACCACCATCTCTTCCCCCAGCAGTGGCACGACATTCATAGTAAGATGAAAGCCGCCATAGCAGTTCAGGAAAGTCTGGCTGCTATCACTTTTGAGTTTCAGTGGGATATTTTTTCCCTTAGTTTCTTCTTGTTCTGCTAAGGCTGAATAACATGAGGAGAAGAGACCATCCTGCTCTGTGGTTTCTGATATAGGCCAAACAGGCCAAAATAATAGTGCTGAAGATGAAACAAATGGTGTCAGTATTTGTTTTATTAACTTGGCACAGAGTGTGTAAAATGTCTGCCCACATTGGGGTTTTCCTTCAGGCATGGAGATGTCCTCCCGTATGGATTAAACATAAGTTCTGTCCCTCATTCTCCATCTACAAGGACGTCTGGTAACTCAGATTGCATCACTGTGCCTATGATTATATTGCAGATGCCTTTGCAGCTATCATGCAGGTATTTTATATTTATATTGAGCTTTTCCAAACAGCAGGATTCTAATCATTCTGTTTGATAAATTCATGGCAGAAAAGACTCAAAGTTCCCCTGGCCCATAAATTTGCGGTGACAATTGTGTGTATGGTTCCTTTTTATTTCAGAGTCATTCCAAAAAAAAAAAAAAAAAAAAAAACCTTTGGCTAATCAAAATCTAAAGGAACATTCGATTCAAATGTCTAAAGGCATTCAATTTGGATTCTGCTAGTCCAATTCAAATCCAAATTAAACACATGATCTTCAAACCTGATTTTAGTCCAGAAAAACAAGTTTCAGACTGAAATATTTCATTCTGAAATATCAAAAAGAAGCATTTTTACTTTTTCATTAAAAAACATTTATCTGAAAGCATTGCCATTGTGGCTTTCATAGAATGTTGCAATAGACTTAAGCCTACATTTTTGTTGTTGAAAAGTATAAAATGAAAAATCTTCCCAACTGTAACTGCGGAACAATTGAAATTCATGGGTATTTTTCCAGATAAAATAATTTCTAAAGTAAAAGGATTGTACAGAGTGCTCCTGAAATTTTCCTCTTGAGCATCTATACATCTTGAGAAACTCATTGTAACCGTATAAAACCAGCTCCTCCAAACATTGTACTTGCTGCTACTTGGGGTATTTTGAACATTATTTATCCTAAAATTTTGGAATTAGAACAAAAGTTTATTGTGCTTCCTTCATTTACAACCATGGCGCAGGGCAGCACGCCTTCTCCCTGGGACCGCAGGAGCGTATGTTATTGAGACTCGAAAATTGCACCCAATATCACCAAGAGCAGCAGATGGATCTGTCAGCTGTTTTGCTGAAAATAGTGAATATCTTCCCTGGAACATTCATAAGTTGCCTGAGGCAAAATTTCACAGTGGAAACAGTGAGATTTCTCTTTACATAACATTCCTAGTACTCACGACAGTCTAGGTTCCCCCCGCCCGCCGGATTAAAATACCCATGAAGCAGAAGATGATGAATAGGCACAGCTGGGCTGCCAGAGGAGACTGGCAGAAGTCCTCAGCCATAGCGTGCCCACAGCCCACCAGAGCTGTGCTGAGCAAACGACATCTCTAGGACGTGCTGTTGTCGCTCCTTTCCTCACGTGCATGGCAGCCAGTGAGGCCTGGTGGGGCGAGCAGGGCCTTCCTCAGCTCAGGGGCTGTGCTGGATGGCTCCAGAGCAGGGCTGGAGATGTCCCCAGCGGTGCTTTGTGATCAGAAGGCTGTTAAGTGGACAGATATCAGTTAAGATTTGCCCAGGTAGAGTCTGCTGTGATAAGCGGCCTTTGAGCACTGTCTTAATTATATTACCTTTCTGAAGTTAATTCTTGCTACTGATTTTTAACGCTTTATGGTGTCTGTAGCCAATAATGATGTTAAAATCTCTCCTAATCTTTGTTAAATGAAGTACTTATTGCAAAAAGGAAATCAGAGGTGTTTCTGAGAGTGAGGTTCGTTGGGGGCCCTGGGAGTATTTGACATTGGCTGCCAAATTTGGGTAAAGCAATGCAGGAGTCCGCTTACTTCTGTGTCCTGCTCAGTTTTGATGACCAGTTTAATGATGGGGAGAAATTGCTGTTTGTGAATTTACATATTGCTACTGTAGACTGATAAGTGGTGAAGGTGTGTGCCTGTACCAAGGGGATTTCCACGTGGTTTCGGAGGTTCAGCTCCAGCTTTTGTCAAATCTCTTGTTTGGAAGCCTGAACTATTCAGTGGTTTAGTAAGAAGAAGCATCCACACACTGGATTTTAGTCATTTCTATCAAGTGAAAGTTATTTTAAAAAAATCCTGAACACAAAGTGGAAATTTTAATCTACTGGACATCAGCTATATGCATATGCAGACTTTGGACTGAGTTTTGATCTTTTACTTCATGTGGCAAAGCTTGTGTGATTAGTCTTAATAGGACTAGACTCTTAATTGGGAAGCATGTAAGCAAGTGCTCGCATGCATAAGGACTGCTTGGTTGGAGGTAAATCAGCCCTGTCTTTTGAACAGAAAGAATGAAAACTCTTGTCTTGGGCACCCTTGAATTGTCTTTTGTTTGAAATCTGACTGGAAGGTTTGTAACATGACTCAGATTGTGCAAAACCAAACTGTGCAGTCAGTTCTGGTGAAATTCCTCTTCACAGCCTGACTGTTTGCACAGGAAGGAGTAAGAAGGATGTGTGGCACAGGAGAGATTTGTGAGTGGTCCTACTGACCAAAAGCACTGATGTCCTACTGACTGCAGTACAACAGTTTCATGCTTACATTTTTCTGCCATTCTATAGCTTACTGAAAAGCTCACGCTCAGAGGTTATTGCCAATTGAAAATGTAAGCTGGTTTAATTTGTTTAGGGTGAGGAGCCACATCACAGTCTGAGAGTGGTACATGCAACATTTGCTCTTTTCAGATGCTTGTTTCTTCCCAGCTCACTTGTCTGCTCACAAGAGTAGTGCATGAGCTCATGCAACTAGAGAGCAAGAGAAAAATCAAGGTACATTTTACACATTGGGAATCATTTTCACGGACAGAATCACAGAATTGCGGGAGTTGGAAGAGACCTCAAGAGTTATGATTATAAATGTGCTATAGGTGAGCAGAGTGGGATTGAGCACGTTATAAAAGGGGACATTCAAATGGGAATGCAAGCTCCAAATGGGCATGTTTGTTGATATGGCTGTCCAGCAGAGCAGCATACATAAAATCTGAAGAAATTTAGAAGCAGATGAGAGTGAGAAAAAAAGTATTTCATGAGTTGGACAAGGGAAAAATGTCTGATCAAAATGAAGTTCAGAAAAAATAAACGGATGGAAATCAAATGCTTCCAGAACAGTTAAAGGAGACATCAAGGCAGTTCCTAGACAGAATGATGTGGGGGGAAATGCAAAAAACATGAAAGGTACGGCTTTTAGTTTTCGTTTTTGAGAGGTTACAGCTTCAAAAGAAACTGACTACAACAAAATAAAATGTTTCTCCCTCATGCAGAAGTGATTTGGCCATAGGTGCCCATGTTCTTTTATAATTTTGTCCTCTGGAGGGTTCCAGTCCTCCTAAAGCTCTCTCCAGGCAGCCAGTCAAGCTCATTCACCTCAGTGATTAGTGAGAGGCCTGTGGTGCGCAGAAATATTACAAGGAGCCTATAGAGGAGCTCATCATGAGCCAAACAGGTTACTACCTTGGCAGGATTCCTCTTACTGGTTTGTGAAGATAAAAGGAAGATAGGTAAAGGTTAGTATTTCAAAGCAAGTGTCTTCGATCTTAGATATTTGGTGAAATTATTCAAGAATAGTTCATCCAAGTGAAAGTAGTTTCTGTATATTGCTGTCAATGTCAATGAAACCTGAAGTCTGATGCTGGCCAAGCGAGCAAAAACTGCCTGTGGGCTCCTTTCGCTTACACACCTGGTAACTCTGAGCTTGACATAAAGTGTATGGGGAGCAGAACTCGGAGCTTGCAAACTTTTGGGGTCAGCTTTACTGCTTTCGGTTGAGCTAAAACCTCCAGTGTCATGAAGACTACGCAGCACGTACTTGAGGAAGGCTGGGTTCAAGCTCAGGAGCTCATTTCTCCCCAGCTGCCCACCCTGTCCCAGTTCTTGGCATCCTACCCAGCCCAGACCTGTTGACCACCAAGGCAGGTACCAGATAACGGCCTGCAGGTCAGGTCCACTGATCACATCTTTCTGTGTTAAACACACTTCACATCATAATATGTTAGATAATTGACTCCTCTTTCAGTATGAAATTAATCTTTAAATGTACAGACTTTCAAATAGCTGAGATGTTGGGCAGTTCTGATACATAGGGGACCTTCTGGCTATCACCTGTGCCACAGTCACTCTGAGCCAGGGATTTTGGCAGAAGCTGCTGCATGGGATTGCAGTGCTTATCCATTATTGCTAACATAAAGCTGTTTACAGGGGCTGAATGCTTTAGGAAACCACCTCCTACTTTGGAGCCAGTGTCATACTAATGACCCTTCATCTGAGCAGACCATGAGTGCCAGAGCCTGCTGACCACATCTTCTGGAGCCATAGCTTGAACTATGGATATCTCTGCTAATTGCAAGGAGTTAACACAAACATTTGTGGAAGCCTAGCAGGTCCTGTTCCTGATCATCTGATTTTTTTATGGCCTCTATGTCAAACTGTCAGGTTTAACTGCTTAGGCTTCAGTAGCTTATCAAAGAGAAGATGCTAAGGGATGGTTATTAAAAGTACATTGCTCAGACAAAGGGGGAAAAGGTATAAGAGCTGGACATTCACTGGACTTATTCACTGTGACTGGCAAGTGCAGGCAAGGTGAGATTGCTTTATCATTTTTATAATGTGGTAAATGTTTTAGGCTTGATTTTATGGATGATTATTTGCAACTCAAAATATCTGTTGATAGGTGATTACTTAAGGAACGTGCCTGCATCTGGGTGCAAAATAATCCTCCTATGATGTATGCATCTCCAGCTTATAAGGTGAATGAAAAAGGTGCATAACGTATTGGACGTGACAGTGATTTGGACACCAAAATGTGTAATTCATTAAAAATAAGAAGTATGTTTCTTTGTTGATTGGCAGTGGCCTTCAGCAATTTGGCAATGCAGTCTGTGTTCACATTATTATGAAATTTCTTAGTTTTCAGAGGAAACCAGGTATAAGCACACGCTATCCATCAAAGGAACAGAGAAGGATATCTCTTTGCAATTGGTGTTACTAATCTTTGACCTAGAGGTGTTTAATAAAGTCATTTTGGCCTGCAGTTCTCCAGAGGTCCCATACATGGTGTTTTCTGAGGTCTCGGTGGAGTTGGGTGATGCTCCATAAGAGAAAGCAGGCACAGAAGCATGGTTCCAGGCACCACTGCACTTGCTGTGAAGCAGAGGAAGCTCTTTTTTGGTGGACTTGGGAAAAAAAAAAGGGGGCTACATCTTCAGTGTCATTTGAATCTCGTATTTGTTTTTTACCATTTTGATGTCTGAATTTTGTAGCATGCTGTGTGATTTATTGGGCACATAAAATGTGCATACTCCAACTTAAAAATCTACATGTTCCTGACTGTACCCCGAGGATATCTCAAAAGGGGGGATTCAGAAACTAGGGGAAGAAAGGTTTCATGAATTTTGCAAACTTTTTCCTTTAAGTGCTTTTTTTATACTTGAGTGGCGCTTACGAATTACTTACACCATCTGCTATAATTTAATGCATTACACAATAAAGAGTATCTGCTGTTCTTTGTGTATTTCAATACCAGTGCTTTCCTTATCTGTTTTCCCCAGCTTGTCATTCCGTGCAGTAGAGGTTCTGTCATGTGATATTACTCCACGCAGAAGGAAGCCAGAGCAGCTTTACACCACTGGTAAGCAGTCAGAGGATTTGCTTTGGTCATAAATGCAGTTTCACATCGTGCATCTCTCCTCTCTCTCCCATGTTGAACATGGCATTTCAACAGCTGAAAATTCAGTGGTTTTCAGCTGAATCAGGATTTGAATTAATAGCTTATGTCTGTCTTTGGAGCAGTGTTTTTAGCCCTTATATTGATTTTAGATATTCCGGAGTGTGCTCGATTGTAAACGTGTGAGCATTTTCTGTGAACACCAATGACATTTATATGCTGAGTCAGGGGTACACCACATTAGTTGTCTTTTCAATATTACTGGCCTCATTCAAGCTCAGTGTGGTATTTCCCACATGCTTGGAGAGCTTTGAAAAACAAGGAACTAATGCTTTCTTAACAGTCATATTTCAGGTTGCTGTATATATATTGTCAAAACACCAAACCACTGTATCAGTGATGACACCTGCATACTTCAGTTACTTCATTCCTACCCCTGTGACTCCAAAATTCTTTACTATTCCTCCAAAATGCTTTGTGAGGGGAAAGGAAAATAAGTACCTTGGAATGGACTCATATCTTGCAGAGTAGAACCACGTCACCTTATTTTAAGAAATATATTTTAATTCGTCCTTTAGTTTTGCCTTCATTGAACAGCTCATTCCATCTTTTAATAGATATCTAAGATGGCTATCTATCTGTATATAGAAAAGGAGTCTAGACACCCAATTTTGAATTGGATTAAGTTATTATAGAAGATTAAGAAGCATCCATTTCTTATGTTCCTTGCAGTACTCAGTTTACCTTGCCCCCTACCCTGCTCTGTATTTTTTCTATGCTTTCCATTTTAGATACAGTTTGGGGCCCCATACCAGGAGATGTACTTCTCTGGATTGGGTGTGATTTGTTTCACGCAGGAATTCTGAATAAAATTACCAGTAGCATACTTACATTCAATTAAATCTGTTTCAACACATCGTTTAGCCACTCAGTAGGGAAATCCTCTCTGCCACGTTCAAGGAACGGTAATCGATATGTGCTCACTGGCAACATGTCTGCAAATTTCAAAACACTGTAAGGAGTTAGGTGATGTAGATGACTGTCTTAGTAAATTGTAACCTGACAGCTTCGCTTAGCCATAATCAATTCCCATCCGTGTTGTTCAAAGGCAAATTCTGTCGAGCGTTTTAGTTGTTTCTGACTCAGTGTCAGAAATCGTCAAGTGCCCTGTTCTTGGGAGAGAAGCAATCTGGACATGATCAGAAAATGAGCAGGACGTGTTGTCTGAGGTTACACTGAGAAAAAACATCAGTCTAGAGGTGAACCAAATAGGTATTCTAACTCTTAGAACACTGTACGCTCCCACAGGCAGGATAATATTATGAAAACAAACAAACATTCAACAAAGAGAAATTGCAGATTTGTTCGTGCTTATCGGGAAGATGTGAAAGGCCACCTCTGATCCTGTCAAATTGTTCTGTGCAGGAAAATGCTGAGCTTTGGCTGGGGAAGCTTGGAGTCAGGAGGTGTCTGAGCACAGGGCAGTCCCATCACTGGATCTTCACCCATGTTCCTGCTTCTGCAGCAGGTAAGTGGGCAGCAGTGGGAGAAGGAGGGAAGTCTTTGATGTGCGTGCGCTCACCAGGCAGTGTGCTGTGGGCAGCAAGGGCTATTAGGTGACTTGTGGGGATGACAGCAGGATCTGTCTGCAAGTCTTTAACCAGGCTGACCAGTCGATACTGCATGTAGACACCTGGTTTGGCCAGTGCTGAGAGGTAAAAGGTGAAACTTTCTTGTGCTTTTCCTATAGACATGGAGGTCAGACTGGGCTTGTGTTTGGATGCTGGATATATTTGAGTTTAAATGTGGGTTTTGGCCAACCTATGAAATGCTGGACAGACAAAACCTTGTCTCTGCTGTATGAGTAGCTTCATTAATGCATACTTCTTTTCCTAACAAACCAGCCTCCTGCCTCCCAGCGAGCAGGTAAGAAGTGAAAATATTAGCCTTTAAATGGTTGGAACAAGCTGGGAGTAAAATGACTAAGATAACAAATGTGGGTCAGGATCCATCAGAGCTCACAAAAGACGCAGAGCCAATCAGTATGATTTCCTCAGCCATGAATACTCGAGTCATACAATTGTATAATGCATCCAAGTCTTTCTAACATGTATGTGCAGCCTCCAAGCTGGGACTGCACTCCAGGCTTTTGAAGTTTAGCCAGTAGCCACTGCATTTCTGGTTCTTTAGCACTTGCTAAAGAAGAGCTCAGTAGCACCAGGCTGAATTACAATTTTTGTCCTGCGGAAGAAGAAGAGAGGAAAACAAACTAGCCAGACCAGTAGAAAGCCTTTTGGAAAAAAGGATTAATTTGTTAAGGAAAGATCTTAAAAGATCAGATGTGACTTTTCTTCATGAATGGAAATGGAAATGGTGTGTGTAACAGTACAGTTTGAGAAGGTTCATTAAGGTAGAAGGGTTACATGAGAATGGCTTGAAGGGAATTGATGGATAGAATATATAGTACACGGAGAAATCAAAAATGAGAAAAATCAGCATAAAACTGTAAGCGCACTGTGAGTATAATGCTGTGGTAGAATGAAGCAGCCTTTGCAGATGTCTTTAGTGTTGTTTTTTTTGTTCATTTGTTTGGTTGGTTGTTTCTTTGCCTAGTTTTAGAGACATTAATTGTGGGCTATGCAGTTTTCTTCCCTTGCCATTTCTGGAGGCTGCATCAGCCATCCCTTCTGGTAGTGTTGTTTACAAGAACTTTTGCAACCTTTCCATTCTGTGCCCTTATTTTTGCTACACCTGGTGTAGTGATGCCATAGGACATTTTAAGTATGAATTGATATTCCTTGTGGTATGTCCTCAGGCCTGTTATGCTTAGGTTATTTGCGTTACCTGTTCAAACACCCACATGTAGCGTGGTTACTTTCATTTGTGACTGAGTGCTGGCTGTGCAGTGGGCGCCTCATGAATATGTTAAGAACTTCCACTGATCTCTTTAGCTACAAATAATCATTACAGCAGCAAAACAAACAGTGGATCAAAAATGTAGGAATGTAGCCCAAAGGATGCTGCTCACTTTTCCTTCGGAAGTGGCGTGACATGCAGATTTGAGGTATGGCATACGAAGTACTGTAAGGTATTAATCAAGACAAAAAGCACAGCATATCATTAAGCAAGGAAGAAATAAGCTATGTGTTAGGCTCTTAAAAAAAGTAAAATGAGGTAAAGATACAAGCAGCTAGAGAAGTTATCAGCACCAACGTAGCACTCAACAAATCCCCTACTGTAGTTCTGACTAAACACCAATTTTTGCTTTGCAGTGCTGTTGCTATGCGACAGTCTCTTAGTGTGCCTGTTTCACCCCAGAGATGGCTTCCTCTTGTGGTGTCAGTAGGGATGCTGTGTATACAGTTTGAGGACTTTATAGACACATCCTATGTTCTGCAGGCTAACATATAAAACTTCCTTCTTGAGTTGTTTAGTTTTATATAATAGCTATTTGTCTGGAGAAATCGGAGCCTGGAATAAGAGTTACTCGAAATTTTAAATCAAAACTGTGTTAGATTGCAACATTCACCAGGGAGGAGGTGGAGTCACCGACCCTTGAGGTGTTCAAGGAACGTTTGGATTTTGCGTTGAGGGACATGGTTTAGTGAGAACTATGGGTGATAAGTGGATGGTTGGACTGGATGATCTTGTAGGTCTTTTCCAACGTTGGTGTTTCTCTGATTCTATGATCCTAACTCTTGGGTTGTTGGGCTTAAGAGAAAGTAAACTTTCTGAGATCTCATCCAATGTGAGTGTCATTTTAATGGGAAGGTGATCCAGTGTTTTCCTCCAAATTCTTATTCAGCTCTTTCCTCTTCAATCTCCATGGCTGTAAACCCAAGCAAATTACAGAGGGAGGTCTGTGTCCATAGCAAGGATGGAGCTGGCTACAGTGCAATCCACCATCTTGTCCCCTTTCAATAAGCCCTGTTGAGAGTCTGAGTTCAGTAGCAGCCCACTGTGAGCACGGACCGCACCGTGCCTGTGAGCATGAGCTGTCAGAGCTGTGTCACTGCACTGTACAAAGGACGAGCTCAGCTCCATGCTAGCCTCGGGTGGTCAGCACTTGCACTGCTTCGTACAATCAGTCCCTTTCTCTGCTTTGATCTTCCTTCTGTAAAAAGATCCATTTCTCTTCTTCCGTGAGCACTTCCACAGATAAAGCACTGATGAGTATGATGCAGGTAAACACTGCAGGACTGGAGAACTGTTTATGTGTCTAAGAGATTTAGATGTAGATTATTGCTAGTTGAAACTCGTTCTTCTACAGAGCCAAGAATGCTTTTAGGTCTTCCTTAGCAATAGTTCTGGTCTTCATTAGAAACTGGTGGTTTGCATATTTGAAATAATTGTTCATAATAATTCCTGTCTGGGAGAAAAACCTGAGAAATATGTAGGACTTTCAGCAGCATCATCTATCAGCATTGTGCAGGGCACCATGCTGGCTTTGGGTCCGCAAGCTCTGCCCAGTTGGCCAAGCAGTAGTGTAGTGTGGCTGTAGTGTGCCTGTTAGTATGACAGTGGTTTATTGGTAGCATTGCTCGGTCTCTGAAAAGTGGGGAACAAATCTTTCTGGAGTTTACACAATCATATCACAACTGACTTGGGATAATTACTGAATGCAAACAAAAGCAACATTTTTTTTCCCCTGCACACAGACTGTAGTTGATGTTGCGCTATTTTGGTTTTGTTTTCTGCTTAACATTCCTCTGTAAGTGCAGCTCCTCTGAGGCTTGAAATGAAACAAACAAAACTGAGCCAAAGTGACTTTCTTTTCTGTGTGTAAGGGGATGGACGCTGAGTGATAATGACATACTTTGCGTGTGAGCAGCAGGTGCGAGACCAAGTGTCTACTGCGGATTAAAGTAAATATGTTTTTTTCTATATTTAACTGATATGTGACAAAGAAACAATGTTTAAATGTCACTTTCCATGTTTTTTTGTGTGTCTATAATTATACATTCTAATGTGCCAAGTAGCTATTCACTGAAGTTCAAATTTACATAGTAAAGTTGTTCATAACAAGACAAACAAGATACAGTCTAGCATTCATCTCCATGCATCTGGGCTGCCTCCACCCAGCAGTTACACTACCAACAAATGAATGTTTTCTGCTTTCTTGAGTTCACATAAATAGCGTAAATTCCTATAATTAACTGTGATAAAGTCACTCCCCACTATCAAAACAAAGACGTGTTTGTTTATCGGTCATACTCGCATCCACCACTCTTAACATTACAGTGTCGACTGATGTTTTTTCACTGTGTTAAACAAGGCAGAAATACTCCAGTTGGGCAATGCCAGAGTCCCAAGAGCGGCCTCAAAAGCAGGAGCACCAGGCTGTCGCCTGCTGAATGCTCCACTTCTCTGCTGGCTCTTTCTTTCCCTTGCCACTTACCGCACCCCCTCCCAAAGGCAGCAGTGCCTGGGGGGGCACAGGGAGCAAGGCACAGTGTGGAAAGGGAGGAGTAAGCAGACTGAGATGTCAGGATGGGTTGGTTCTTTAGAAGTAAAGCGGTTCTTATGAGCAACATCTGACTTTTCGTATGTCAGGCCTAAATTTAGTCATAGGTGATTTGTGGCAAAGGTGGTCCAAACTCTTCTGGTTGGTGTTTTGTATTTTTGTTCCTGACGCTAAGCTTAGACTGGTAGCAATATAATTTTTTTTTCGTATTTGTTTTTATTGAAGCTACAGGCATCAAATTTTGCCTCAGAGCCTCCCTTTTCTTCTCCATTACCTCTTGAATTTGTAAGTGCACACTCAGAGCTTAGTGGGAACTTGGTTTCACTTATTTCTGGTATCCATTGTCTTCTGTGTGCTAGGGCTGTGATCAGGTTGTTCCTGCAATGGAAGGATATGCTTTTCACAGCTTTTAACATCTCAAAAGTACTACATCCTAAGAGATATAGACCATAGAACTCACGTAGGCACCTGAATTATAGCTCCTATGAAAAGGGAGGAGGGAGGAAATATAGCAGTGACGTTTTGTTTTGCTTAAATTTTCCACGGGGAATAATTTCATAAGTTATGTCATATTGGAAAACTGGTATATATATCTTTCTCTGTGTGGGTACATAATCTTCTGTAACATACAGATTACTGGAGAGAGGATGTGCAATAGTGATATGATGCTGGTAGCAAGAAATGGGGTTCGTTCTGTACTTTCTCATGTCTTTACCAGCATGTGTTCCTCTTAGTTACACTGGGAGTTTATTCAAAAATTCACTCTTCAGAGAAATTAGCTGTAGTGGAGAACACAAGAGGAGGTTGATAGTTGGCAATCTTAAATAACAGAGATGCTTGGAAAGAGCATTATGAAATTCAGAGCCACTGGTGACATAGTGGTTGTTGGTCATCAAAGAGGTAAGAAGTGATTTTCTTCAAAGGTTGCTTCTTCAAATAGTAGAAATAAGAATCTTTCCCTTCAGATTTTAAAAGCAGACTGTACGTAGCTGCTTCCTTCCTTACGGATTTTGCTATCCATAATTACCATGCATGAACAGCACAGTGCATGGATTATACAGCAAATTCTGTTTTAGCCATGCAAACTCCCAGTGACACTGTGGGCTCTAGCAGCTGTGAAGATGTGATTACAGTCTTTCATGTTAATATTGGGTGCCTTTAAGACTGCTGAAGCTGTTCCCAGGTCAGCAGAACTAGAACAGACCAGCTAAGACTTCACTAAAACAAAGAAATGGTGTAGAGGATTTTCTGTGTTAAATAGAGAAAATTAAGATCAGCAAGTCTGTTATAGTGCTGCAGGAGTTAATTGTTAAATCTCCACCCCAGAACAAGGTGCAAGTCCCAGCTAGGTTCCCAGACTGTGCTTATCACCTAGCCTCAGATGATAAGTTATTAGTATTGCACCACATGGATATTTACAGGGTAAAACTAGTTCTGGCCTCATTCCACTGGGCGCTGTGTTATAATAGGTGGTGAGAGATGTGATTTGAGGTAGCGTTCTGAACAGAATCCAAAGGTAGGAGACAAAGCCATCATTCCTCATTGTACACTGAGAAACTGAGGCACGACGCCGTGCCCTGCGCCCTGCCAGGAGAGCTGCTGCTTTACTGGAGCAGCTGGTGTGAGACTGGTGCTTTCCTGTCCTGCCACCAGCTGGCCCAGGGAGTTGAGCCTGGAGCCGGGCAGCTTGTGCCTTGAAGAGTTCATCTTCCTGCACTAAGTAGAGTCTCCTCTAAGAAGTGTATCAATGGATCCATGAAATTTTGCAGCTGTGAATTCTGCTTTTGGGTAAAAACAGTTCAACTGGTTGTTTCTAATTTCTGCCGTGTATTTTAAGTCCTGGCTTTCGTGTTCTTTCCAGGAGGGAGAATAGAAACACAAAAGCTGGGGAAAGTGGGCTTTTTTTCCTCCTCCTAATTCCAGGCTTACCCTGGGACCAACAAATTTGACATCAACTCAGTAAAACTATGAAAGGAAGAACTAAGAAAAAAGCCAACAAACATAGCAAAACCCACTTAAAATATTACATCCCCAAATACCACAGAGCCTCATCTCTCTATAATCCTATTTTATTTAATGGAACCCCTTGTGTCCAATTCACCTCATATTTTTATTAATCTCTGTGATGTTCCCTAATGATCCTGTTATAAAGACATCACAGCACATGGCACAAGGACAATGCACATAAAAAGTTAAGAATGCATTTAACTACCAACCATTGATTAGTGTTCTTGATGAGTTTAAATACTACCTGGGAAAGGCTTTCTATCAAATTCAATTGGCTGCAAATGCATTAAGCTTAATGAAATTCAAGATTTGGGTATATATGAATATTTTTTTCTTAGAGGAAGTGCCTTTGCCACGAGAATGTGCACTTGCTATTCAGCCTCCTGCCTCAGGGGAAGAGGTGGCAAAAGTCAATATGTGTGACCCCCTCCCTCCCAGAGTCTGACCCAATTCCCATTCCACTTAATTTGCTATAAATCAGGAGAAATATCTTTGGCATCAGTGAAATTGCTCTGGTCTTAATAGTTCTTGTGATCTGAGGGTGGAGAGGAGATGAAAGATATTGTCTGCTTGTAAGATCCTGGGAAATGTCAGTGTGGGACCAGGTAGTGGATTTTGGATAGGACAGAACAGTACTGCTTCATCAGCATCGTGGCTTCAGCATCGTGCTCCCTGTCAGCTGCCAGCATGCCTGCATCCATTCCCCAGGGATGCCAGGGGGAAGCAGAGCAGGACACATTGGGGACGTCCACAGAAAATATAGTCATGCTCGTTTCAGAGAAGGAAAACTGGTACAGAGAATGTTGGTGATTATGTCCAGGTCATGGAATAATCCAGCTGCAGAATGAGGAACAGTACAGGGCTCCTCCTGGCCTTGCAGAAGTTCAGGTGTGTGGTATCAGGCACTGCATGGTAAGCACACAGGAGCACTGTGTGCTAAGTAGGAAGGATACTCTCATTCCCACGAGCATCCTGCTGTGACAGCTAAGCTGCAGCACGCCGACCAGGAATATAGATGAAAAGGTACAGCAGGGCAGCAACATGTACTAAATCCTCATTTTAGTCTGCCACAGGGCACCTACATTATGAAGCCAACTTCCCTACTCACAGTTGATCCACAAGAGCATCATTTCTCAACACTGTTTTGTGCTGTCGTGAAACTTTTCAGATATGCACAAAGCCATTCTTAAACCATGTTTTACTTTTTCCAGAGATGCAGTTCACCTTCAAAGGAAAGCCTATCTACTTGCTGTGTCTGCAAGAGAATTTCAAAAGGGCTCTGAAGGCTGCAGTACGAATCAGTGGTTTTGCCCAGTCCTAGGCAGTGCATGAATTCTGTCACCTCTTCCTGGACTTTAGTGTAGTCTTTACCTTCCAGACTTGTTCTTTTCTGTTCTCCAGACTTATTTAATTCAGAGCAGTATGCATACTGGTTACCACACGTATTTTCTTTGGCACAATTTTTTCCAAAACTTTTCCATAAAACTAAAAATATAACACACTGAACAAACCACTCCATTACCCAGAGAGAAAAACGTATTACTGAAACTCAGGAAAGTATGTTGTGAGCTATTCATTTTAGCTTCAGCTTCTGTCATAAAATCCTGAAAAACAAAAAAATCTGGAACATGCAATTAAAATAATTGTAGGTGTGCAAATGTCTGCCTCCAAGCAAGGAATTTAATAATACATTAAAACCTTTATTTTTGATGCTAGCAAAATATACAATTATGCCCATACAAGCTGCCATTGCATCACTTCTTGGGTTCATGGAGGAAACTTCACCTACTTCTATTTCTACTCCATCGCATGATGTTATTGCAGTTCTTACTTAATTTAACAGGGCAGTGTGCTCTGCAGCACGCTGAACTGAAAATGACACACACTTCTATAGTAAGATTGTATTTACTATTGATTTATCTTGCCCTAGGGAGTTCTGGTTAAAATTCCAGTGATAATTGACCCTGCCTCATTTAACTCTTTCAGAAGTGCATCCTCATTCCCAGCAGTGCCTTGATACTCGAAGACACTGAACCACTGGCTCAAGACCTGCATTTCTAACTGCAGGAGTGTTTCATGTAACGTTCCAAATTTCTAAGATTTAGAAGAAAAACAGCAGTCTCCAGATACAAACTTTAGCAGGCGTCTTTCAAACTAGTAGTTATCCCTGCCTGCACAGGAAGAAGTGTCATTTTGTCATATTCCATCAGATGCAGTGCAAATTAATGGCTTTTTTGTCAATGGGAGGCTCTGCAGCTGCTTTAGCAAGATCCCCATCATGTCTACACGTGTCTATATCAGTCAGTGTAATGAAAAATAGTGCCTCTGCCTAAGAATTGGGCTTTGCTGGTATATTTTAAGATACACTTTTAAATGCTCCCTTTCAATGTGCCTGATCTTTATCAAGCTATCACTGATGTTGTACATTTACCACATGGATCCCTGCTGTTAGTAAAAATGTGCTAAGAAGATGAGATAGAACATACAGCGTTTACTTGTGACATCAAAATAATGTTACTGTTACAGTTAGTTACACAGACTGTCTCACAAGCTTCATCTTTGGTCATGTGGCAAGGGGTTAGTGACTCAGAAAGCTCCTTTCCATGGACTTAGCACATAGGAGTGTGATAACAGACCAGCATGGTACTGTGCAAGGTGAGCAGGTAACATACCAGACGATGGCATCCAAGAATGACCATCCCTGAGTGGAGTTGTGCCCAGCCAGGGCCTGAGGTGCCTGGAGCACTGTGGAACTGTGGCTCCCATTTGCAGCCAAACTCATCCCTTCCCCCTTCCTATAACACAGTGGTGTCTCATGCTTCTGGCTTGCAACACCTTCCACATCAGTCTTGACTCCCAGCAGAAGGATTAAGTATGACTTCTTTTATATGTAGTGTATTTCTTTATAGGTCCGAATTTTGCCACGGATGTAGGATCACACTTTTCTTTGGAGGCTGTGGAGCACTTGATCTTGTCCTACCTGTAATGCTCAGTGCTGTTGACATACAAAACTGCAACGTATTGCTTTGCCAGAGCAGCAGAGGTGGATGACACCTGAGACACCAGGGATTGTCCCATGGCTTTGCCACTGCCCCGAGGAGCATGATTTCAGTTCCTGTGGTAATGCCCTACTTCATCACACACTACTTACTTTGCTAATCCAAGAAGTGGCAGTCATAAACACTGATAATTAACACCAACAGTTAACACTTCAGACGTGAAAAATTATTCCTCCTGCTTCCCTCTTGAAGCTATCCCGTAATTACCAATATCCTCATTTTGCATAATTGCGGTATTTGCCACTCATTCACCTCGTAACCAACAGTAATCTTAGCACTGGCAATGCCTGCTGGGTTGCTTGCATGCCCAGATCAGCCAGCTGTTAGCCTGCCAGGCAAGCGCGTAGCACCACTGAGATGCTGTTAGTTAAAACACCAACCCATCATCTCAGATAGGACTGAGAAAGGGCCTAGCCTCTGCTCAGGCTTGCTGCTGGCCTGTGAATGCAGCAACACATTACTGGGCCACAGAACTGCTGTGAGGTGTCTCTTCTGCCATGCTGCACCTTGCCGTTCATTCCCACCCCATTTCATGATTCATTGCCCCAAAACGATGTTCCTCAGAAATCACAGAATCATAGAGTCGTTTGTGTTGGAAGGGACCCCTAAAGGTCCGTTAGTGCAATGAACAGGGACACCTGCAGCTCTGTCAGGTGCTCAGAGCCTGATCCATTCTGACCTGGAGTGTCCGCAGGGATGGGGCGTCCACCACTTCTCTGGACAACCTGTTCCAGTGCCTCACCGCCTTTTTGTAAGAAACTTCTTCTTTATATCCAAGGTAAATCTCCCTTCCTTGAGTTCCCTTGTCCAATCACAGCAGACCCTGCTAAGGAGTCAGTCCCCATCTTTCATATAGCCCCATTCAGACATGGAAAGGCCACTCTCAGATCTCCCCAGAGCCTTCTCTTCTTCATGCTGCACAGCCCCAGCTCTCTCAGAGAAGGTCCATTCTTTGGGTCATTTCTGTGGCCCTCCTCTGGAGCAGGAGCAACTGACTCCCTTTTTGCCACTTGCAGCTGTGCCTAAGACATTTCTGCCCCTCATGTCTTCTCCTCACCTCCAGGCACAGCAAGATGTGGATCAATCAGTGGGAAGGGTTAATGTGGAGGAGCAAAGAGCACTAGAGACTCCTCTGTGCCTCCTTCAGATATTGGCGAGATGGACTTTTTAAATGCAGATTATGTAATGTGTTTGGGGACTACTTAGAATAAATGTTATTGACAGCCATTACATTGTATAGTATTAATAAGTATTTAGGGAATTTTTTTAAAGGTGAAGTATTGACAGGAAAGACCGTAACAGCTACTTCTGGGCCATTACAATTTATCTTCTAAATCAGTCTGGGTTTATGGTTCACTGACATGTTTCACCCTATTACCTGCTAAAGGGTGGTTAATGACAATGTGTTTGCTACACGTGATACTGCAGCCTGTGACACAGCACATCCACAATATAAGGGCCTCACAGAGAAGTGCTCCTCTGAGGAAAGCTGTTCGCTGCAGATCTTTGCAGGGCTGGCTCTTAATAGCTATATAATAACATAAAACAAACCACTGAATTCTGTCTCTCGGGGTAATGTCTAAACTTGCTGATGGGTCCAATTCTGTTAAATCTTGGGTGAAGTACAAACCCTGGCTCTATAGACTTCCCTATAACCAATAGGGGCCAAGAGCCATGGTTGATATTAGCGCTCTGGCTCCTCTGGCTTAATGGAGGAGCACAAGTTGGTGCTTGCTGTTTCTGGGCAGTGCAGAGCTTTCTTCTCTAAGCACCACTTTCCATTCAGCCCTTGATTAGTCATGAATTGAGGTCATTTTAGGGTTGAGTGTGTGGGTAAAAACAGTCAGTTACAAACAGCTGAAGTCACAAATAGCATTCACCTCTACAGTGGTCCTTCGTGTGCAGCCTTGTTGGAAATGTTCTCACAAGTAAGAGAAAATAAGGATCCAACACTGTCCATAAGTAATTCTAGTCTGTAAATAATCTAAGGTTGGTCTCTTGGTCTGCTGCTTTTATCTTTTCACCCATACTAATCTGAGTTTATGTTTGTTTTGCATGTTTTGCCACTGGAATATCAAGCAATTAATATCCACCTGAATTCATCTGTCTCCTGCCAAAAGATAATTTCTTCTTCATCTGGAAAACTGTCTAGAATTGAGACTTCTTATCCATCTGTTTTCTCTCTCCATGCCAAAGCACTCCAGAAACAAAACAGGTGTGAAGTCACTTGTTTATCATGAACCCTCAGCTTTCCAACGTGAAGGTGATGGACTTTCATACACACATAATGACCCAGATTTGAATGACAGTGTTTTTTTCCCATGAAAACAATAGTTCCTTCCCAAGGCACTGATGACACAGGTGTGCATCGCCACTCTTAACTTCTGACTCCACCAACTCCTTTACTGGAAGCAGCCAGTAGATAAGCTGAGTTATGTCCAGGCACAATTCTTTCGGCACAGAG
Source organism: Meleagris gallopavo (assembly GCF_905368555.1). NCBI lineage: Eukaryota > Metazoa > Chordata > Aves > Galliformes > Phasianidae > Meleagris > Meleagris gallopavo. The sequence continues at coordinate 3,559,467 of NC_139416.1, forward strand.
CTTCCTTCCCATGGCCATCTTTTGAATTGCTGAGTATCTCTTGTGAATCCCAATCGTGCCCTCCATCAGCAATAAAGGCTGCTCTATTTCCACCTAAAGCCAGCCTGCTGTCGGGATGCAGGCTGCTTTGGATAATGAGACCATCTTCTGCTCTTTGTTTTGTTTGCACTGGATTTTCCAAACGCCCAGCGAGTGCCATTCAGTCCCTCAGTTAACATTTACACTGCAATCAGCATCCTGCACCCTGTTCTATTTTCTGCAGACATGTAAATAGAACCCTTTTGTAAACTTCGTTTAATCATAGTGCCATATTATGGGTTGTCTAAAACAGTGTCAAGAGATCCTGTTTCCTTTTAACTTCACCATTTGGCTAAGGTATAATCTACAGTACGTCAACACAACACATCTCTCTATTGAGTGTAGAGGTGAGATACAAAGCTTTCAAAGCAGGCAGATTCTTTTGCTGTTTCTTGGTTTCCTCAAGCACTTTGTACATGAAAGATTGTTTCCTTATCTCTTGGAAAAGCTTTTGGATGAAATTAACCCCGGTGTAGAGGGTCAGCCTAACGGCCCCTGCACTACTTAAGTCCTACTTAGAACCTATTCTGAGATCTTAAATCGGATTTGTGTGGTGCATAAGGTGTGTATCCCTCTGTGACTAGGAAAAAAAAAAAGGTATTATTTATACTTACAATTTCAGTTCTTTCTGGATCTATTTTATATGGTGCAGTTTGGGGGAACTCTGAAGTAGCAAGTCAGTAACATGTGGCTTTCTGAAGCTGTCCAGCAAACGTGGAATAACTGGGCCTGTCTACCTGTGGTGCTGCTGGCATCTCGTGACATGGATGTGCAAGCATTACTGCAAGTGCTGATCTGGTCACCAAGGTCCGAATCCCACAGAGCTGCTCCAGGAGAACACAGGCTGGAAACCCAGCCACAGCCCCTCACCTCGCTCCCTTCAGGGTGATGCGCACCCTGGGTCAGATGGCAGTGAGAAACCTCAGTCTTCAGTAAAATTCAGGGAAGTAACTGTAGCTGCTCTCTGAAAACTTCAGAAAGAGAAGTGTTAATAGCTTTTCACATCGTATTTTGCCTTATAGCCAATGCACAGGAATTACACAGCTCTTTGTCTAATTAAAAGAAATCTGGTGCAAGTTGCTGATTAAGCTGTCTCAGTCTACGATAAGCATGTTTGATACCAAATAAATAGTCTCAGATGCCTTTTTTTTCATTTTCCCTCTTGAGCCTTTTGAGTAGGGTTCTTCATTGTTTGACATAAATGCAAAATAAATCCAAAATGCCAGCCTAATGTGAGCCTGTGACAGAGCTGGTAGATACAGATACAAATGAGAAAATCAGGGCCCAGATGAACACCAAAAAGATCTAATGGTGCATTTTTCAGTCTCAGTTCTTTCCAGCCAGCTTTGTGGGCAACTGCAGTAGATAGCCTGATGGCAGCTGTGGCACACCTATGTCTCAGCTAAGAATACAGTCCTGCTGTTTCCAATTAGGTCAGTCTGGCACTTGTCAAGTCCTAAATTCAGGTTGTCATTTTGGACATTTATAAATGGAAACAAAGCCATGTTCCTCCATCATACCTCTAAATAAGTTCAAAAACAATGCTAAGTCCATTTTAAGCTTCGGGTCCACCCAGCAATCTTATTTCCCTTTTTGGTCAATTGATCTTTCTATTATAATGTGCAGCCTCAGAAGTTTCAATGATATAAAATCAGTTTCCTCTCCCACCTTGAGATCTATGAAGCTTGTCTTGCTTGACCTTCTAGTTCCAAAAGTTCATTTGAATGTATTCTTATAGTGGAGGTGGGATAAGGGACAGTTGCACTGTAAGTGGAATGAGTTATTTCTTAATATATCTGAGGTCTTATTGAAATGCGCACCATGGAATTAGGAGCCTCATTTCTCTGGGGGTACGTGCTGCAGTGGGCCTTCTCAAATTATCTGTCTCAGCATGGTGAAGAATTTGTAAAGCCAAATTCTAGTACTAATTACTAGTGCTGGCAAACCCTCTTCTAAGAAATTCAGAGTCTGGAACTGAATATCTTGCAGATGCCCATTAGAATTAGAGAGAAAGGCAGTTAATACATTTGGGAAGGTACTTTTCTCTTCGGAGGGCTTGGTCCCTGGAGTGTGTTTCTGGTTGCATCTACAGTCTGTAGAGATTTCCGCATATTATATAGAAGTGAGCAAGCAGGAAAGTTTTCCAGAAGCAGCACCTGGCACTGGTAAACATGTTTAGTGAATGTCAGTGTTCAGGTACTTGGGTGTTTTTTGTGTCTCATCTCGGAGCTCACCAATGGCACAAAGGGTCTCCTTCCAGTAAGTCCCAGCAGTGGCTGCGTTGTGTACAAGCCTGCTCAGATACAGTGGGATCCATGCCATAGGGGAGTGGAGCTCTGCATTGACTAATTTGCTGGGAGTGAGCCCCACCCTCGGCTGGAATCCCTGCTAATGTAATAATCATCCTGAACTGGGAGTGTTAATGGCAAAAAAAAAACCCTGGGAGAACAAGCGCTACAGGAGGAGGTGAAAGATGTGGGCAGATTAAAAAATAGAGCGCCAAATTCTTGGCTAGAGTAAATAAATAAAGCTCTTTTGAAGCTACTGGCGAGACACCAGGTAACCTGACCCAAAATTTGTACAGGTGGGTGAGCCCTTACAGGACAAAGCTCCATATGTTTGTCATTACTTTAAGATATCCCATTGCTGCTCAAGCCCTGCGCTTCCACAGCCTTCCACTTCCACCGCTGTGCAGAAAGCAGAGCAACGAGCAGAAGGCTTCTTCTCTGAGTCGGCCATGTCACAACATGCCAGATGCGGACCAGGGAGGTCCCATCTCCCTTTCCTTGCAGGCTTTACTAACCCAGTGCAGACCACTGGCACATAGCAAAGCTCATGGCGGGAGAACTTGGCACGGCTGAGAATCAGAGGAGCTGTGGGACAGGTGAAGCTGCGGGACTCGGCCCCCAGCTGCAGGTGGAAGGAGCTCACACACGTGGCACAGTGCAAGAGGTGCTTGAAGGTTGGCCCAGTGTGCCAAGAAATGCTGTCCAGTCTGCCCATCCACCTTGCAGTGGTTCTCAAAGCTAGCAAAAAGACAGTCCTATGGTAATAAAAATAAAAAAAATAAACCACAAATCAATGTAATATTTGACTTGGCTTTGGGATCCATTTTTCTGAGCACATTTAAAGCTATTATGAGTAATATGGTGTTTAGCTTTCAGCTAATGTAACAGCTTGGAGAAGAAATGCATTTTGCTCTGGACTTGCTTATTAGTCAATGGAAAACTATAACCACAAACAGTACAGCTCCATTTAACCACTGTATTAAATATTAAACTTGAAACTGTCATTACCAATTATTTTCAATAGGTCATAATGGTTTGAGGCTTAAGTAATATGGAATAGAAGCCAATGGATCAGTCTAATCAAATGAAAGTATTGCTAGTGGGATAGTGCTGCATGGCAAGGTGCAGTGGTGCTAAACCTCGGTTTCTGCTTTTTGTTTCTTTGTGCCATTTGTTCCTTCATGGCTAACTTCCCTTAGTGTTGTCGATGAGATTGGTGATTGAAGGAAGCAGAGGCCAAAAGCCTGGAAAGTTTCAGGGCTATGTATATATCTTCTGACAGGACTGATGTCCAGCATGTCGCCACATCCACTCTGCAAAGAGCTTGTTGAGCAAGATTAGAATTTCACTACTTAAAGTAACATAATGAGATTGAAACATACCCTGCGTTGCCTGCACGTAGGAGGAAAAGGCTGAGAATCCTGTTTGAAGGTTATGGATGAAAAGATGCTATGAGTAGTTACAGGTTCTCCTGTACAGAAAATGTATTTAATGAAATCCTGTTCACATTAGAGGAATCCAGTGGTGATGATCAGAAGCAGCAGGCTGCATCTTTATTTATGGCCAGGTTATCGATTTGCTGGGGGAGATTTTCAAGTGTTCTGTATCAACAAGCGTAAGAAGAAGTACTTGGTGTCCAATTCCATCCAGCAGCTCTGGCCCTACTTTGCAGAACCCTTTGGCAGGTGTGAAGTTCAGTTCAAGCAGAAATTAGTTTCCACATTGGTCCTGGCCTTGAGGCAGCCAGCAGCATGGCTTCTTCCTCTGTCTGATAGTCCTTAGTCAGCCACCGAGAGTGGGCAGGCAGCTGGCACACCAAGCCTGCCTGTGACTTGTCTGGGCTCAGTGCATGCTGCAAGTGTCTCTGAGGTGCATTGATTCAGATCTGTGCCTTCGAGTGAAGCCAGGTTTTGTCAGAAAGATTCCTGACCAGGGCTAGCCTTATTGTTCTCATGGTTCAGCTGAGGTCAGTAATGCATGTAATCAGTACCAGGGTGTGGATGCATCTGGCAAGTAATGGCAATACCCTGGCCTGTGAAGATTTTGCTCTGAATGACAGTGCTATAATTAAGTCTCCAAATTCAGGACTCTGAGCCAGAATTGAAGTTCGGGAACTTCACAGAGGTAGGGGCCAGCTGTGAAGCTCATCTCGGGATGTGGATTGCAATTTCCCAAAGCCCTGGGGTGGTTTGGTTCTGGGGGAAGATGCTCAGGATCTGTATAAAGAGATTGAGCAAAGATAGCGAGTTCTTTCACACACAGCCCTAGACTGAGTAAACAGGTTTGCAATAATCAGCTGTTGACAGATGGCAGCAAAACACCTGTGAGTGACTAAACTTTTCAGCCACTTAGTCAGAGCTCCAGGAAAACCTAGTGCTGATTCTCAGAAATGAGCAGCAGATCCTCCAGTGCGCTCCGTATCTCTCACTGCTTTCTTCTTTAGCCACAATAAAATGCGTTTGGATGAAGCTCACGTAGGTTGATCAAATTAATTTGGCACTGATTTAATCCTACTTTTAAAATATGTGAGATGTAACACTAATCTAGGTGCAACCGCACTGTAATTAGTGTTTGGCTTGCTGCACTTTACTAAGCGCACCTGACTCAGCTATTTCACAGTTAGATATAATTCTGCTTTGAAGCCGTATTTACCATCTGCAGCTGAAGTATTTGCTTAAAAGTACCCTATAGACAATAAGGCACTAGCCCCATTGTGCTGCTGTGCTTTGCTGATATAATGACCCAGATGCATACCCAAAAGACTACCATTTGTTTGCAAGTGTTAGAGCCTCGTGTGTTGTGGGACACGTCTTGAATTTCTGAAGAGGTGGTTTCACAGTACAACAAAGAGGAGTTTGTAATTGGACTTCTTGTTAACTTAGAGGCTCCCACCACAGAGCCACTTCAAAATCGGGGCAGTGGGAGGGTTTTGCTCAGTCGTATGGGAACAAAGTGAGTGTAAGGTGGGCAAAACAACTGTAGTGTGCTGCATTAGAGGGCTCTGCCTCACAGCTCTGCCTCTGGATTAGGCCCTCTGGGCTGGGGCACCCAAATCCCTGTGCAGGGGGAGCTCAGGTCTGCACCCCAAAGGACACCGTGGGCCCTCACTCCCAGCAGCATTGTCAGTCTTCAAGAGTTCATCTTCAGTCTTGTGTTATTTGCTTGAAGTTTCACCTTATGTATTCCAGTGGTGAGGAAAGTGTCTCAATTTTCATGTAAAAAAAAAAAAGTTTTGATTTCTTATGATTACAGAGAAGAACTTGAAAACATGAGCTTTAAAGGCTGAAAACCCAGGAGGCATTTAGGTGTGATTTATGTGTGTGTGACTCTTGGTTTCCCAATGCTGAGGGTTAGTAACACAGCCAGCTTTGTTTTATGAGGTAGAGTGGAGCTGGAACACTTCAGATAATGGAAAGTCCCTGGTAATGCCGATACAGCTGGTTCTGCACTGCTCCCCACTGCAACTGTTTGCAGAGGGCCCTTGTCTCAGCTGCAGCACCTCGTTCATGTCACGCATGTGCCAAGAGCTGCAGCGTGGCTGCACGGCACAGCGGCAGTGTCCTGCAAGCAGGGACTGCAGTGCTGCAGGTATCGCAGGGTCAACATGGGGCTGGCAGAGGTGAGCGTGGGCTGTGGGCAGCCCTGGCTCCATGCACGGCTGCTGTGCACGAAGGCAGCTTGTGGTGCCTGTACTTGTAGCAGCCTATGGCTGCAAGGCACGTAGTCTGGCCCTGGCCAGCACGCTGATCACATGTGGATGACTGTGTGGAAAAAAACAAGATGACACTCTTTCTGTAGAGGTCAGGTATTCTGACTGGGCCTCATTTAGCTCCTAATCTGTAGATCTGGGCTGCAGGTTTGGAAAGCACCTTACTCCCTGGCTGAGCCTCTGCAGATGTAACTGCTGGAGCCTCCAAGAGAATCTGACCCTTGTGCATAGAGCCCTGGCCTGGCTGGGGTGGAATTTCATTCACTGTGTGCACCGAGGGATGATGGACACATGGTTTCTGTGGCCAAATTAACTGATTAGCATGTTGTTTTGCTATGTCGCATGTATTTCACGTTTGGAGACACACTGGAGATGTGTAGATCATTGTTCTCAACAGCTTGAGGAGCCATAGAGGCCCCTATACTGTCTTTGATTTTACTTCCACTTCATTTGTGTGAATTTCAGACACTGAGAAATAATGAGATTTGACTGAAAATACTGACAGTCTATTTGGATGGTTGAGGAATTTCTGCTGTTAAACTTCTTAGCCGCGAGTTGGATTTGTCTCAGATCTTTGTTCTACAGTGAGAGAGCAGCAACGAGGATATTTCTTCTTGCTGCTGTCAGCCTTGTTTTTTCTCAATGCTTTGAAAGCCCTTCTCCTTCCTTCCCTCCCCAGATGTGATGTGCCTGTAAGATAGAAAAGCATTCTCTTTCCCACTGGTTTTTTTCCAGCCTCAAGGAGCCTGCATCCCCGCTGCTGAGCAGCATGACCCATCGGGCAGGGCCTGAGCATTCTCAGCTACCTGCTCATGTCTCCTATTGTGTGATAAGTTTCCAAACTGAGATTCTGTCCTGTTGCTATATGAGCACTGCTGTACAGCAATGAGCAGCAGGACACAGGTACTGTGCGGTGCTCATGAAACCAGTTGTGGATGGTCCATCACTTGTCTGTCTTGGCTGCTTATTGCATTCCTCCTCTGTGCTCAGGCTCATAGAGCTACTTTAGGGGAAAAGAACAGCTCCAGCTGAGAGGGAGACCTTGCTCTGTGGCATTATAAAATGTAAGTTAAAAGATATAATCAAGTGCTTTGTTCTTGCGCATTAGACAGAGATGACAGTGTTTAAAATAAGCTTAATTAAGAGGATACTCAAATATACATAGGACTTGATTTTTCATGTAGAAGCCAAATTATAATGTTTCTTTACTGTTGTATCAATGACAGCGTAAGGTATGAAACTCAAGAGAATCGTATCTTGAATATCTGCCTTCTCATGGAGAGCAAGATCAATTTGTTAGAATTTGTGCATTTGCTTTATTTGAAACTTCAAATTCATCACCTTTTCTAGAAGCTCCAAAGCAGTGTTTTACTGGGATTTCTTTCTTTGACCACCAGGGAGGCTATCCCTTACTGATTCAATACAACAGTTATTTTTTGTTATTATTTATTGTAAGAGTAGCCCATAGCAATGACGTGTGAAAGGAGCTGCTGTGTTATTCAACTTCTTAATAAAAATGTAGCTCCCTCTTCTGCTGACCCAGATAATTAGTGGCTGATATTCAAAAAAATTTGCACGTAAGTCCTCAAAACAGCAGCTGATGTCTTTTCATTTTCTCTTCTTGCACAAATTTGGGAACACCTACTAAAACTCTTTACATGTTTTGTTCTCAGAATTAAAACTAGCAGCACTAACTGGGTGAACATCTCATAGACATGACAGGTTTGTATTTTTTAGGCATACCAGTATTGTATTCCCAAATAAAAAGAAACCCCTAATTATGATGCTGCAATAACTGCACAGCATTGTTAACATTTAAGTCTACACTATTTTACTTGCTGTTGTATGAGGAGAGAGAACAAGAATGTGGTTGCTTCTTTCCTCAGCCTTCAGTGCAGCAGCCCGAGGGTCCTGAGCTGTGATACGTCGTGCAGCGTGGCTTTGGAGATGCCCCCTCTTTAAACTGCTCAAGCTTATCTGAGTAATGTCTGAGTTCAGAGTAAGCAATCCAAAGCCACTCTGCTACAAAGTCCCAAAGCTTCCCTTATTACATTAGATTTTAAATTACTCAAGACTCCAGGAAAAATTAAAGACACTAAAATACTAATTACCAGCCATAAACAGTCTTGGATGTAAACTTCAAATTTCAGGTAAATTTGCATGCTTTCTTGGATTTATGTTGATTTACACCAGTTCAGAATTTGTCCTTACTATAAACCTCATTATAAAATGAGCATAGCACAGCCTCTAAAGAAATCACTGTAATAAATGAGCTTTGCATTCACAAGATGAGTTCCCACATGTGTGAAAATGTTAATATTCCCGTGACTGAATTCAATGACATAATGAATCTACAGTGGAAAATCATTCAGCATCAAGCAAAGACAGGCATAACTGTCTGCTGGGCTGTTCTTGGCAGACAGGACGTTTTATATCTCAAGTTAGGAGAGGAAAATAATTGCAAGTGAGTGTCAGAGTATGCCAAGTGGGCATTAAGGGCTAGATCCTGAGGCTATTTTATTCTGCTGGTTGCTACACCTGATTGAAGGATGTTACCTGAAAGTAAACAGAATGAGAAATCAACTTGAAGATGATTTTAAGATTCAGATAAATACTCTTTTAACCCTGAGTCACATCAGGCTTGTTCATAAGATCTTTTGCAACTAGGTGTGAACATACTGCTTCCAGTCTTGCTGCCTTTGAGACTGAACCCATCTATAAGATAATGAAAACACACCTGCAGCACGATCCCATGTCTACTCACATGTTGGAGCTTTCTCCTTACAGCAGCCTCAGAGTTTTGTCTTTCACGTGTTTCAGCTGAGCATGAAGCCCTCATACTGTGGAGGCAATTAGAAAAGGGATTGCAACTCAGAGCTTGTCTGCTTCGAAGAGAATTGCAAGAATTGTGTTGGACACCCTGTGAGGTGTATTTAGAAACAAAGGAAAAGTCGTGGAGCTAGTAGTACTAAATCTCGAGTATTGTTCCATTTGTTGTATGATCAGTTAGCAATAAATTCTCAGCAGGCTTAATGTTTCTTAGATATGGGACTTGCCAAAGTGATTCAGAAGCCAAGCGACGCCTATCTTGAAATACACAAGCACAATTGTAATTCTTTTCCAAAAGGGATAGAGGAGGTGACGTAGGTCTGAAATAACAGAGATGCTTGTCATCCATCAGCACCTTTCCTTCCCGCCCAAAATCATACTTGTGGTAACTACCATCTGCTGAAGTTAGGAAGCCCCAGAACATACAACCCAGTGAGCTGAAGCACCCTGCTCTCCTAGAAAATCAGCCTGTGACACCAGCTGGGTGGTCTAGCTGAGTTCCATATGGGGGTCCAGCACACATCTCCCTACGTTGAGGGAGTTAGATCAGCCAACAGTGACAGGAAAAGGAATTTAAGGGTTTGATACAACTTTCAGCACATCCATTGTGTTGTATATACTGCCTCAGAAGAATAACCCTACAAAATATAATTTATGCTAGAAGAATGCTCTAATTGTTTGTGAGTCAGGTAGTTCAGTCATCTGGCACAGAATGTTGTTGTTGGTCCTTTAAGTCCAACACGTGTGTCTGTTTTGAAGCTGTGAATGTGCATTGCAGAAGCATGTTCCAGAGCTTTCAAGTTTTGTGCTGCTGCTGCTTGGGCATTTTATGCAATCATTTGATGAACTGTCTTACGGAATTAATCACATACTTTCCTTTCTCATGTGGGTCATCAATCAACTTTGGAGGCTCGGCTTTAAGATATGCATCAGAAATAAATAGGCTGCTCTTTTCTGATAGAGGGGAAGAAAATAGATGTATTGTCAGTAGCTCCAGTTCTGAGATGCCTTTGGTCTGTGCCAAACATACACTTGTGGATGAGTGGACCTACAGTTCCTGGTTCTTGCTTTTCCTTTTTGACTTTTCCTGTAAATTGACCATTATTCTGAGAAATTGCCATTTTCCCCCCTTGTCTCACTCTAAAGGAAGACCAAGTGTGTGGGATTACCTATTGGATGTAATATCTGGATAGCATGTGGGGTAGTGGTATCAAGTGCCACCTGAACTGAGAAAGACCAAGCCTTGAAGTGTTAATACAGTGCATTCGTGTTTCATATGACCTGCTTAAAAAAAGAAGTTGTAGCCACTCTGAACCATAAAACTGTCCGTTTGGTTGTGAAGGGAGCTGAACAAGCTTGTGTAAGATAAAAGCAAATGAAACACTATCACACAACTTCTTGAAATCTACCATAAACACAAATAAGAACCAAACCCTGAGCTGAGGTGTCTCTGAAATAGAACTGCACATCAGGAGGACGCTGAAATCCATTGGCTTCAAGCTGCATTCGCTTGGTCTGGGGAGTGTGGGCATTTGTTATCCTACAGCAGGACCTGGATAAACCAGCAGAAGTAAATCTGGGGCTGATGTATTGTGCCAGCATATGAGGAAAGATCCTGGTGTTTCTACTGCTCAAATTATGAAAGTTAGCATGGAATTATGTTTAACAGCAAGAGTGCAACGCTTTGAAGTGCAGATATGGACAGCATGTTATGCTCAGTGATCCAAACATTGATATCGTGCTGGTCAGGGTGATCCTCCTTGTGGCATTTCACAAGGGGATAGCATAGTGAAGGGAGAACTTCAGAGAATAAAAGCAAAGTATGTTCAGTGAGCAGGATGTGCACAGAGCAGGGCAGCAGTGTGAGTGGCAGCGACCTTCAGGGAATGATTTGGTTAAAATAAAAACACCATCTACTGGCAACATCTTAGGTGCAGCCTTGGTCATAATTGAACAGAACTGGTCAAGTTGTTGTTGATCTGCCCAAGACATTCAGTTTGCACCTTGTAGCAGCTGGTGTGTGTTACTTGGTGCAGCTGAGATCACTTAAAAGCACATTTGTTGGTGGGTTTTTTTGTTTTGTTTTTGTTTTGTTTTGTTTTGTCTTCTGAAGTTCTGTTTTTATTATTCTGCCTCTCCTCTTTGGTTTACTATCACTGATCCTCTGCTGTAAATGCAGAACTATTCCTTCTGAGCAGATTTGCTGCAATTCCTAAATGACCTGCTTTGCTGCAACTTCTGGGTTGGATTCCAGTGCAGCACAAAGCTCCCAGAGGGAAGCTCTTTCCACGTCCGCAGGGGTCGGCCTGCAGGAGGAGAAGCACTTTCTTCATGCAGGATTTCCTTAGGAAAATGGCTTTTCTGTTTCCTATGTCTCTTAACAGGCTCTGTTCATTTGAGCACTGTGGACCACTCAGAGGCGCTCAGAGCAACCTGCTCTGGCGTTGTACACTTCTGCTTTGTTTGGATTTCTGAGGCTGAGCTGGGCTCACGGAGAGCTTTTGATGAAACAGCTTCCTTGAGGAAGGAGGCTGGAAGTAGGTCACTGCTGCTATCTGCTTCCCTCTCATTACTCGAACTGCGTGAAGGATGAGAACAAGCGTGGGAGCACGGCTCTCAGGGAGCAGGGTGTAAATGCCGTGCACAGCTGGGCCAGCCACGCTCCACTCCCTACAGAGTCAACATCCTGTGGGAGAAGGCACCATCTTAGCAGAGTCAGCTGAAAGCTTTTTCAGGTAACATAGGTGAAATGTATAGGAAACTCTTGAGAGCAAGGGCAACCCTCTCCCCGAGGCCATCCATCTCACAACCCGTGCTGCAGTGTGAGAGGCAAAGCAGGGTCTGCCCTCTGCCCCCAGGAGCTGGAGGAACACGAGTTCTGCTGGGCCAGAAGGTGCCCCACGTCACTGCCCAAATGCTGCCAAATTGTAATGGCTTTTCTCCTGCAGCAAGCATCTGATGGGATGTTTCAGCTCCTGCTTTTCATTCAGCATTCTTTCTTCTTTGCTCATTCCTAACAGTAGTGCTTTGCTGGCCTCTACAGAGCAGAGTTTCTTTCTCTTTGCTTTCCCCCTCTTTTAGTGAATTTAACACTCTCCTCTTTGCAGCCCATTTGTGTCCCTGAAGGCTTCTCGCAGTCATTGACTTCTGCATTCGTGTCTTTTTGAGTTATGCCCTCTCACTAGTAATTTTGTGGCTTTATTGAATTCCTTCACCATCGTTCGGGATGCTTAATGGGCTACCCAGACAGGTGAGCGCACTCTGGATCCAGATTTTTATTGGCTAATTAAGACATAGATGATCAGGTTATTTCAAGCTGGTACTCAGTGTGTTTTGAGCAGGACTTCGCCCATCCCAGACAGCAATCTCACCATTTCTTGCTTCTTTAATGCAAGTATCCAACTTAAGTCAAAGGAACAGGAATTCCCCATGGCCCAGCCCTCTGCACAGAGGCTACCTGTGTGCTGCCTAGTGCAGTTTGTCATTCAGATCATTTCCACCTGTGTTTTATAAGCAAGCCCAACAGTACAGCCCCCCAGCTATCAATTTTACATGCTGTGTCAGATGTCTTCCACAGCCTCGTGCCGTTCTCCCACCACATTTAGCTAGAGTGAATGTGTCCTGAAATAATCCATATTACAAAGATAATTGCTCTGTTATATAAATATGATGCCCATCAGGCATCTCCCTATTCCTGTAAAGGTAAGGTTAGCATGACTTGAGATTGCTGGAGCTGTTAATCAGCCCACTCTGGTTCTTTCCCCTTTTAAAATTGAGTGGGATGGTTAGGGGCCATTTATCAGCCTGTCCCAGACTGTACTTATGAATAATAAATGGTCACCAGACTCGGAGTTATGGCTCAGTGAGAGAAAGACCTTTTGGTTTCATTGAATGGAACCGCAATTGATTTCAGGGGTGGCAGGATCAGACCCTTAATACAATTTTGATTCACAAGCGAACTGTGATCTCATAATAATAATAATAATAATAATATCTTGTTAACATTTTTCCAGCATTATTTAGCCAGGAAAGTAGTTTTAGAAGGATGGTGATTGGATGCTGACAATGAGCATGAGATGTAATAGGTTGAAAGTGGCTGGAAGAGAGAAAGAAGAAAACTGTGGAAAATAAAATGCATTTATATTTCAAGAAACAATGCAATGTCAACCGCTTTGTAGGGAGGATTTGTTTCAGCAAAAAAGTTGTAAACTGTCCAGAGCCATTCTGCCCTAGGCTCTGGATATTAAAAACAGTTTGGAGCCCCAAATGGCACATGGCACTGCCTGTGACCAAAGGCACAAAGTGAGCTGAGCCCTCACTTAATATTGCAACTCTAATTTTTCAGCACCGCCAACTGCAGCCATCTTAGCAGGAATCTGCCAGTAGTTGGTGGGCTTCTTAGTACTTCTGGAAAGCTGTGAAAATGTGAGAGTCTCTCCTACCATTTATTAAGAAAGATCTTAGACCTAGAGAGTCATTTCAGATTTTGTGGTTGGAGTGCGCACCGAGGGCTTTTAAAGAAGCAAGTGCTGAGAATGCAGAAAAACATGCCAAAGTACTTCCTTTTTGCTGAACATTATCTTAGGCTTCTGAACACTTGTGTTTGACAATACTGGTTACCTAAGTTGTGATTGATCTTTAGGCTCTGTCTGTGCTTGCTGCTGGCATGGTTCAGCAGCCAAGAACCAGCAGACACTGCAGCTCTGCCTTCTTTGAGCCTGTTGCATGTAAATACCTGAAAAGGACAGAAAAATATTTATAACTCAGGTCTTTGGTAGGGCCAAAGAAGTCACAAAGACACTCAGCAGCCTCAGTGTTGGCTGTGGGCTCTTCCCCAGAGCTGAAGAAATGTGATGTTACCAGCATCAGTCAGCCACGGGAGGTGCCAGCATGGCACTGCATTGTTCATAACAGGGAACAGGATGATGGCAAATCCAGGGGGCCATCTGCTTTTTTCCTAATGTAATTAGTGACAGGCCTTGTCATTGTTCATGCTCCTATACAGGCCTTGAAATATCAACAGAATTCCTGTTTATAACTTCATTCCAAATCCGTTTGTTCCCAATCCAGTCTTGCCACTTTCAGAGCTGTTGCCATCTGATGTGCTGTATTTTGGCTCAAAACAGAAATAGCCTAATGAAATTTCCTGCAAAAAGGAACTCCACTGCACATGTACATTAGTTATTTTTCATTGCCTCAGGGGAACCACAAATGTGTGTTTTTTCCGTTAAATTGCTGGGTTATGTAAAGAGTGCTCCACATAGCAAAAATGGGGATGGGTACTTGACATGGCAGTCAGGCCTTCTTCCCATCTGTTGCTGGAAAGCAGGATGCTTTCCACCCATCCTGTTCCCACTCTCTGGACATACAGGTACTAGCATGATGCCAGTAATATAAACTTCCGTTGGTGTAAACCCCTGGTCGGTCATTGGATCTGCTATCTTCACATTTAGATTTCAAAATCCCTTTCAAATGTTTATGGACTCACTAGTGCCTTAACTGGGCAGTATGTTTCATGTGTAATAGCTGCTTTGTATATTTTGGGTGAGCATTAAAAACTGTTTCAAATAGTGTGTAGAATTCCATATGTTGTCTGGAATCGTGTTCTGCTTTTCATGCAGAAACAGAACAGAAGAAACAGCATGTATTTATTAAAGTCATATTTCTTCAGATAGCTTAACCTCTGCTTATAAATTGTATTTAGCATCAGTATCGTATTCTGTCTTAATCTACTATTGCATTTTAAACCCTGTTCCCATGTTGGTCTGGAGCGGTCCATGCAAATCAGTCCTCTGGACAGAAAACAGGATGGTATTATATAGCAGCTCTTTAGTGTTATATCCAATTTTATGCTTTGTTGAGAGCAGAAGTCACACTATAACAATCCCTCAAAGGCTCAAAGCTGAAGGAACATTAATCAACAGCCAGAGTGAGTGAGTAAATATAATGTCTGTGTTGGAGGAAGGGAGCTTGTATCTGGTTCCAAGCACACTGTCGGATGCCTGGGACTTTTATCAAGTAAAGCTGAGAGGGAATCTTTAAAAAGAAGGATTTGAGTAAGGATGATTTATCATGTGATTGGGAAGAGTCCACTGGGAAAGGTGAGTGGCCAAGTCCATGTTGACTAAGTAGATCAAGAATGAGTGCCACAGATATACCTCAGTTTTAAATGCCTGTTTGCTGGTCTCATTAATCTGCTAAATTACCCAGCTCAGATTGCTTATGTGTAAGTGTTACATCAAGGTACACTATTTTGTATTAGCTGCCATATAAAAAGGAAACAGCCACTGAAGGTAGGAGAGAGTGAGGGTGAGTTATTGGCTGTTAAATAAGCCAGCAACAAAGTACTTACTCACGGGGAACAAAAATTGCCAAGAAATATTCACATGGGTATCTGATAATATCTAATTTGTTCCCAGAATCACACATCATTGTTTCTGCATGCTCAGGAAAGAGGCAAAAACAGCAAAGGAGAGAAAGAAATATGCACACACACACACAAATAATTAACACGCACGCGATCATAGAGTCCAGTATTAGATCCAGAATACAGTGCAGACACAGCATAAGAAATGTTTATTATGAGCAAAGATAAAAAATACTTGACACCAGGCCTAGCTGATCACAGTTATGAATAACAATTCCTAAATCATCCATGGCAAATGCTTCTTACAAAGGAAATGAATTGTTGCAACACAATACATCCTTGTTGTATCGATATGATTAGCTAGTTATCCATAACATGTTGTAATTTGTTTTGATTTTTGAGTGTTCTTTAGCTGCAGAGCCTTAATGAGGCTTCTCTAAATTGATTAGGAACTGCGAGATACAGCATGGTTCGCAGATTATTTCAGAGCTGTCAAGATCCTGTGACTTTCATTTCATTGGATTTAATGATCGTTGGAAAAGGTGTGCATTACAGCCAGATACAATCACATTTGTCAGCATGATCCTTTTAAGTGCAATTCAATTAAAGTGTTATTCTCTAATTTTATTATTGCTCAAGCTGAGTGCTAATGCTGGCTACCAATAAAGCTACAGGTAGATAATGGTATACAATTTAATTTAACTAATTGGAGTTTAGTGATCTAACATGCTTTTCATATCTTAATTCTTTGAATAATCTTTGATTTTTGCATCCGCTACAATTCTTTTAATGGAAAAGGGCAACTGAAAACATCAGTTACATTTGAGATTAAATTATCTAGTAACATCTGCCTTTAACAGTGTATCAGTATGCATGCGAATTTCCTTCTATTACCTGCCACTTGCATCCATTTTCCATTGTCAGCGTGCTTGACCTTGAAATTAATTTATCTAACTGTGCTTACATTTGTTATTAAGTTAACTGCAGCCTTGGAGTGCCAGAAACGTTCTGACTGAGGGGATTCTGGCTGGATGACAAATTAAAGGGTCAGGAGCAAAGATAAACCAGTCCCTCCAACTAGGCAAAGCCAATGGGGCTTCTCCTGCAATCCCGAAAAGTTACAGATAAATAAGGTACAGATACAAGAGCACATAGATACACAGGGTTAAGATGATTCAATTTGCTTGTAAACTCCTTACCACTTCTTTCCTATAGCAGTGGTTTCATTGGTCTATTACAGCTGCTTTGCTTTGGCACATGGACATTAGCACTCAAAAAGTGGGGAGAGGCTGCATTATCTGCACTGCCGATGTAAAACAGGGCGTACTGTGAGTGCAGAGCCTCAGCTCTCCGAGTCACTGCAGGTATTTGGTGGGAGTTGGGAGAACCTTAAAGTACATCGGCGAGGCACAGGGAAAAGGGGACTCGTGGAGCATGGTGCTGTGCTTTCTCCTGGAGGTGGCTGTTGTGCCTGTGCTGAGCGCTGTGCTGAGCGCTGTGCCCTTCTCATGTGAACTGCAATCAGGCAAACTATTTCTGTTTTTCTGTATAGAAAGTGGAAGAAACGTGGGTCATATCGCCCAGATCTCATCAAGATGGCTTTATTCTGAACTATTTCTGATCTTTTCTCCTTTCCACAGAGTGCTGGTGTTTGTATCCTTCAACTGTGCCCTCATTTTCTCCCAGTGACAAAGCTGTTAAGTCACTGCAGTGGCAGTGTATCCACAGAGCTCTCCGAATTTCTTTGGTCGCCTCACTCTGGTGCTTGCAGCAAACCCACTGCTCTGGTAAACAAATGCATCGCTGTCTTTAATGGATTTATGACATCCCTGTGACAAAGCAAAGTGCTATCACTCTCAAGATATAGATGGCAGTAAAGGCACAGGGGAGCACAAGGAGTTGCCTAAGGCTGTACACAAAACTTGTGTGCAGGTTGTGCTGTACACAACAGACAAGCGATGAAATGGAAAAGTAACCCAGGTGTCCTAATGGCTCTGTCGTGAGGCTTCTCCAGCACGGATGGTAGCTGGAACCAAAACAAGAATTCTCCTTTTTCGACTCTGTTGCATATAGATTTGTGTTCTTCCCTTGAAGTAGCTTTTAAAAAGAAATTATAAACATTCACAAGCCCCATTTGGGGATGTCATGAAAGATAGGGTTTGTGTGTGTGTGTTTGTATATATGTGTGGGGTATTTCTTACTAAATTCAGAAAGATTCCAGTGAAAAAAACATTGTCTTATTCTCTTCCATGCTCTTCAGCTATGATTTTTCCAGAAAGAACGAGCACTGAGACCTTATCCATATGTCCCTACTCAGCTGTGTGCTCAGTTGCTAGCTGTACTTTCTTATGGCACGCTTTCAAAAATGCATAATCCAATATCTAACATCAGTCATTTGCCTAAAACTTGATCAGATAGTTGGGAAATCACAGTGTCCTTCTTCCTGTTGTGAATCATTGCCTGCACTTGACATGATCTTTCACACTTGAGATGAATTGAGTCCAGATTTCAACAGCTGGCTCCTCGTTTAAAAAAAAAGCCAGTAAATGTAAGAAAAGTAGCATTGATGTCAAATGCAGGGTGAGGGGCTCATTTTGTATATATACACGCTGGCCTTTGATTTATGTGTGAGAGTAGGGATCCTGGCTGCAATCAGTGACTTGGCATTGAGTAAGCATGAGAAAGTCCTGAGCGTTACAGAGCTGCTAGTTGTTAGTGCTGCGAATTGGCTGATTGCTCTCAAATCTGCTCTGTTTAAAACAGCTTGACAAGGGCTTCATTCTGTCCCTACTACCTTTCACAATCAGGAAGCTATCTGCTGATGCAGCATCACTGCTCACATGTCTACAATTAATTGACTTAATCGTGATTACGCATTGTTTGAGTTTTCCTGCTTGTCCTGCCATGGCTGCAGAACGGCTTTTGACTTCCAGGACAACAATATTTGCTCATTTTGTCATTGATGAATTGTGGCTGCTGTGCTTGTTGCTGGTATTTGATTGAACTTCTTTTAAAGTACAGATAGCTGCTGACAAAAGTTTCCTAACTAGCTTAGCAGCATGTCATCTGGTGGCGTTCAGCTCTGCGTGCCGTATCACTCAGCCGTCTTCTTAAAAGTAAAATTAAATAAGGCTTGAATCCTTAGAAAAGCCATGCTGGGTTCTATATTTATAGTATTTTGATTACATCAGATCCAATTTATGGGGTTAAAAAAGAGTTTGTGGGCCTTTTCTATCTGGGAGCTCAGCCTAGAAGCTAAGAGCTAAACGAGGCCCTCTTTGGGGTGCGCTAATTGGGAAATAACGATCCTACCGACCAGATTCCCCTCTCGTTCACCTAGTGTCTGTCTTTTCTCTGAAGAGGCTCATTTTAAAAAAGAAACGAGTCCTTCAACCACCCCAGTGACCACTGTTACAGTGTTTTCTACTGCGTTCTAGGTGAGAGTGCCAGTGATGTGATGCATCTCCTTACTGTTTTCCTTATTGTGCGTAGCGCAGAGATCCTGCAGACAGATGTGGTTGTTGGACGCCTGTGAAGCAATGGCAAACTTACCTTTTCACTGTACTCAGGTTTTCTGTTCAGGTTTGTGTTCATTTCACACACTTGAAATGTGTGCAATGCAGAAATATTTTCACAGATAATTTCACCCACGTACGATCACAACTCTGTTCCTTTTAATTGCAACGTCTCCTTCTGAAATATTGTTATTTATTTGATGTAGCATTCCAAATTGATGTTCAGAGAAACTCTTGAGAAGCACAAAGGTGCAGTTTTTGTGAACTAAATGGTGATATATTCACTCTCACTCAAACAGCTCAATTTAGATTTTCCAGCCGGGATAAATAGAGGAAATGTATTTAGATCTCAGTACTTTGTCATGATCCATGGAGTGCGGTCTGTGCACCAGACCCAGCAAACTGTTAAATGATGCCATGGGTGCCGTGCTGGCAGAATTTAAGATGAGAAGGGCTTATTTCATGTATATTACTTCTTGTTTCTTTTTCTTTTTCTTTTTTTTTCAGAAATGTTTTATTGCTTCTATCAATTGCAAGAGTACATAAGACTTTAATGATAAAGCAGTAAAAGAAATGATCTCCAAATATTACTGCAGATCCCTTGATAGATTTCTGTGCACTCTGCAACCTTTGTCTGAGCTAATTAAATAACAGGCAGAATAATTCTGGGGATGCTTACTGATAGTACTGCTGTGATGCTATTTCAAGAATGGCTTTTTTTCTGAAAGCTCCTCTTTTAGGAAGCAAACCTGGAGCAGTTTAACCAGAGGTGTGCTAATCCTAACTCTACCTACAGCGATGTACACAGCACCAGGAACAGAAATGTATGTGATGGTTAAAAAAAGAAAACATCAAGAATATAGCTAGTCATCATTATAGCTCTGTACAAATGCATAGAAATGACAATAAGATGTTTGGTGGGGTCTGGAACATCTACTTTCTAAATCATCATTAAAATGATAAAGATGGTACATTTTTCAGTTCAATGAGTTATGTGTATTATACAACTTGTGGTTATAGAAGTTTCTGTTTTCCATCTGAGTCTTAAATAAGCTATTCAGCAGCTCCTTTCTGAGTACCCGACCAAACTCTGGAGTCTGAAACGATCTGTTTTCAGAAAGCAAAGCTGTTCGTTCCTAATCCAACTGGGTTTGTTACAGCAATTCAGTGAAGTCCAAATGGATTTGGGCTACATTGAACTGAGTCTCAGTGCAGAATGGAAGAGTTCCTGCCCTGGAAAGCCTAACCCAAAAGGGAGAAAAAGCTTAAAAGTGTCAAGAAAGGGGAAACAGAAGGAACGGCTGATAAAATGGCTGCCCATTGCTTTGCTATCAGCAGAACATCTGCTGAACAGAAATTAAGATCCAGGTTTCTTATTCTCCAACGCACCAGTCTGTTTGCAGTGATTCTCTGGGAGCAGAAAACGCATTGTGGAAAGGATGTGAGTGTAGCTGGGATGTCTCAGCTCTGGGCCAGCTCTCCCTGGGCCTGGCAGTCCCATGGCCTGGGCTGCCTCAGCCAGGGCTGCGTTTGCACTCAGGGAATGGGGAGTGTGAGCACCCAGGTCTGTGTGCATGGCCTCTGTGCTGAGAGCTTGGCCAGAACGCAGAGCGTGTGCTTAAGCAAGGCAGCATTTGGCTTATTACAGTAAATAGTCATTATTTGTATTAACCAGCAGTAGAATTTAATGGTGGTCGATTTGTTTTGTTAGTCGAATGAATTGGGATGTTACTGATGTAGCCATCCCATCTAGCAGTGAGGAACACAGCGTGGACTCTGTCATTCCAAGGAGAGTTTTTAAGTAAGAGTGGTGTTTGTTTTCATGCTGAGCTTTTGCCAAGGCAGGGCAAGAAAAACTGCAAATGTTTTCTGCATGGAGGTGTTTGCTGCAGTCGAGAGGCTGATATTTTCTGCACACATTCAGCTTCTCTCTCGCTCTGGTGATGACACAGCAAGCTTCCCAGAAGCATAGACCTCTCCTTCCCCAAAGCAGCAATTCCTGAAATGATGATACTCTGAAGTATCATCTTAAGTATTTTAAAGTGTTTGCTGAAGGTATCCACGGTGATGCAGGTATTTTAGGACGCTGATGGGAGCATTTCTAGGTTGCAGTCGTATATTTTTGTTTCTATTTTTAATCGCTGTGCTAGTTTGCAGAGCAGTTTTTTGTAATGTCAGTGTCTGCCACAACACATGCTGTATAAATCATTTAACAGAACCACATATTGCTTGAGAAAGCTGCATCAGCTCTGAGTATAAAGGCAAACTGTGAGCAGTGCTCATAGAGGAGAGCTGCACCCGTGATACTTCTGCCATTCAATTCTTTCCCCTCTGTGTTTTCAATGTACCACCTTAGCACTGCTATTTGGCCCGAGGTCAGCAGGATGAAGGGAGCCTGTGCACACCCTGCTGCTTCCTGCTGCTGGTGCTTCCATGCACGGAGCAATGCTGCCAGCAGAGCAGAATGTGCAAGTTTCCCAGTGGCAGCAAGCGGGAGCCCCTCGGCATGCTGGTACTGCTGCATGTCCCTGCAGGTACCTGCAGCCCCTCTGCCCTGCCTCCAAACAGCTGCAAGTGAGTCGTCTCCTTCTCTTCCCCAGGTCGTTACCATAAAATTCAAACAGGTTAAATATGATTCATCTCTCTAACGCTGGGAGGGGACAGAGGCCTGGCTGTCCCAGGTGGCAGCACAATTCAAAGCCCACCGTCATGCTTTCAGGCAGCAATAGGTTACTCATTACCGCGGCTTTGAACAGCTTCCCTGTGGGTTGTGTGCATCTCAGCCACCATCACACACAACTGGCACCGATCAATTAGTGTCACAAGCAGTTCCAGCACAGGGCCAAGCAGGGGATGCAGTGTGTGGAGCTATTCTCCCACCCGCTGTTCTCGCTGGTGAGGCCGGGGATCTGCTCTGCGGCACGGTGCCTGCTTGGGAGCTAATTAGTTGGGGAGATTACAGAAAGCAGGGTGTATCACTGCCTGATTGATTGCCTCTACAGCCCTTCAAAGGGAAGGGGCAAATGGCATCTTCATAATACCAGCATAAAAATTAAGGCAAAGAGACCAGATTTGTTCATTCAGAAAAAATCCCGGCGAGGACGAGCGGCACTGACCAAAGTGAGCAGATGAACAAAGGAGGAGAGACGGTGCAGGCTGTGCGCTGTGAACCCACTGCAGTTGGTGTCAGGGGCCGTCACGGGCCGCTGTGGGCTGTTTGTCCCATCCCGGTGCTCCGGCTGCAGCCCGCTGCCTTCTGCCACACAACTTCCCCAGCACTCCTCTTTTCTGCTGTCTGCTTGAGGGGAAACTTGCTGAGTGCGCTTTGTGCCTCACCGATGGGGAAGCAGGGGGCTCTGCCTCGTACCTAATTACTCAGGTCAGTGAAAATAATGACAAGGGTTTTCTTAGATGTGCGTTCAGAGAAGTCTGCAGTTAAGATTCTATCAAAAATGAAAAACAGTGTGCAGCAAAATAATTATTTTTGTAAGGCTTTTCGGTTTTTACCGATGATGAGGGAAACAGCAGGAGTTCTCAAAAGGAATATATTTTATTGATGCCAAGGAATTATTGCATTGCTATTAGAACTTCAGGGGCATGTAAATGCTCGGGACAGTGAAATATTGCATTGTTAGGGAAAAATATGTCTTTGAATAGGAGAGAAAATGCACTTACATGCTGTAAGAAAGTTTCTGCAGCTACTCAGGTGACTTGCATACATGCTGCTTCTTGTGTGGGTCATAACCAGTTCTTCTTGTCCTCCATCTTCTGCCATCCACCTATATCTGTGGAATAACTCTTTAATATATAAGAGAAATTTTCACCTGCTTTAAAAAGAAAAGTCTACATCTGCAGTTAAGGATGAGATTCACTGTTAGGTCATGGTTTGGAATTGGTGCTCTTCTAAAGTATTCCAAAGTTTTTTGTTTCAGTGAAGTGAGTGTTTTGTTTTCCCTTGCCATGGTGCCTCATTCCCTTGTTCCAGTTGTTGTCCTCATTCCTTGTTCCCTTGTTCCATCATTGCTTTCCGGAGGACTCCAAGGAAGAACCCGCAGTGCAAGAGAGATGTTTGCAGACACAGCGCCCTGCTTTGCAGCCAGCAGCAGCAATGTTTCTTTTGGGGATAGCATTCAACAAAGTGCAGGTCTGCACAGAGAACCCTGGGCCAGCTGAGGAGGCAGAAGCCATGTCACTATGATTGCAGTGACCAGAAGTACCCAGCTCTGGTTGCACTGTGGTGTGCCATGTGGGTACCAGGGCAGCTTCCCCATGGGCATTGCATCCATTGCTGAGGGACCTTTTACATCACCAGATGCATGTCTGGTATTCATTTTTCTGTTGCCTTTTGTGCATTAGAAATACACAGCTTTGCCCTCTTCTCAGGAAGGAAGGCTGGTTCTCTCTGAAGGAGAGCTGGGCAGCTGAGTGGATTTGCTTTATGTTTTTTCTGATGGTCCTCTTTCTCCATTCTGGTAAAATGATGCCAGTTATAAATGTGTTTTCTGTTTTGTCTTTAGCACTGTTTCTGTGCTGGCCAGAACATCGTCAAGCAAAAGTTTAATTGTAGCTGTAATTATCCTCACGTGGCTTGCTTAATTAGAAGAGCATTGTTTATTCAACCACCAAACATACTTCTGGGGTGCGAGAATTGTTAGAACAAATTTGGCTGGAATCCTTGCAATAGTGGAGGCGTTTTGACACCAGCCCCAGCCTGGCCAGGAGCTCACAGCTGGGCAGCTGCTGAGGGAAGCCTGTATCCCCAGGAAGAGCCTGGCATAGCACGTTCATTCATTGTCTCTCAGCTGAGCGCTGCTCTCAAGTCCAAGTCTGGACCTGCTGGTGGAGAAGCACCTGGAAGTGCTCAGAAGTGAGACTGGAGGTAGTTGGAGATGCTCCACCTTTCACAGCTTCTCCTGCTCAAGATCAGTTCAGTCCTTAAACTCATCTTTTAAATAGTCCCACGCACCCACGTTTACGTATCTGCATTGCCTCCTGAAACATTGCAAGGCTCCTTGACCTACTATTCTTAACCTCTACTGACAAAAAGATTGTAATATAAATAGGACATTTATAACCAGCATTGGAAAACTCTTCTGTTGCGTGATTATCTGCAAAGTGTTATTACCCCCTTTTTGCACAGGAAAATACACCTAGATTTTCATTGATCCTTCTTGAATCAATGCTTTTAAAAATCTTAGACACATTTTACTTAAGAGCAGAAGCATGCATTTTATGTTTTGACATGGTGTTATTGATTGGAAAGGAGAGAGCAGTGCTCTCCACCTGACTGTCTCCTCAGTTTCCTAGTCTGGCAGTGTCTGGTAGCACAACGTCCTTAATGGCTTTGCTCCTGTTTTCTCTGCTTGTTGCCTCTCCTCTTTATCCTCCCAATCCTCAGCACGGTGCCTTTCTCAGTTTTTTAAAGTAATCAATATTGTGCTCAAGCCTCCTGCTGTTTGCTGTCACTCATATTTGGCACAGCTATAAATTATGTATGGGTCTTTCTTGGCCCATATAACATTTCTATTGCATTTGTCAATTGCTAATCGATAGCTCGCTTTTCTTATCCTCAAAGACACACACATGTTCTGAAGTTTTAATGCAAACATATTTTTCCCTTACATGCAGATGAGGAGAGCAGTAAGACTTCAGCTAGGGAGGCAGATCCTGCAGAGGCATTAATTTAACCAGGTGTAGTATTCGAGAAGACATTAATGTAATTTCTCCATCTGCAGTGCCTGACTTTCTGTATTTCGCTGCGGAAGTACTTCCTACACATAGGCAGTGTTTTAGCATGGCTTTGCTTACCTGTGACCCTTTCAACCTTCACTGCTCACTGTGGTAGCCTGTTTGAACTTCCAGAGCTAATGGCATCTGACATTTAAGTCAACCTTAAAGAAATCTCGGCAAACCCAGTCACTTAAAGTAACACGGCGGTGTCTCTTTAAGGAGGCAATATTGACAGTCCTCCTAAAATGTCACCTTATGCTGATGTCTCAATCAGTTGCTTGACCCTCCTCTCCATCCCAATTTTTGCAAGCTTTGAAATTGAGTTGTAAGACAAAAGAAGAAAGGAAAAAAAAAAAAAAAAGAATAATTCTTTTGTATAAAAAGTGCATTTTGAAGAAGTTGGATTGCTGACTATCTGAAATAAGTGATCGAGCCCTGTAGCATCAGCCTCTGCTGCAGCATCTTTAATACATACACCAGCGCTGTTAGCTGAGGCAAGGAGAAAGTACCAGCGGAGTGAGACTGCTTGAAACCATATTTTGCTTTAGGCAAAACAGTGTGCTAAAAGAGCTGAAAACAAGAAAAGCTGCCTACTGCTATCCCTGCAACATTAAACATCAAAACTGCAGCCATTTGCTACTGAAGGCTGGTCGCTGGAATAAATGCTCGAGATTTGAGAAGCTGCTGGTCACAATGGGGAGAAGAGAGATCTTATTCCTTCACAGCCCTGCCACCTGTCAGCGCTGCAGAAGAGCGGTGGCTGCCTCAGTAAACCCTCCATGGGGATCTGCCTGCAGGTCCTGAGCTGCACCCAACAGAGAGGTTTGGCACAGTGCTCTTCGGTTACAGCTGCACGTGCTGCAGCATTTGCTGACTTGGAGTCCAGCAGGGTCTGACCTTCAGGGCACGCTGCAAAGTTCGCTTAGGACCAGGTGGTGCCACTTTTGCTCACACTGAGTATTATTTTCCTCTGTAAGATGATGTCTCTGTCAAACCGCTCTGAACTGAGCTCAGCCACCTGACTTTTCCAAGCAGCACTGATGGCACAGTGGGTATCCACCAGGGCACAGTTCTCCAGCCTGCAGAGAGCACAGGGAAATTGGAGCAGGGGCCTGCAGCAACAAGAGGCTGAAATAGCAAGAGGTTGTGCAGCTGATCTGTGCTACAGCAACTGACTTTTTATCAAAACGGAGGATAGAAATTGATGGCAATTTGGCAATTCAAATGGTAAAGATAGAGTGTTTTTAATGGAATAATGAGCAGCAGTTGCTGAGAAAGTGATTCTCTGGCATGGGTTTCTCTGAGACCGTTTGGAGTTTTCAGGTGGTCAAGCAGGGGAGCCAGGCTGAATGGATGGCAAATTTAAATAATGGGGATTTCCATCTGAATCATGGAGATCTAGGGGAACTCCAGTGCTTTGGGCTAATTCAGGTCCACATTGTGTGACAGAGAGCTCTACGTGGCACTGCTGCTTTGCTGCATGCCAGGAGTCATGCCTGCCTGCACACTGCAGGAGGTCCTGTGCCAGGATTGCTCAGTGGGGCAGATGGGACCAATGGCTGGAAGGCCACGAGGAGCACAGAGGGACTGGCCTGGTGTCATAAGGCATGGCATGGCACACCCAAGTTACAGGATCATCCGCCTGTATGGGGTATTGGAGCAACTTCCAGGTGAGCCACACATTTCTGTGTGCAGAGGACCTGTGCCTGTATGCTTCTCATTGTGCTCCTAAAATGACTTTATTCAATCACTGCTGTCACAGTACATAACATTTCTGTAAGTGAAGCTGCTTTGCGAAGAGAGCAATGGGTTGTTTATGGACCACACAGCCAACACTCGGGTATGATCTGTGCAGTTACTCTTCGTTCAGCAGCACCTCCTCTGCCAAAAGCTAGGCTATGTGACAAGGCAAGCAATTTGGGAAGAAAGCTTTTGGTTCAGAGTCACAGCAAAATCCTCCAGTGCAAGAACCCCGTGGGCTTATGGTATTTAGCTGAGAATCCAGAAACACTTTTTAATTTTGCAACTTCTAAAGTCTCTTCTGATTTTGGAGGACTGGCTATTTTTGAATGCGTGGTGCTGCGCTGTAAGGGACATCAGACAGTAGCCCTTTCTCTTTTTTGTCTTCTTTCTTGGCTCTGGCAAATGGGGACAGATTAGCTGAGGTTGAGTGATGGGGTCACTGCCCTCAGCTGTCTGCTGTGTCCCCACTGCATGGTCAACTGAGCCATTTGTGAATTAGCTGCTGAGCCACTGATTCGTACTGCACAGAGGTTTAAAGTGAAATGAAATTGTTTATGGTTAACCTGCACATTAGTTCAGAGGCTGAACCGTGGTGCAGAAGTTGTTTGGATGCTGCTGTGGCAAGGGTGGGACAAACAGCATGGGGCAATAACTCTTCTTTCTCTGCCAGGCAGAGCTGATGCTAGCTGTGCTTTTATTGTGGCTGTCTGAGGCAATGGCTGAGGCTCTTAATAGTTATGCTCTCTCTCTTTTCTGTTATAGCCATTTCATTCACAACCTCTTCTCAATGTAGATGGGGGTTCTCTGCCTGCACAGGACTCTTAGGTCTGTCAGGGAAGGAAGGGGGAGAGACTTGGTCCTGCGGAGAAAGTTGCAAGATGAACAGTAATTGTTTTCTGCTTTTAATATCCACTAAGGTAATTTTCCTGGTTCTTTTGAAGCTCAGAGCATCCCAGGAATGCTTCTTTGTAAATCTTACTGCCATATAACTATTTTTAAAGACACTTAACAGAATGAAGGCATAAGTTACTTTTCTCTGACCCACTGTCAGCTCAGTGTCTGTCCATGGGCAGGATGCAGGAGGTGTTCTGATGGATGTACCAGCCAACTTGTATGCATCCTTCTGCCTCTGTTGTTCGCAGGGTGCCTTTTAATGCTTGGAAGTGGGGAAGAAGCACGAGCTTTTCGCCTACAAAATACACCACTGAGTGTATCTTTGCATATTTTACTTTTCTAGAATTTGTATTTTACCCTAACATTGTTCTCTTCTGAATGGAGCAGATGATTAGGAAAGCTAGGAGGAAAAAAGCACCTCTATCAAGCCCTTTTCTTGCTGACACCCCAAAGTTGCTTGTTTGAACGCTTCTTTCCCCGAAGCCTGTGTTAGCTGGGCCTCCCTCCCGCAGTGCTGCAGAGGCTCAGCTCAGTGCCCAGCAGCACGATTCCCAGCATGACTGCTGGCTTTTGAGCACTGCAAAAGCTTTCCATCAGTGAAAATCCTCCGCAGCCCTTGCAAGCCCTGCCGAGCCACTGAGCAAGACCAGAAGTGCTGCTGCTCCTTTCCTACGGGCTCTCATTCTCACGGCGCTGATGGGAGCTGCTCAGCCCCTCTGGAGAGGGAATGGGAAGCAGGAGGCCAGGAGCCCCGCTGGCGCCCACCGCCCAGAGCTGCAGAGGGGCTGGGCCCACTGTGCTGTAAATCATCTGGAGCAAGGGAGCTGTGCTAGTTAATCCCAGATGAGGATAGGATCACCTGCCTTCCAGTCCAGACCGTTTCCCTGGGATCACTATGCTGGTTCTGCTCCTGTTGGCTCTAATTCCACCCTTTGTTCTATTTTTGTACGGTAGGTTTTATAATTAGCAGTTCTGTTGAATTTACAACACATTGCTACTGCGTGTCCCCTGAGCATAAATAGTCAGAGCACAGAGAAGAAAGGAGACAGTGATTTAATGCCAGATCGTCGTGGGCTCAATTCATAAAAATATTATACTTTTTACGTAGGAAAAGGAGCACCCATGTCGTGTATTTGGAATTCATTGAAACTCCTTTCTTATGCATAAAAGTTGCCAACTGCTCATTACTCACTGAAGGGATTCATAACTCAAAAGAGGGCAGAGGCAGAAGAAAAATGAGCATGCCCTACTTAACGTGTAAAATTCAAATTTACTTCTTTTTTTTTTAAGAAAATCTGGCAAGGATATAGAGTAAGTAAATCATCCCTTTAAAAAAGAAACCTCTAATAATTACCCAAGTACAAGATTCATGGCTGATAACTAGTCAGAGCAAAGATATGCACGTAGCCTTACTTTGGCATTTAAGCAGCATTCATGATTATTATTGCTTTAAACAATGGCAAGTCTGTTTTCCTAACAAACCCTGTACTTCAAACAAAACTTTAATATGCTTACTGGGGGAGCCGCGTGCAGGAAATAGATTATTAGGGGAGAAGATGTTCTTCCATTTGCAGTGATCCTAGAGCGGGGAATACAGAGCAAACACATTAGAAAGCACTTCACATTTTTCCTTTGCTGTAACCCAACCCAGACTTGTGTCCAGAGGAGACAGCCTCCTTTGATCACCACAGATCCATATTGACATGTCCCATGCCATGCTTCACTCTCTAATCTCTCAGCACTGTGCACATTGAACACATTGCTGTACACACACTCATTACCATACTGAACAAGAAGCCGCAGATACTGTACCAGAAACCACAACAAGACAAAAGTCATTGGTCAGAGATCATTTACATTCCTTTTTAGTTGTTTCTGCTGCCTCCAGAGAAACCAATCTGTCGGGACAATCAAGCTGTAGTTCTTCCAGTGCAGGGCTTCCTCGCCCTGGGCTGGGGATGGGAGGGCCAAGGGGAGCAGCAGCAGCTTGATTTTGCTGCCGTTTCATTTTTTCTCGTAGAGCATTAGAAACCCCTCAGCTGCCTCTTCCCACCTGTCTCAGCACCTTCCTTGGAGGAAGGAGGCTATGAGCGGGCGACCCAGCACCGCTGTGCATTCATTGCAGAACGCCAGGCTGCTGTGTGCCGTGCGGCAGCGTGGGCTCAGGGCTGTGCCAACCCGTGATGAGGTGTAGTTCTGAGGCTTCCAAACCCTCAGATGGGAATAGCGTCGGTACAGACAGTGGAGGAGAAGTTAAAGAATGCTGAGGGTTTGGTTTGGTTTGAAGCCCTGAGAGTGTTGGGCAATGGCTTAGCACCTCAGCAGGGGCAGGCAGAAATAGCCAGAGAAGTTTGGGACTTTCAGAGCTGACATAGGCATCCTGTATCAAAGTGCAGAAATAGTGCCTTTGACTTCAAGGGGAGCAGGGTACAGTCTTTAATGAGGTCAACTCTAAGGGCATGGGTTTGTCATCAGAAGCAAGTTCTGATGTGCTTGTTATCTGCGCTCAGCAGAACCCCAGCTTGCTTTCACAGCCAGCAGCACACCAAACCCAACAGCTTATCCCAGAGTTCTCTGTTTTTTTGTTTGTTTGTTTCTTGTTCTTTCTATGCCTCTGCGCTCCTTTCATACCAGAGCTCTTTGGAGAACTGCAGGCAGCTCTATACCTCAGGTGTTTGTCAGGGGATGGCATTTGCAGTTGGCAAGAAGCACTGAGCTCCAGCACGTTGGTAGGTGATGCATGCTGAAGGAATGTAGTGATCAGATCCAGAACCCCATCCCAATTCAGACACAGACAGTTGCTTCCTCCCAGCCAATATTTCCCCTGCGTTTGCAAATGGGTTTAGCACTTTCCTTCTCTGCCATTTCTGAGTGCAGTTTCTCAGCTGTTTGGGAGCTGCTGAGCAGCAGCATAGAAGTGACCGCATTTTAATGGTGCCCCAAGCAGTTCCTGTCTAGGTGAAGTTCATTAAAAAAAAATTGCCTGGGATAAGAAGAGCTGGGTGGACACAAGATACTTTATTATTTTATTGGGCATCTGATTTGTATCTCACTTGCACAGTTTTCTCACTGGATTGACCTTATTGCCCTCATTGCAGTTTACACAGATCAGAATCAGTCCATATAATTATATATCACAATTATCAGCTGCTTTAAATTGGTGCTGGTCCACTGAAGTCTAATTACACCACCTAAGGAGCTGACTCATTTGTTGACTCTGTTATACAATAGGCTGCGGCTAATTACCCTGTATGTAGATGCGTGTGTTGGTGTGTGTTTTTTTACCTCTATTTATCCTCTCACATTCCCCATTGCTTCTCCAGTGTTTCCAATTACAGCAGTTATTTTGCTCCCTGTGGAAACAGTTTCCAAGAGACACTTTGGGGAGCCTGAAATTAACCAACATTCTGGAGGCTCGATTTTGTGGCCTCGTGTTTGCTGTGATCTAGAGGTGTCAAATTGCTTACATTTTTACAAATCTAACCTTTCAACACATGTCAGAGTCAAATTTATGGCTGGATATGTGCTTACTGTTGATTCACTCTCACATCCCGAGTCAAGATTCTTTTTCCCCTCCTGTTGGAAAACGAACCTTTGCTGAAAAAAGCAAACAAGGAAGCTCTATTTTTATTAGAGCTGATGCAGTGGTGAGAAGTGGAAGCTCGGAGTAACACTTCTTACAGAAGCAGCAGTGGGCAGCCAGCCATGGGCCAGGGCTCCTGGTGGCAATGTTGTGTGAGCCCTGCGGAGGGACGTGGAGAAGCCCTGCAGGCTCAGGGCGGTGCTGGGGCGTTTTTTGTGTGCTGCCATGCGATCCAAACTGACTTGTCTGGTGACTGGTAGCAAGTTTCAACTGTTACTAAATCAATTGGGGAAAGCTTCCAGGGATGGTGTTGGGTATATGAGATGGAAGCACCCAGATAAGAAGTGCGTGCCGTGGGTACATCCAGAGCTGTCAGGAGTTTCCAGGAAACAGCTGGCACAGGACTTGCTTGAGTTTCCAGAGCCTGGGAAATTGAAGCATAACATATTTCAATGTAACTAACATTCCTCTTTCACTCAAGTGTGCTACGATCAGATTGCCATTTTCTTCAGCTTGCTCTGCCTTTACGCTTGGTAGTCATTTCATTCCCTGATTTGTTCTGTGTTAATTGCAGTGGTTTGGCTTGCTGAGCAACTGGTCCGTGGCACTCTCATTGCTCTGGGGCTGAGCTGACCCTTGGCAGAAACATCAGCTCAGCTTCAGCATCCTTACCAGGTGAGACAGCAGCATGACCGCAGTGCGGGCTGGAGCACGCTGTACTGCTCACGTGTGCAGATGTTTGCTCTGCCAAGGAAGGCGGCCAGGCGGCAGGAGCAGGCTGTGGGTGTGTGGTGGAGGAGCAGGAACAGGGCACGGAGCAGCAGGGCTGCAGGGGGTGCAGCCTCTGCCACCTTTGGGGGGGCACGAGCAGGATGAGAGGAAACCTTGTGCTTAATGGGGCTCTGCGTGGCTCTTTGTGTTTGCAGCGATCGAAGCTGCGGTCGTCCCTTCTGCCATTGCAGTCAAGGCAAATGTCACACAATAGCTATTAAGGCCTGGAGGTGTAAGGGTCAGGAATGCCAGCTCAACTCACTTACTGTTCTGATGGTTGTAGGACAGGGCATGCTTTGAGCACGGCTCTCTCAGGGCAGAACAGAGAAGATCCCTCACCACATGCCGTGGCTGCTCCTCACTTCCCATTTCCACAAGCTTTGTGAGCTCCAGGGCAGGGTGAAAACCTCAAATCCCCCAGGAGAAAAGCTAACTTTGGAACTCTTTCTTTTCTTGGTCTGTGCGACACCTTTCTAGTAAGTCACTCTGCTTGGGATCAGAACATCTCTTTCCTCCAGGAAAGTTTCTCTGTGACTTACTGTGTTCAAGCTCCGGCTCCACGCTGTGCAATTATGGTATTAAAAAGAGGGATCTTCTGTCATACACTTCTATTTAGGTGAGCAACTGATAAACAGATTAAAGGCGAAACTGTAGACTAGCAATTAAGCCATCAAAGGAAGCCTGCAGCAGATTTTGTTAAAGGCCAGATCCCATGGTTCTTACTCAGGTTAAACCAATCAGTTCAACAGAGCCAATGCGGCTGTGGTTTTATCAGTGCAGCAACTACAAGATGTGGCCCTCTTTGCAGCTTTTCGTCTCCGGTTTCAGCTGCTTATACTCACTGTGTGAATTTATTAGTCACTTGTAATTTCTTCATTGATTTTTGTTAAATTGTTTCCTGGCTCATGATCTTGGCAACTTATTTCTGTTGTTTAAACAAGCCTGCTTGTCAAGCAGGTTTTCCCGATGTCACAGTTCTAGTATTAACTCCCTTTATTGAGTAATGCTGCTTCTTATCCAGGATGAGATCAGACTTCATAACAAGTGGATCAAAGCCATGAAGTTTAGATCCAAAATCAGAGCTGAATCCGAGCACTCCTGAAATTTGAGGATGTTCAAATTGAGTTCTGGCTTGACTCTGCCATGGAGAAAGCTTTGAGACAGTGAAGTTCAGAGCTGGATTCATATTCTTTCATTAATAGAAACAGTTTTTAATCCCATATTTTGATGCTGGGTCCATCTTTGATAACTGATGGCCAAACATGATGAGCTCCTAAACTGCCCAACAAAGAGACTTAACACCTGTTGGGATATGGCTCAAGATTTCCTCAGAAATGCTCTGTTGTGTTTAAGGAACGTAACTAGTGCTGGCAGCTGGAGAAACCTGGTCAGTTAATAGATGGAAACCTAAGAAGCAGCAAAGGGCCAAATTTTTATCAGAGCACTTTGATTCATATTAAACGCTACACATTTCTGAACACTCTGCTCAGATTTCCACTCAAATACCAAAGGTCTGTTCTAGCTGTATCCATAACAAAGGCAGGATGACTGAAACCTCATGTGAGAAATGCTGTTGAGCTTTGCAAATGAAGTAATGCTGATTTGTTCAGATACAGCCCAAATGGTCACGTTAATTCTGCAGGGTGTACACCCTGCCATCTGAACCGTGGCAAAGGTTTGACCCATCACCCCGCTGACACCTCAACCAATACGTTATGCTGTGCAGGGATGCGGATCATGTTGCATTTCCCAGAAGCTTTTAACTCTGCAGCAGGATGAAGACACATCTTGATGCATGAGTTTCAAATCCAATCTCTAATACATATCATCTCCATATCAGTATTTCAAAAGGAAATCCTCAGAATGCATTTTAATAAATTGCACCTTATATCTAGTTACCGACAAGGAATTATACCATTAAAAGTCATTAGTTTCTTTTTTTTTTTTTTTTTTTTCCTTTTAATAACAGGAACAACTGTTTTCCTGTAGAAGCATGCCTTTGCTACATTTGATTTTGGCCAAACCAAAAGACAAATATAATAACTGTATAACTGAAATCGTTCTGGAAAGAGCCCCGAGTTGTGTAGTTGTGCCTTGGTAGTTTATATAATCTAGGAGAACTGATACAAGCCTTTGAAACTCTGTGAAGTTTGTGTCCTGCCAGAGTTTAAATGAACACTCTGTTGCTGTTCACCGTGCTCAATTGATGATGAGAAAATGAGGCACCATATTTATCTAACAGAAAGCTTTCTGATTTACACTCTTTTTGTAAACTAGTCACCTCCTTTTTTACATCTTCAGTTACTTTAGAAGTAATTATACATGTTAATCCCTCCCTAGTATAGAGTTACTGTAGGATGTTACAATCCTGCATAGGCCCATACCATGATAACCTGCTGAAGACATCACCTCCTCCTGTAATTTCTCTTAATTATGAAGAATTCCATACTGAAAAACTTTGATAGTGCTGACCTAACAGACAGAGATTTTTAAGGAGGTAAATACAGATTTCTAATGATGCAGCCAATGTCTGGCTTTCACAGACATGTGGACTCACATGGTGGTTGTAGTTTGACTTCTATATTTGTGAGGTCACCATCAGCAGAAGACAAGGGTTTATGCTTATATATTTACCAGTTTTGTCTGTAACCTGGAATTGAAAGGGAATTGCTTCCAGCACTGCACTGTGCCTCTGCTGTGTACCTTGTCTGTGTCATTCAAACTTTTTCTCGTCTCTAACTTGATTTAGTGACGCTTATGTATTGCAAAGAGACCCCATGAAGATCCATTGCATGCTGTAAAGGTGCTCTGTTGCAAGAGAATTTCCAGGGCACAGTGCCATCAATAGCTCCTATTGATTTCACTGGGGTTTGCAGTGCAGGTAACACCACCACCACCAAGAATAAGATGAGGAGCAAAAATCACATTTAGATGAAATTTGACTCTTTTTTTTTTTTTTTTCCCTAACTTAAATGGTTAGTTTCTCCTTCATCAACCTGTAAAGATTACTTATCTGACTTTACAGTGAGCTATGCCAGATATGCTTGAGACAAGAGTTTGGAATAGAAAGTTTCTACTAGTTCCTGTTTTCCTGGATACTTTCAAAGTTATTTTGGTGTGTTCAGCATGGTTACTGACACTTAAATCAAAAGGAGGAGTAACGTGTTAAATGTGTAGTGTTTAGCAAACTGCCAGTCTCCAAGCAATTGCACATAAAGGTGGTTTGGGGTCTGTCTTTATTTTTGGTGCTGAAGTCAGCGCAAAAGTATTAGAAATAAATATGAAGGCAACGAAATGGAGGATACTTTTGCTTTACAGTGCTTCTGAAAAAAAGAGTGCGGATTAATGTAGCACTTTATTCTGAGAGTATGTGTCTTGTGCTTACAAGATGGTTTATGACCTGAGCGTATGTTATATGTAGTACTCTTTAGATCCCAAACTTTCACTCAATAGCTCTACAGCAGCGTGTCCAAGTGGGATGAGTGAATGTTGGAGATGTTCTTGAAGCCTCCATGGGACATATCTGGCACTCTTCTGTGCCAATGGGAGTACCTGCCTCTGTTCTCCCAGCATGTTGTAACAGCTTCCCCTTCTGCCTAGTCACATCCAGACCACATCACCTTGCTAACTGCAGTATAATGTTTTAAACAAAATCTTTAAATAAAACGTGTGTTTGTGTGCAGTGCTAGATTTCAAGTACAGGAGAGAATCCCAGTGCCAAGTCACTCCTAATTGTCCCTCCTGGCTGTATCTGCTAGGCTTCTTGGAAGAGCCAGTCCCACAGATCACTGTAAATATAATCTTCTTATACTTAAGGTATCAGGTTTTCTTTGATGTTACCAAACGTGTTGACTCTTATCTTAGTTGAATGCACAATCCAGACACAGTTATCATTTTTACACATAATGTTGTGTCTGCTGCTTCTTTACAGGGGAAATAGCAAGATGCTTCCTTTCAAAACTACATCTTTTCTGCACTTTAATAATGATCAAGCCTATTTGATTTACACCATTTTTAATTTTCAAAATGACACGTTTACTTTCCTGAACCTAGCAAGTGAGCGAAGGCAGTGATCCCGGTAATGTGGATGTATGTGCTTACCTTGACTCTCACGAGCCTCTTCCAGCAAGTAATGTATACAATGTGTGATATAATAAACACGTGAAGGACTGAGCCCCCACGCTCCCTTTGCTTATGCTGCTGTCCTGAAGGCAACAATTTTTCTAGCAAGTGTAGTAAGCTTTCAACTCACAAAGGATCTGAGTCTTTAGCTTTAACTGGCACAGACAGATCCACTTAATTTGAAAGCTCTATTCATGTGATATTTTGCCAAGTCATTAGCTTTAGTAGAGCGATTCATGCAAGTAAAGGTTTTTAGGCAGAATCCAAAGAGGTTTTTTGTGTTTTTTTTTTAAAAGAAAAAGCATGTACCAAATTTCATTACATAGAAGACTGAAAGTCGTTCAGTAAATTCCACACTCTTGTAAACATAAGGCCTGATCCTCATCTGAAGTAAAGTGGCACAGAGCTATTGACTTCACTGGTGCCGCAGCAATTACTCTCAGCTGAGCAGAAGTCCATTTTCTATACAGTGACATTTTTGTCTCTTCATGACTCATTAACTTGACCACATACTCTCTGTGAACCCGATCTAAAACCTGTATCTCAATTACTTGATCATCCTAAAGAATTGCTAATTAACAGCTGAACATTTAAAAAGAGACAGAAGAAGAGATATATTTTGATATTTTCCATTTGGCAGAGTATTGTCTTATGAATAACATAATATGCATTTCAAGATCTTGTTAATTTTGATGTGATAATGAATGGGAATTCCTAGTGGAATTTTTTTTGTCCAGAAATATGAATGGTATTAGCTCAACAGTTATATGATTAAGCAATAAGACCTGCTGAGGCAGGCACTACTCGGGGATGATTGACTGCTTTAATTGATTGACATCCAGAGGTAAAGCCAAGGGCACCAATTTACAGATCAGGTCAATTATCTTCTGGTAATGCCCACTTGGTATGTCTTATTGCTATGCTAATATTAACTGTTATTGAAACATTTTAATGAGTTTTTAATTTAAAAGTGGTAAATTTAAAAAGGGTGAACATTAAATTATTCAACTTGAAATAATGGGAACAGAAATATTCTGCTTTGCTAATGACGTTGTAGAAGTTTTGTTTTGCATACCAATAGTCCTAGAGATCGTTTTTGTGCATCTCCGAGGGGAGGTGAGTACTTCTTGGCGTTGAATAGAAGCTCAGAGTGAAGCAGCACAAAATACCGGGCATCAGCTCTCAGAGCCTGGGAAACTTTTTTTATTATATAGGGGATGGAAAAGAACAATTAAATGGGTTGTGTCCAGTGGGCAGGAACTGTCCTTCTCTCATGCTAACCTCAAAGTTTCAGGAAGGATTTTAGGAATGCAAATGTCAGCGTGTTCACCAAGTCTTCTCCAAGAAAAGTGCTGTTAGACAGATCTAGTGGGTGCTTCAAGAAAGTGTGTAAGAACATAGCTGCAAAGTGTTCCTTAAGAGAGAAGGGATAACAAGAAACAAGCTTAGTTAAATCACAGTCTTCGTTTCATGTCCTGGGAAGAGTATGCCAGCAGGGGAGAGTAACCTTCTCACGGACTCCTGGCTGTGGTGGGATGCAGTTGACCAGTACACAGAATGCAGCG
Organism: Meleagris gallopavo; assembly: GCF_905368555.1. Classification (NCBI taxonomy): domain Eukaryota; kingdom Metazoa; phylum Chordata; class Aves; order Galliformes; family Phasianidae; genus Meleagris; species Meleagris gallopavo. The sequence goes on from NC_139416.1 coordinate 3,596,661, forward strand.
TAACTGGGAGACTGGTGGCCTGCTGAATTTCCTTGTGGTTTCTGAAAGAAATACAGCAGTCACGGGGCTTCTGGGCATGAAGGCAGTGTCACAGGGCACAGCATGGCAAATATAGGGTCTATCTAAGAAGAAAATGAGGGGGTGGGGGAATGGCAACCTAGGAAATTATACTGTAGTTGGTGCGCGTTTTCACATTAATAACTGTAGGTACCAAATCAGACTTGAGAAATGTATTGCAGGCGATGTGCATGTGTCAAGAAGGGCTTGTTCCAACGCAGCCTGGTGGCCATCTGAGACAAACCTGTGGGCAGGGGAGGAGGAGCAGGCAAGACAGTGTGTTAGTAAGGCTTTTAACATCATCCCACATGCCATTTGCATATGGAATCTAGGAAATCAGTTGAAAAGCCATAGATAGTTGCTAGTAGGGTTTCATGGGAGCTCTCTGCAGGCCCTGTACTCTTCTGTATTTTCACTTGCCCCTTGGATCTCATAGGCGCTGGCATCTCCAGCAGCAGGGTGTTGAGGAGATGTCAGACAAGCACTGTCAGGTGTGACACAGAACAGCCTAGCCAGCCTGCAGGCAGGAGCACGAACTAGATGACCTCCATCGTCCTTCCAGCCCCGTCATTCAGTGCCTCACATCAAAATATTGAAGCGAATATGCCCGAATTTAAACCGGAATGGCCAAGACACAGGAAAATATTCTTTTCTGCCAGTTGTGTTGTGAGGGCTGTAACCTCTAGCAGCAGGGTGGGGGAGAGAGGATGCAGGAACATCTTAAATCACCACTGTAAGACTCAACAGAGCTCATCTGTCAGCAAGTCTTGACAGGAGAGTTCTAAAAAAAAAGCAAAACAGGACTAGCAGGTCTGCAGACTAGAGTGGTTTTTTTCTTGTACTTTTTCTCCCTCTTCTCCCTCCATTTACTCTCTCTATCAGCCCTTATTTAAAGGAAGACAAACTCAGCTGTGCTTGAGTTCAAATGAAACTTTCCAACTTGGGAAGTTTCATTGAGTACCAAATGATGCCGAGCCATTGCCTGTCCCTGTCTGACATAACACCACACGACTGCCGTCCCAAAGCCCTGTGCAAACACAGCTATTGGTCTCAGAGGGAAGGGAAAGTTAAATGAAGGATGGGAAGAAATGGGCATGATGACAGGGCAGCTCTGCACAGCCCTGGCCAGTGGTGCAGGTTGCTCACTGGTACTAAAGGTGTAACGATAGTGTGAGATGGAAATAGCTGTACATTAGTGGGGTTTGGGGTCAGCACCTCACTCTGTCTGTAAGAAAGGACTGGCAGATGTGGTTTGGGAGCTGGGAGGCCTGGCCTCCTAATGGCCTTCCTGCTCTTGGGCTTGTCTTGCTGCAAGTGGTGTGGTGAGCACCGAGCTGCTGATGGTACAACTGCTGAGAGCTGGGGATTTACTCCTGCTACAAGGGTTACAGAACTGACCGGGCCTCTTATCCAGAGCTTGAAATACGTGTCTGTATCATGTACAGTAAGGACCCGGGGTCACAGAAGAGCTTAATTATGCTTCTAGCACTATGCTGAGTGTGAACTGCATAAGTAAAAGCTCTACGTAGTTTCAATTCCTTATGTATGTTTTCAAAATACCTTTTGTTAATGCTCTTGATTTGGAATAACTTTTATGGGCAAGGAATCAACAGTGATGTGAAGATGAATTTCACGCCCCTCTTAATCCATGCCATGAAGTTATTCAAAAGTCAGTGAAAGATCAGTTCCAGTTCAACCCACACTGATGCCCTAATCTGTGTGCTGTCATCAGGCAATAGTGAGTTTGGAACATGCCATATGGGAGCCTGGCAGATGTTGCACAAACTGCCTTTTCCTTCCTACTTTCTAGGCTTTTGTCAGCTGTATGCTCTGTAATAGCAGCGTGTAGGAATGGGATCAGATCAACCCCTCAACCAGCAACTTCTTTAGGGTTGCTTCACTTTGCCTGTTGCATTCTCATGGGCCTCTGCCGTGCTTTGTTATTGTCCATTAATCAGCCACATCTCAAAAATGATATTGCAGTTGTGTTTGTAACAGCAGGACTTCACAAGCTACAGTTGGCTATGGGGATAGGTAATTTTCCAGAGACTACAAAACCCCAGCTAACGCTGCTACTTCCTTTGGGGGGTGGTTACAACAGGACCCATCAAACCACACAGCATTTGCCTTTTCTGGCTGCTGGTTGGCTGGGGAATACCATGCGGGGGCTTGCAGGACAGCACTGGGTGCACTGCCCAGCCCTGCCAGGTGCACCCAGTGCTATGCAGAAAGCACAGTAGGCACAGAGCTGGCCCTGAGCTGATAAGCCCTCCGAAGATTATTCTGCATTAGCATGACTGTGCCACTTTGCACTGGACATGGTAGCATGAGAAGGAGAAGAAACCCACAAATCATGGTCTTTCCTTCTTGTTTCTTCATTGTCAAGGTTTACTAGAGGTAACAGTTCTTTCCCCAGTGAATATATTATGCAGGAAGTTACAGGTTTACTTTTCTGTTTCTGAATAGAAATACTTTCCATTTTGCAATGCCTCTGCATAAGAGTGTCATCCTTGTAGTTGCTTTTTGTTTGTATACAAAGAGCTCCAAATAGCTAAATATTCTTATGCATGCAGCTGCTAAGCAAGGCTGCTTCTAAATGCACACTGCTGCTCTGGTCTGTAATAGATTCCCAAAATACAGCACATTGTAAGAACTAGCAAAGAGCTGGCAGGTTATTAAAGATTAGCATCAGTGTCCCCAGTCACTACACTCAATTTTGCAAATAGACAAGTCATTAGTAGATGCAAATCTGTACTGAAACACATTACGATATTATAGATCCTGGGCTGAGCATCTCTTGTCATACTAAAAAAACATATCTAACAGTTAAACAGCGCTTTTGATAAACCCTGTAAGGTTCTCAGACGTGAGTGTTTGGGGCTGTCTGGGGCCTTGACTTTGCTGGCTGGTCCAAGAGAGCTGCTTCCGTGATGTCAGGCAAAGTTCTTTTAGGATGGAGTTCACTTCAGTACCTGAGCTCACACAGAACACAAATGGTGTGACACAGTGACCAGCATTACTGGCTGACGCTGCATCCCTGGTTTTATTTCCAATATTTGCTTCCAGATGTGAATAAATGCAGAAAAGCATCGATATAACTGATGCACGTGTAAAAAGGGGAATAGTACAATGAATTCATGTAAGGAACAGGAGGTAATGTGGCTTGCTTTTAAAGGTGGAAGGACAGTGTGTCCTACAGAAGCCCAGGCAGCACTGCCTTGTGCCAAATCTCATAGCGTTGTAATAGCCTGATTTATTTATTTTATTTAGCTCGATCACAGAGGCGTTTACCTTTCAAATCACTCGAGCTGTAAGAAAAGGAGAAAATACACATCATGCACGTATAGGCAATTTGTGCCAAACTATTCCAAAGCAATATGGGTTGTCAGCAAACAGGGCTATTTGCTGTGTGCTGGTATCTGCTGTATGTCGCATATTATCTGTAACAACTCTGCAATTCGTTCTTTCACTCTTGTTCTCTCTCTTTCATCACATTAGATTATGTAGAGGCACTTCAAGGTAAATTTTTAAAACTGTGTGGGAGATGCATGTTGGGGAAAAACTAAGAAGCAAATACCTTGAATGTTTTTTAGCACAACTCCATCTGTCACCTATTTTGACAACTTACCTGCTCAAGTCACCTCTGTCTCACGCTGCTGTGTTGAGTCATATTGTGTTATCTCAGAATAACATATTTTGGAGCCGGGGCTGCCTTAATAATGCCACATACTTGGTGATTACAAGATAGGCTTCTCCACATCAGGAATATACAGGCCGGGTTATTTCTGTGCAACCACCTCCCTGCCCTCCTGCTGCTCTGTAATGACTCTGCTGGCTGACACCGTGCACTGGGGAAGCTCAAGGTCAAGAGGCTCATTTGCATCGGGTGCAACACCTTGCACGGGAGCATCACTCCCTGTTCCTCTCACTGGTATTTCTTATTGCCACTGCTCCTTCCAGGTCGCGCAGGATAACAAGTCAGCTAGGAAGGCTCAGAGATGACAGTGAGATAAAATATTTATGTGACCTTATGGGAAGCGATCTATAGGCTCTTATGGCAGCTGTGATTTTGTTTTGTAGTTTACTGCATTAAAAAGACACATCCAACCTGCAATCTAGTCCATTTCAAATGTGGGCTTCCTGATAATTCACAGTCACAAATTATTGTTTCTTTGCACTGTTTCTGTTGCTGTATGTAAGACGGGAGAGAGAGAAGTACTGGGGCCAAAGCAAAGCAGGCTGAGAATGGAGCAAAGCTGCCAACTGCACAGAATAAATATATGGGAGGAAATAAAAGGAAACCTTCCCTCCTGATTCTCTTTTCCTAATGGCTTCTACTTACCATCTGTGCCCACACCTAGAGGTGCTCATCTCATGACAAAGTGTGGGGCAGAGCGTGGCCTTTTGGGAACTCCACAGAGGACAGACAGCCCAAGGGCTGGCTGTGCCCTTAGCTCTGGCCTTTTTGGGCCTTTTGGGTGGGAGAGCATGGGGTGAGGCAGAGGGGAGTGAGGTACACACGTAGTGGCATTTTTCAGACTTTATCATTAGTGACTGAGGGGACGTGAAGTGAGTACTAATTCAAGTGGAGGTGATAAAGGCAATGTGAAGTCCTTCCGTGCAGCGCAGGCTCTGGTTCTATATCTTGATCCAACTAACAAAGCAGTCTCAGTGCCTCCATTCAGCTGTCCATCACGTCATGCCTGTGTCCAAATGTCAGAGCTGGCTGACCAACTTGCCCACACACATTCTTGAGGGAAGTGTGATACACAAAACTCCGCAGGGAATTTGGAGCCAGATGTCCCTCAGTACCACAGCACTGGTCCCACTGCCCACCTTTATGTTCAGGGCATCAAGGACTCCCACATCAGAATGTTTTGAAGCAGTGCAGGGAGAACGTGCAGATCCCATGTAACATGACAATAGGAAAAGTTTTGCCTAGCAGTCATCCCTGTTTTAAAATGCATCAGGACTGCTCCCAGTGGCAATCGACAGAGCTGCTCTGACTAGGTCCACAATATAGATGGGCAAGGAGAGAGGAGTGCAAAAGGCTTAGCTTTCCCGGCAGCTTGGCCAGGGGCTGCCGCAGGGCAGGGCAGCGTGCAATGCCCTGGCACAGAGGTGGCTGCTGGCTGCACTCCTTTTGCAAACCAAGATGTTAGAGCACAACTTCCAGAAGCACCTGTCCTGCCCGGCTCCTGGGAGCGGCACTCGCTGCTAATAGGTTTGGGGACACCAAGTGGCAATGGAAATGTATTGACTTATTATTCATTGATGATCTGTGCAGAGACGAAGCAGGCTTGTCCCAAGCCAGTTCTGGATGTCAGGAAGATCATGTTAGAACATGAATGTAGACATGTTTCTGGGATGGTTCCTACCGTGTTACTTAAAGAGGATTTTCCTGGACTAAGTCTTGTGTAAAAAACAGTGGGAGACTGCAGCTCCTGAGCTGAAGAGCAGCTGGGAGTGATGTAGCATGTGGGCCTTGAGCAGAGGAGGTGAGTGGTGCATCTGCTGTGTGCAGAAGGGCCCTCTGCCTCACAGTGGGAACAGAGGTCTCAATGCAGGAGTTGCAAGGGCAGCAAATGGGGGCTTCCCTCCAGTTTCTCTAGCATTTCTCCATTTGCATTAAGCAGAAGTGACAACGCTGCATGGTGGGACTGGGGTTGGTAGTAGGGACGTTCATCAGCCTGAGGAGCTGGAACAGCAGCTGTGCAGCACAGCGGCCACACAAACACCAGTCTAGCTCCAGTACCCAGGGGCAGGCACTGGGTGGCACCCGGGTTTTGGGCCCTCCCAAAGGCTCGCTAGCCTTTGTGTGCACCTAAAGTTCTTGTTTCCATGCCTCGCCTGGTGGACCGTGTAAAATGTGGTCTTTAAAGTGGAATTGCGTGAAATATGACAGCTTCAGGCAAGAATGAAACACAGTCATTTCCTTCCTGGCACTCAGACTGTGCCAGGTCACGCACCGCTGAACGCACAGCGCGGCCCCACCAGCCCCAGCTCGCACAGCCCAGCAGCAGCTTGCTGAGCTGGAGCAGGGCAGCTCTGATCCTCCTGGCACACTGGGACGGCCTGACATCCCCAGAGAAACCCTCCCTGCCACACCCACCTTCTGCTGGCAGTGCTCGCAGGCTGCAGGATGGATGCTGCTGGAAGTTTGTCTTGGGATCAAGCACCAGGTGTTACAAAGGTCACTAATGTTTTCCAAGTAATGTTCTGTTTGCTTCTCAAAGCCCCTGCCAAGTCTCTCTGAGGTGTGTACCTCAAATGCTCTGGATATCTTGGGCAGCAAAGGACATAGCAGGTTTCTAAACCAATTTGTGCTACTTCAGCAGCATCTCAGCAAATGTTCTTATTACTTGGAGCTGCTCAGGTTGGCTTCCTCACCAGCTGTAGTCTTACACTCGGAATGAAACAATCACATTGTTTATGTTTTAGGAGTTTTGCACGTTTTGGAGTGTTAGATTAACTGAAACATGCCTCAGATGTTCATTTGGTTTCACGGTTTATCCCCACTGGATGTCATTTTTATGACATTGAGCTCATGATGTGCATCGCTCCTGGCTTTTACTTCAAGAGATCAATTCAAGTACTTTAGATGCCCGGAGTGGGAAGCAGGGTTACTTGCAGAGCAGACATATCAGAAGGCCTTGTTCTAATAGCTGGCTGTAACTAGAACAGGTCAGTTAGGAGTGAGGAAGGCAATGATTTGTTCCATCCTAAGGTACATAACTAGGGCCTGTCCATGTTCCAAATTATCCTATGTAGCATTTGGTGAACTGTATATTCACTCTTCTGCATTTCTGGCAGGCTAAGAGCAATGAGTGAAAGTTGTTTAGATACAACAAAGCTACATTTCTATCATCTTCAGCCACTGCCCCAATGTGCCCTCTCCCCAGAGTGCCCATCCCCTGTAACTCTCAGGCCCTGTAACTTTCTGTCCCTGCCCTGACCCTTTTCAGTTAGAACAAGGCAAGTTTCTTCAGCACTACCAATACTGGGTCCTGTAATTCCTTATTAATTAATGGTTCGTTGTGGCTGAAATGAATTAGGGAGGAATTGTACAAGTGATTAAGCAAGCAGATGAGAGGGGATAACCCTTTGCAGGAGGGCGAAGTGGTGAGCAGATGGAGGGCGAGGGAGGCACCTTTGGACTGCAGCAGCTGGAACCAGGCAGGGTTTGTCACGGAATCATAGAGTGTCCTGAGCTGGCAGGGACCCTCAAGGATCATCGAGTCCCACAGTCTTGCTTGTTACTTCATACCAACCAAGGAAAGAGGGGTATGAGTTAGGTGTCATAGCATGTCATTTGTTATCCAGATAGTGAAAGTGAATACTAAGTCTCTGAGGAAAGTCCCTGCCAGTGGACAGGGAGGACTTGGATGTGCTTAGCATGCTGACACAATTTTCTTCAAATAGGAATTCCAGGTTACATTAAGATTCCATCATCTCATATTTGGTTGCAGACTGTTCTAATTAATAAGTCACTACCATATTATCAGAAATATATTCTATCTACTGATTTCCAGGCACTGGTTATCTCTTCCTTCGTGCTTTGTAAGGAGACAAGGGCCACGTTCTACAGCAGCAGTCTTAGAGACCGTATTTGTCCATTTCAGTCAATTTGGTAAAATGTATTTCTGGATCATATGGTCTTTCTTCAGAGTAAGTAGTAGGATCCCAGCCTAGATAATCAAGACCAGAGCCTTAGCTAGTGCAAACAGGAGTACTGAAATCGAGGGATATGCTGCAGATGTTACCAGCTCAACATCAGCTTTCTTCTGTTACAGCTATGATAAAAACACTGGCCTTGTGTTGAAGAGTGACAGTCAGACTTTGCATGCTGTTGTTGGTTTATTCTTTTTGCCTCTTTCTTCTTCTTTCCTTTTTTTCTCTTCTCCTCATCTTTCTCTCTCTCTCCTTTTCGCCTCTTCTCTCTGTTTAGTGACTTGATTTGAGCACAAGATCTGGACAAGTCAGGCATTCCTGATAAACCTGTGTTACCAGCAGAGCATTTAGGCGTAAACTTCAGAAGAAAGGGATTGAAAAGCATATTTCACAATATTTATTTCCTGCAGATCTTATCAATATCGTTCCTAAACTTCCTTGCAAACATTCAGTTATAATTTGGTAAGTACAGAGACAGGAGGGCCAGTTTCAAATGGACGAAAGAGGTAGATGTTGTCATTTAGATTGTCATTTCAGAGTGGAGAATAGAGCGTGTGTGAAAATATGTCTTGTAATTTAATGTGCAATGCTGAAGGCTCCTCTTCCTGGACTGCTCCAAGTACTAGCTGGCAGAGAAGAAGGGAAGTGCCTTCAGCAAACATCATCTGTCTTACGTGATATTTAAAAAGAAATATAATAGGCACCTTTCAGTACATTGTAAGTCTCTCAGGTTAAATTCCTGCTCCATTTCTGTTTAACATCGCAAGCCAATCAAGGAAAAGGAAGGTTTGAATAGTCAAGGTGCCTTTGCCTCGAGCTAGAAGTTTTGTCCTGGGGTGGGAGGCTGCGTGTAGAGCGGGGCTGGAGAGGTCGGTGGGCTGGGGGTTCAGCTCCCAGAGTGGCTGCAGAGGCTTTGCTCTCTGTGTCCACTCACCCATAGCTGCCAAGGGCTGTTCAGCAGGGGATTGCACACCCCACCAGCATGGTTCTGCTTCACATTGGACTTGCTGCAGAGCACGGCCTCTGGACAAGGCGATTTCTGTATGCAGAGGGAAACTGGAATGACAGATAAAGGGGAACCTGCCAATCTAGATGAGAGATGAGATTGAACTGACTCAAAGAAAAAAGGCACTTTTTCAGGCACTGGAATGAATGGTTAAACTTTAAGATTGGACTCTGAAGTTGGCATGAGCTCAGTGAGGAAAATAAGTTTAGTAAGTTAGTTAAGGAGGAATAGATCCGCTGGATGCTCAGAAGAAATAGATCAAGTTTTCTGACACGAGACCTATTTACTATTCAGTTCCCTCTGCACAGAGGTGAGCCTGCCCTTGCTCATGATGGAGCTGCCTGAGCAGTTTAGTTACTCTGCAGGGGCAAAAATGTGAGAGAAAGCAGCAAATGTCAGCTAGGACAAGTCAGTCTTCAGCTGCAGCTCTGAGAGGTGCTTTGGTTACTCTGAAGGAAAAAGACCAGCTCAGAATGGCAGGATGCTGTGTGTGCATTTTGAGCCTGAAATCGGAGTTCTTTGCACTGTCTGTCTGTAGCACAGCTTGGGGGATGCTGCAGCAGATATGAGGTGGCCACTGGACTGAGTGGACTCCCACCTGTTTTAACAGTGTTGCGTGGCCATATTTGCAGAGGCTGTGGGAGGAACTGTACAGTGCCCTAACCCACATTATCCAGCTGAAAGCAACGCAGCTGCAAATGCCCTCTGAGCATTTGGGTTCTCCCTTATGAACCTAACACTGTAAAGTTGATGGTAGAACCTTTGCTGCATAGTCTCTGCTGGGTTTTGTTTGAATTCATGCAGATCTGCCATTCAAGCTTGTGTATGTGCATAGGAGCGTGCGTGTGATTAAGAAGTACTGCTAATTGTATCACACAAATTGTGCCTGTTTCCTACCTGATGCAGTCTGAAAATAAACCAGCTCTGTAATCAGCCATGCAATTCTCTGAAACCCTGTACTTAGTTTGCTACATGTGGGTGCTGGAAGTTACAATATTTCACTAAAGGTAATTTCCCTAATGCACAGTTAGAATCAGCCACTTTTATACTCTGTCTTTGTCTGTGTGAATCCAACTTGGCACAATTAATTGTGAAGTTGTAAGAGCCACAACATAGCTGCCTGTGAGCTACAGATTCTTTTCCCCTAACTCATGAGTGGTGGGATCTGTAACAGTGGGGGCTGTGGGAGGCCTCATGTGCACTGCCACTTGGCAGCTGCCACTCAATGGGAGTTTAAAGGGGATTCATCAGCTTCATCAATACTATCTAATAAGTAAAAATTATAAAATAATAAATCTTTGCTTGTCAAACAACATTCATTGTCAGTGCCGAACTTTCCCTTACTCTTATTGACCTAAGGATGACATCATTACGGAACCTCAGGGATGTCAGAGAGATGCCTCTCTGCTTCAGCTGGTTCTTCGGCTGCAGAACTAGCTGCTTTTCCCTCTGCAAGCACCAAGAGGTGCAGGCATCGTTCTGTTCCCACCTATGCGTCCCCGAGAGATGCTCTGTTTTCAGCTGGGGAGCCCTGCCGCACTGCACACTGAGCTGGAAATAACAGGACATCGGAGCCTCTGGTCCTCATCCCGTTCATTCATCCAGTTTCATAACTGTGTGTCGGCTGGGAGGCTGGGATCACACCTAGCTTGGCAAAATGATCAGCTTCTAAAGGAGAAAAGAAGTTGAAAATGATGCTGCGTCACACACACATAACCTGGAGGTAGTGCTCCTGAGAGGTATTATTGTACAGTAGCATCCTAGCAACCGTGTCAGATAGACAAGAAACCACGAGAACAAAGAGCACGTGTTAGAGCTGCCCTGGAGCATGTCTGAATTAATTATGCCTCTTAATTTTTTGGATAAAAATCAGGTGCTTATTTCATTATTTATAACTCCAAATCAAAACATTACTCTTTTATTTATGATGACGCTGATTCTGCCCAGAGTGTGTTGGTTTTCTGGCTCTCAGATGCAGCGCTGAAAAACTTGACATCTTTCCATGCCTTCAGAGAACCCAGGAGCAAATGGCTTTTCCCCAAACTGAAAGCAGAGTTTCGAAATTGTTTCAAAGTTTGTATTATTGGGCAAAAGAGTATTTAAAACTTCTACCAAATGTGAAATAAATCATGATTATTATGCGGACTGCACGCATAAAGCAGTGCACACTACTCACCAATTAATTTTGCAAACCCGTCGATGAGGCAGACGAGTTAGCTGCTTAGCTAACCAAGTTATGAGTTTGTATCCCACAGCCAAAGGAGACAAGGAGTACAGTCAGACCTCCTGAGGTCGTAAATACGGATTTAAAGACGTGGTTTGCTAAACAAGTGTTGTCTGCAGAATTAAATTTGGTAGAGGAAGGTGGTGTATTCTCCAAGTATTTCAACAGGAGCCTGTGCACATCATTAAGTTAAAAAATAGCTCATTTATTTTCATAGTTCAGCTCCCTTTAGCAAATAAAATGCATTTTGGCAAACAGCGTAGCATAAAACATGTCGTAATCTGCACGTTACATGCAACCAACAAATGTAAGAAGCGGGCAGTCTGGCCCACAGCTCTGTCCCTCAGGCTTTGCTATCAGCAGAACGTCCCGCAATCAAAGCTGTGCTGCTTTACAACTGAAGAAATGTGTGATGGATGAGTCGGGCCCGCGCTGGGGTGATATGCACCAGTCAGAGCTGTGAGGAGTTGGTCCTTTCCACATTCAGCTCAGCGTTCTGCAGCATTTAATCAGAATGTTTGCATTTATTATTATTTCCCCCCTCCCCAGTCCTCGTGACGATTAATCCCCCGCACCAACGAGAGCTGTAGGAACTGCAGCAGTGGTGCAGTAATTGTGTTTATAACTGTAAGCACAATTGATTGCCATTTCACCATATGAGCATGAGCCTACACATATAGAATATATTACATTGAGAAGAAATGTTTTAAGTGAATTCCAGTGTCAGCTAAATTGATAGTTAAAGGTATGAAATGCAGCATTGACAAATGGAAAAGCTTTTTTACGCAACACAGGATTTAAGCAGGGCCTGTCTGCCACAGCAAACTGCTCCGACCGAGATGGAGGAGGATTCCCATTTAGATGCTTATGTGGAAATCAGAAATAACACAATGTTGTAATTAATACAACGAATAATGCCAAGAGTTTTGATCCAAATATTCTAGGATGTAAGTCAGCCTGGGACTACCGTAGAGCAGGATAGGATGCAGGCTGTCCATATCTGCCCTGCGCAGTGCTTCTGCATTTCTCCTGACCCCTCATACTGCTCAGCATCAGACAGAGGTGAGCTGACAGGACCTGGTTCTGACACAGCACCAGTCACCTCCAAAGGCTCTCGCTTACCTCCTCCTAAAGGGAAGGTGTTGCTCCCATGTGATAGCACCCACTTCTTTGCTCCAGGCTCAGAACAGTGAGGCAGAATTTATGTTGAGATAATTAGAAATGTAATTATATTGATGTTCTTCCATTTACCATTATCCAAATGCTCTCTGTCTTTCGGGCCCTCAGTGGCCCCAGTGTGATGGTGAGATGCTACCTCTTTGTATTGTGTAAGCCATGTAGCAAATAATTACAGCTGCTTTTCTTGTTCTGCTGCTAAGGACTAGCTGTAAGAATGCCATGAGAGGAGGATCAGGGCCAGGTTCCAGCTGTTCTCCTTCACATCCCACTAAGATGCATTTCTAAACGGTGGCTGAGCCTCAGTCCTACCACAGCCTCTGCTGAAGGGAGGGCACTGCCTTTACCCTGCAGGCACAGCGCAGTGTGAAGCTTTACAGCCCTGGCATTGTCAAAATCACTGTCATCCCCATGTCACAGTACCTTGAGGAGCACAGATGCTGCAAGTCCCAGGGGACAAGCATCCTGGGCAGCTGGTGCAGTTGGAAGGAGCTATGCAAAGTGCAGAGACTGCATTCCAAAGCTGGGATGCTGCAGCGATTTGCAAAGCATTATCAGCACAGCACTATCCAGCAGTGGGGGGATAGAAGCCAAACAGTCGGAAAACCCAGCTATATCCTCTAATAACAAATACAGAGCTAAAGGAAAAGGGAAGGAGCAATATGGTTAGTATCTGATAAGATGTCTACCCTCTAGCCACTGCTGAAAGACATTCTAGCCCTCACTAGATTTAAGATGGATGAGAAGTTTGCTGTCAAACAGGCAAGGCTTAAAAGAGGAGAGGAACTGAAGGTTTGATCTTTAACACCAGATGGAAAAGAGAAAGATGAAAGAAAAGTTAATCAGAGACTTTTCTTAAGCTCTACTGATTACTGGAAAGCTTTTGACATGGTCTGTAGTATGCAGAAGTGAATGGTGAGCCTTGATATTAACCAGCTCACCTAACAGGTTTTTTTCCCCCCTGAGTTTAACAACTCAGTCAATAGCCTGCTAGTGAGTTATTACATTTTCCATTGCAAAACTGACAAGGCATTTCTTCTTCACAACCCTCCCAAGTGGCACTAGCGAGCATTTCCTTTAAAAGTCAGTCTCATCCCCAGTGAGACCAGCAACAGAAGAAGCTGGAGAGAAGTGGTGATGCTCTTCTCTTGGACTGCCCGAGGAGCAGGTGCTTCAGGCCAGTTATTTCAGGAATGGGTCCCAAGTTGGACTTGAGGATTCCAGTTGCTGTGGCTGAGACAGAATATCCCTGTGAAGATTCAGCAGTATCAGCTCCTTATGAACAACTCCTGCTCCTTTTTCTTCGTGCCAGGTGATACACTGTCTTTGTTTACCAGACTGGAAAGGAGAAGTGTGGGGCTTTGCTGGATCTGGAAGTGCTGAGCGGCCCACAGATATGGGTTTGCCCTTTTCCCTATCCACCTTGAGAAGCTAGGAAGGCTGTTGTCAAGCCTTTCTGGAGGAATTGTCAACAGAGCCTCAGGTTTGGTATGATGGAGTCTCCGGAGCACCTTTGGAGCCAGCTGCCCAAAAGCTGCAGGCAGGGAGCGTTCACACCCACCAGCTCTTTGCAGCCTGTTTGAGATTTCAGCTGTAGCCCCCAGCTCATCTCTCCAGCCATATGGCTTCGAGCGTCGTGGAGCTGCTGCTCATCTTCCCAGCTCCCTGTGCAAGAGGTGATGGGAACTGTATTATCAGCAGTCTGCATACAGGCAACAGATACACAGAAGGCTGGGATGGGCTTCAAGGTCACACTGTCTGTGGCTCACAGTTGAACCCCCTTAAGCACATATATCCGATATCCAACATCTATGAATGTATTTTTCCCTTATGGATTTAGCTGTTCCATTGGTTCCCAACTTTGAAGCAGTTTCCTGCATGAATTTTTAACTTGTCCATTGAAAGCATATGGGCCTTTCCCAGTGAGCAAGTGAATCGACAGGCTTGGAAAGGGATGTGAACCAGAGCTTGAATCTCAGCCAAACAATTTGTTCTGGCTTTAATCAAGATGTCTTCTTTTAACTTCAAATATCATTTTTTAAAATCCCATATCAAAACTTTTAGTGTCACACTATGAAATCAATAAATGCTACCAGTCACTCCACACATAAATACTTCAAAGCAGTCTGAGTGATAACCATTATTTTATTTTTAAAAATATTCATCAAAGCGATGCAGTTAATAAGAAGGCAAAACAAAATTAACAGCAACAAAGAAATGTGTCTGTTACATTTTGAACTTGCAAAATCACACAAATCCTTTACCAGTTTTGCATGCGAAGTTTCTCTTTTCCTATTCCTATGTTGACACCTTATCCTATTTTGTTTTTTCTGGTCCTCAGCATAACCAGGAACTTAGTTTTGCAAATGCTGTTTTTCATGTAGCCATGAGATTCGTCAAATATTTGATGCAATTTTGTGTCTTATGCCACCATTACATCTGTGGGCCGGATTCTCCCATGCACCACGTGAGGAACCTGTCCTGATTCCACAGTTAACTGTGTTGAAGTCTCATCAACTTCTGTGGCTCTGTCTTTAAAACTAGAGAGGTGGTTACAGGCATTCCTGAGTGAGGGTCGTGGAGTTTTGTCTTATTCCATAAATATTTCAGTAGAAAGCCAATGGAAGTGTTCGTATTGAAGCTCCAATGTAAATAAGAGCTTTGACAACTTGTCCATTTATCACAACAACTACTATCCCATTCTATTGGGTACTGCTGTGGTACTTCAGTTGAGGTATTAGAGATACTTGGGCTACTCAGATTTTGACAAACGTTTATTTCTAAACGTTCCTTAACACTATTTCTCAAATCAGTAAAAAGAATTCATTCGATATATATTTTACAGTGGGTGGGTCTGCTTTTTGTTTGAGATTGCTGAGGCTATTATGGTAATTCTAAAGGCAGGCACCTAGCAGGGAGAGGCCATCTGCCTGCAGTGAAACCATCTCCCCTGGCTCCAGATGCCCGCACTGCAGACACCTGCTGTAGTCCCTGTGGGCTCTTCCCATAGTAAGCAGAGCACTTCTAGTGTGCCAGCCCTGGTTGAGGCATTGGCTTTAGGGTGGGCTGGTTCATGCTGCTGTGCGCCTTTCCTTGCTGCTGGCTGTCGCAGTGCTTAGGGCTGTTGTTCATTGCCCTGCCTTGGGTGTTTCTGCTATCAGAGGAGCACTGCAGTAATTCCCTACCCTCCAGCTTCTGCCCATTATGGGATCTCAACGGCCCATGGTCAGAGCCATGTGCCCTGGGGCTCTCAGCTGCCACTGGAGACATCTCTGAGGTGACTGCATCCTTTCCAGAGGCCAGCTCAGTGCTCCCTGGCTCAGGCAGCCTGCGTGCAGGTCCCAGGAGACCACAGGGTGTTCACAGAGCCTGGGAGCTGGGCTGAGCAGGACCTGGGGATGTGTTCTCCCGGAAGAAAGTTCAGAGAAAACAGTGGCAGTAGCTCTTATCTTTGGAATTGAAAAGTTTGCCATCAGATCTGGGCAGCTGGAGAGCTTAAGCAAAGGATATCCAACAGCTCGATTCCAAGTTCAAGGTCAGACTTTTGCTGCACAGTATGTTAAGAAAAAAAGAAATTTGGTGAGAACTGTGCTACTAAGATCTGCCAGGGAGGTGAGATGATTTAGCTGACCTTCTCCTGATGGCTCCCAGCAGGAGGGCAGTGCCAGCACATGAACATTTCTCCATCTAGCTCTCAGCCCTGCACTCCTAGCAGCAGGGCTTTGGTGGCAGGGAATGAGCTCTCTCTGGCTGGGCCATCAGGGACAGAACTCCTTTCCCCCGCTGCGTGCCGAAGTGCCGGCAGTGAGTGGGAGCTGCTGCAGATGCGTGCAGCAGTGCAAGCTGCTGGTGGGTTGTGGCACCGAGGGCCTGGCCAGAGCCCCCTGTAAGCACTGCACCTCCATCTCAGCACACTGCACCTCCTCGGTTTGATCCCCTTTGCTACCCGCCCGCTCAGGCACTCCTACCGGGCGGAAGCGTCTCAGCAGAACAAAGTCGCTGCTCGCCAGCTAACACGGTTTCATGGGCTCTTTGTTGTTTTCCTCTTCATACCTGCTAATGTGATACACGAGGGCTATTCTGCGCCATGTGCGCAGCAAGGCGCAGGCTGGCAGGCAGCCCGGGCAGCCCCGCCACGTGTCCCAGCTCTCGCACGGTGCTCCGCTTCCCCAGCTTTGCTGCTGCGCGTTTCTCCCCAGCAACTCGCAAACAGCAGAGACCTTGTGGTCAGAGCTTCCTGGTGGTTTGGCATCGAGGTGTAAACAGATCGAGTTCATTCAGGAGAGTTTCTTGCAGAGATGGACTGAGTGTGCAGTCCGGTCTTTTCCCCCTGTTAATTTCCAGGAGGGATGTGCCAGGCTCCTCCCTGCACAGGTGAAGTCAGCAAGTGGGCAGGGACATTGCAGAGACCTTCAGGGGAAGGGGAGCAAAGTTTCTTTTCTTTTCTTTATTTATTTTTTTCTTTCTTTCTTTCTTTCTTTTTTAAATTCTGAGCACCATTACCCCTCACCTCTGAACCAAGAAAGACTTTATGTGGTGTCATAATTTAGCAAATTACTTCCTCAAAGGAAGGTCAAACATTTTACCATTCGATCAATAGGAAGCGACTTACAAATCATGTGTATTGATCATTGTAATCATTCAGAGGAATGTAGGGCAGACACTAAAATCACATGCACTTAGTCTTAATTGCCCACATTAAAGCAATTATGCCCCAAAACTGTCATTGTCTAATGCTACGCACACTACCCAGCATGGCAACTTTTAGCCATACATATTTAATCATAAATCAGCCTCTCAGGTCTGTTGCACTAACGACCTACAATATTGCCGTAATTATGCAAATATAACTATGTCTTTTTTCACTGATGTGTAAGATCATGTTGCTTTTGGGAGCCAAGTGGAGGAAAATAAGCCCCTGTATTAATGCAGCTGGTACTTAATACTTGTATTTTACAGCTGTGCTATGCACTCATGACACAAGTACTCAAAGTGACCTGAAATTGCTAATGAACAGAGAGCCTTTGTAAAAGCAGTCACAGGTCAAGGACTTGCAGATAAAACTTGCTGAGCAGTGCCTTGGTGGTAGGCTGGTGTCAGGAGGGGGCTGTTTGCTTGGGGATGTTTATAAACATTGTTTTCCAGGGGATCATTTTGCCCAGAAGGGTCTCGGACAAATACCCATTCACTAACATTCAAATAAATATTTTCTCATCTTCTGAACGTGAGATGGGTGCTGCATTCCTGTAGTCAGAGAAGGCAGCATGTAGGCTCAGGGCAGTTTTGTGATTTGTTCGCACATCCTCTGCAACAGAAAGATTGGTCAGGAGTTTCCTCCTCTGACAGTTTCTTAAAAGATCTGGAAAATTAACCATTCTGATTCATTATATACCTTACGTTTTGCAAGCAAGAGCATTTGAAATGACAGTGTTACCTAGCATGGGACAGCCAGATTTGCTTTTTACAGAGAATACGTGTTCTTGAAGTAGATGAGAGATTTTCTCCTAGTTCTGGGACTGAATGGGAGAAGCTGCCTCCTTGGCAGCAGGTCCAGCTGAGACACACGCACCTTCACTAGGAGATGTGAAGCTGCAGCCCCCAGGCCCAGCCCTTGTGTCGGAGCAGCAAGGGAAGGGTCCTTGGAAGCTGAGAGCTAAATTGGTTCCGTCCCGGGAAGATCTCTGGCTCCAAATCTCAGGCAGATGCATTTTAACAAGATTTTGAGAATGTCTGCAATGTTTTTGATCTTCTGGGGGTCTTACCCTGCTCAAAGCAGCAATGTGCAGTGCATAAGGCATCGTGTCGTGCGTAAGGTGGGCACTGCGTCACACGTGATTTAGAACGGGCTTTTAAAGGGGAAAGGAAGTTGTTTCTCTCCAAGCCCCAGCCCCAGAATAGCGACTCAAGCATTAACCACTGCTCACAGGAGGACCCAAGCTGTTCCAGCAGAGGAGAAAGGACATTCGCAGGCTCAGGACAGCCGCGCCGTGCCCGACGTGAGCTGGGCTGGGCACGATGGCTCAGAGCCGCAGCACTGCCTGCACTCCTGCTCCGCCTCGGGAGCAGCGAAGTTGTTGGCTGGCTCCTTTCTGAAAGTTAAAATTGGTTTGTCATTTTCTTTTCTCTTCTCGCACCTTATCTAGTTTCTGCATTCTTCCCACTTCAGTAGTCAAAGTGATTGAAAGCCGAAAACTGAGCGGATCTGTCCCTGCAGCGACTTCCCTCGCGTTTCTCATTTTCCGTCGTATCAAACAGGCTCTTTGTCTCTGAGCTCCCCTGATGTTGCCTCTGTTACACGGAGATATTCTTCAGGTCACGGGGGTTAAAAGGGGGCTAAAAAGGAGATCATATTGGACTTGCTTTACACAGCCACGTAGCATTAGCCCCAACGCCCAATAGAGGAAAGATATACTACTCCTATTTGATGAGCAGCAGGCCAATAAATTCATTAATCATCATTTTATGCCTCATCAAACACTTCCCAAGTTCCTCCATGGGAGTTATACAAATTAGCCACTGAAAAGGCAGTAATTTTAGTTTAGCTAGGTAAGTGCTTTTTGATTGCCTTCCTGAACAATGCTTCCCTTGACAAGCTAATAAATCAGCCCTTTCTGAATCAGAAGTGCAGCAAGTGCGAACAATAACTCCACATAGTTTCTCCACTGATTTCAGCTGGAAGGCCTAAGAGGATGATCTGGGATCAAAGTCTCTCACTTTATTGCGGAGCAAAAGCTTTCTTTATGAAGAAGAGCTGCAGAGAAATGAGGGAAGGGGGGATTTTTTAATCAATTAATGAGCAGAAAAAAGTCTCAAAACAAAAAGGTGGCCTGAGGCCGCAGTGCAGGGCTGCAGGTGATGCCGTGGGCAGGCAGTGAGGGGACAGGGCCAGGCTGTGCTCCGTGCAGTGCAGCCCACCGGGCCCAGAGGGCTGCAGGTGCTCGTGGTGTGGGGTGGGCTGGCGCTGCGGTGGAAGACCTGCAGGCTGAGCCGCCTTCTCTCTCCCTCTCTTTTTTTTTTTCAAATTGCAGCCTTTGACAGTATCAATTTTTTTTAACTTGGCCGTAAATCATTTCACTAATCAGCTGTCACCGGCCGACACGCACGCGTTGGCATTCAGCCGGAGAATTTGTTTTGGAAGGACTTTAGCGACAAACCCGATGTTGGTATCAATACCGTCTGCCGTGCTCCCACACGAGGGGGTCGGAGGGGGGGGGAGGGGAGCGGGGCTCCGCAGGGTGAGGCCGGGCCCGAGGGCCCCCCGCGGCCGGAGAAAGCCGTTTCGACGCGGGGCGGCCGCTCCTCTTCATTAACTTTCCCTCTGCACGGCACCGCGTGCCTCTGAAAATAACTTGGCAAACCGGGAGCCGTTTATCTCTTTTATCTTGGGACCCGATCCAATTAAATAAGTGCACATTTACATTTGCATCCATCAGGCGCGAGCGAGGAGAGGGCCGTGGTTTGCTCTAAGCAAATAGAAGCCGATGGCGGCGGCAAGGAGAGGTGCGGAGCCGGACCCCCGCAGGGGCGAGACGCGGCGCCTGGCCGGGGCAGCGCAGCGCCGGGCTACGAGCTGCGGGCCCGCACCGCCGACGGCCGCCCGGTAACGCGGCGCGGAGCCCGTCGGTCTGGTGCCCGGACCCGCCGGTTGTAGGGCTCCGGACAGCTCCGGCCGCGGGCACCGCGGGGTTCTGCTCCTTCCGGCGGCGAAAGGGAGCCGCTCCCGCGGCCGCGCCGTCGGACAGGGCCGGGCCGGACCGGCGCTCACGCACCGCCGCGGTGCGGTGGAGGAATGCGGGCGGCGCGGGGCCGAGGCGCCATCTGTCCCCGCGGGCCGGGAGCGCTGATTTATGCGGAGCGCCTCGGAGGAGCTCGCCGCAGACTTTGTCTTTCTCTGTCAGAGCCGAGTAAAAAGAAGCAGCTGGCCTGAATTTTTAGCACCCATAATTAATTAAGAGCTTCGTTCCTGGGATTTGATGATTCAATAAAGCGAGACCCTTATTCCCCTACGTGCTTGCAGTGAATGTCTCCTCCGCTCCGATCCTCGGGCCCCGAGATGGGGCAGATTAACGCTCTTTTTCTGTGGAAGAGAGGGGAAAAAATGCCTTAAGATTGCATCTGAGGCGCACACAAAAGGTAAATTCAGAACTGCCACTTGTTCTCCGCCAAAGCTCCTTCTTCGGGGCCATTGATGTATTTGTGGCAGATCTTAAAGGAACCGGCGGGGGGACGGGGACGGGGAATTATTACCGTAGCGCTCGGTTGGAAGGCAGCAGGTTCTGGGGCACTCGTTCCCGGCCGGCCGCGGTGCCCCCGATACTAACCGTGCGGGGACGGCGGAGCTCCCGAGGCTCGGGCCCCGCAGTGGGCTCTGCCCGCGGCCAAACCCGGGCTCGGGCAGCTCCGCACCGCACTCCATCTCTCCTTCCCTCGGCCGCCCCCCGCGACACCGCTGTCCCTGCTCTCGTGCCGCAGCTCCGGGCGGGCCTGGGCACTTCGCGGCCTCCGGCCTGAGGGGAGGCCGTGGAGCAGATAAACGGGAAAGGCCGCAACCGGGGAGACGGGGGCTACGAACACGGCCTGAGGTGCGGGCGTCTGAACTCGGATTTGTTTTGGTTTTAAGCGTGAAAGAGGAAGCAGCGGGGCTGCGCCGGGTTCCCCGCCTCGTCGCCATGCGCCATTGAGAAATTGCCCGGGGACAAGGGGGGGCCCGCTGCTCCCGGCCGACCCCGGTCCCTCAGCCCGGGGCACCTGCGGGGCTCCTCCGGGGCAGCCCCTACTCCAGTGCCTGAGGCTCCCGGAGCGGCCGCAGGCGGGACCTCCTCGTTCCCTGAGGGGCCCCGACCGGGCAGAGCGGCTCTGCGGCCCCACGCAGGAGATGCCGGGAGCCCGACGGGAGCGGACGGACCTCGGGGGCTGCGCCGCCGCCACCTGCGGCCCGGGCCGGGCACCTGCTGCTGCTGTTACTGCTGCTGTTACTGCTGCTGTTACTGCTGCTGTTACTGCTGCTAATGCTGCCGGCTCGGCCCCGCTCGCGGCCCGGCGGACGCTGCTCCCGGGAACCCGCACTGGCTCCCGTTAGTTGTATTTTAAGTGTCCTCAAAATGTTTTGTTTTGTTTTCAAACAACAAATTGACATAGTACAGCAGAAAGAGCGGGCTGCCCCCCTGCCTCCCCTTGCTGTTAGAAAGGAGAAAGCAGGAACGGCAGCGCCGGGTCCCCCCCCGCTGCAGAGGGACGGGGAAGAGGCAAAACTGGGAGGGAACAGCGGTGGGGCCGCAGGAATGGTTATGGTTTAAATGGGCGACGGGCCGCGACCTGAGGGGAACGGGAAATTCCCGGCGGAATTTATATATCAAACGAAAATCGTACTGATACCACGGACAGACCCGCCGAAAGCAGTCCCGGTGAAAGGGAACGGGGCTACCGAACGAGCGGAGCTCCGGAGCTGCCGTGCGGAACGGCTTTCTCAGAGACAGGGAGGTGAGCTGGGAAAAGGTAGAGCGGCATTAAACCAAATCCGTCCCCGCTCGCTGAAAAACGAAACCCCGTTCGGCCGGACCCGTTGGGAACCTGTTGGTTCCACACTGCCGGCCCCGGCCATGGGAAGTTCCCCCCCCGGGCCGCCCCGCACAGCCCCATCCCCGCGGCCGCTGCGCTCCTCCTGCGCGGAACGCGGCCGGCGCTCCGCACTGTGAGTGCGGGACCCGAGCGCGGGTCAGAGCGGGCGATAAAAATTCTTGTATAATTTATAAAGAGACAAAAGAACGTATTGTTGTCCCTGGAAAATTTGAGTCTTTGCATATTCAGGTCGGAACAATTTTGATTTCAAACGAGACCGCACGCACCGTTCGGGTACCCAGGTGTTCAGACGTGAGACACGAAGGACCTTTTAAAGCCCCGTAACACGCACGCACGCGTGAATAAACCTGTTCCGGCCACCGAACGGCTCCGACAAAGTTGAAGGGCTCACGGAATAATTATCCGGATCAGAAAAAAAAAAGAAAAAAAAGAAAAAAAAAAAAAAAGAAACGAACCCGAACCAAACCCCACGCGAACAGAACGGAGCGGGCTGCCCGCCGCTGGGAACGTTCCCTCCGTGCCCGCCTCCGCCCGACACCCCCGCTCCGGCCGGCCGGCGCAGAGCAGAGCCCTTCCCGGCCCCCGGCCGCCCCCCTCCCGACGCCGCGTTCTGCCGGACCGGGTCGCTCGGCTCCCGCGGACACCGGGTGCCCCCCCCCGCCTCGGCCCCCGGGGCACCGTGGGGCTCGGAGCGCTCCGGGACGGCGGGCGGCGCGCGGAGCTCCCGCGGCGGCGGGCGGGCGCCAAAGCCGGGCCGAGTGTGACCCCTACCTGCCGCCGCCCGCAAGCACCGCGGGCCCGGGAGGGGGCCCCGAGCGCTGCCCCCGCGGCCGCGGCCCCGGGCACCGCCAGCGAGGGGAAATCTGGCAGAAAATCGAACTCATTAGCGAAGTTGAGCAGCGGATCGCTTCGCGTGAAACGCGGCACTGATTGCGGGTAATGAGGTTACGTGCGGGATCGGCCCCGCGCCCGCTGCGGGAAGAGAGCGAGGCTCTGCGGCTGCCGGAGCGGGGCTGCGTTGTGCCGCCCCCCCACTTCCCAACGAGCGCTGGATCCCAGAAGTGGGACCCGTTCCTCTTTGCCCCCTTTTTTTTTTTTTCCCTCGTTATAGTTTAGCGCACGCCCAAGGGGGGGAAAAAAAAACACTAGCCATAAAAAAATAAATTAAACTTGTATATATATATTTTTAAAACTATGAAACAATTCGGAAAAAGACACAGAAATGTATATATTTATATTACGAAAACAACATTAATGCCTGTACAGGTGTCTCGATTTCATAATTTACTTCAAAGATACCGTATTATCAATTTAAATACAAAAGCTACATTAAATATACAGAGGGGTCCGTACAAACGTCCGTGGGGGCCGCGGGGAGCGCTGCGGGCGCGGGGGGGAACCGCTGGCGCCGTTTGTTTCGTTTTTGCCTTTCTTTTGGTAGTGGAAAAATAACTGCCGCGGCATTTCTTATTTCTTTCAATAAATTAAAAAAAAAAAAAAAAAAAGAAAGAAAGAAAAAAGAAAAAGAACCGAAGCACAGTCCCAGCGGGGGAAGGAGGGAAGCCGACATTAAATGCTGGACATACCTTTCTTCAGTTCGTAAGGCGAGTCCTTGCCGAGCTCCGCCTGGGGCTGGCTCCTGGCCGCCTTGGGCTCCTTCCCCAGCCCCTCGGCCCGGCTCAGCACAGTCTGGTTTAATCCATTGAAGGCGGCGCCGGGCGCTGCGGGCCCGCCGGCGGGGTGCCCGTGCAGGGCCCCGAAGGAGCCGTAGTTCGTGTAGCCGGGGTAGAAGGGCGCCGTGTAGTAGAGCGGCCGCGGCAGGACCGCCCCGTTGGGGAAGGGGCACTGCGCGGGCGGCGAGCGGGGCCGCGGCGGAGAGGGGCGCGGGGGGCCGCCGCCTCCCAGCACGGCGGAGCCGGGGGCCGCCGTTTCGCCGCCCGCCTCCCTCGCCCTGTCCGCCGAGGTGGCGATCTCGGCCAGCGACCAGAGCTTGGGCTTGGCGAGGGCCGCCTGCTGCGGCGAGTGGATGACGGAGGCGGCGGCGGGCGGCAGCGGGTGCGGCTCGGCGACGTGCGGCGGCCCCGCGGCGGCGGAGGGCGGCCGGAACGGCGGGGGCTCCTCGGGGCCCGGACCGCGGCCCCCCGGGCACGGCCCCAGCGGGGAAGCCCCGGGTGCTTTGGGCGGCGCGGGCGGCCCGTCGAGCCGCTCCTCCGGCGGCTCCTTGCAATCCGAGTTGCTGAGGCCGGCCTCGGCCTCCCGCGGGCTGGGGGGCTCCTGCAGGCGCTCGCAGGCCGGCGCGGCCCTGGGTTCCGCCGTTCCTGCGGGGGAAAGGACGGGGGTGGGGAGGCGGCTCGGCGGGCGACCCGAGGGCCCCGCAGCCGCCCCCAAAGCCCGCGCGGCGCCGCCCGCTCCCCCCACCTGGGCGCACCGGGCAGCCCCGAGGGCGCGTACCCCCCCCCGACCCCGGTCCGCCGCCTACCTGCGTCCGGAGAGCCGGGGTCCCCCTTCTCCTCCGGCTTCTGCGGCTCGTCCTCGTCGTTCTTTTCCAGGTCGATGTTCTCCTCCTCCTCCTCGTCCTCGCTGCGGTTCCGCGGGGTCCAGGTCATCTTGTTCTCCTTCTTGAGCCGCCGCCGCGCGTTGGCGAACCAGGTGGAGACCTGGGTGAGGGTCATCTTGGTGATGATGGCCAGCATGATCTTCTCGCCCTTGGTGGGGTACGGGTTCTTGCGGTGCTCGTTGAGCCAGGCCTTGAGCGTGGCCGTGGCGTCCCGCGTCGCGTTCTTGCGGTACGCGGGATCCCCGTAGGGGTAGGAGCCGAGCGGCGCCGCGTACGGGTGGTAGCCCAGTGAGCCCGCCATGGCCGGGGGGTGCTCGTAGGGAGAGCCCTGCGGAGAGAGCGCGGAGCAGCCGTGAGCGCAGGGCGAGGCGGCGGCGGGCGGCAATGACACGGCAAGGGCAGCCGGGCCTGCCCGCGCCCCGCAGCGCCCCGCAGCGCCGCTCCGGCCCGGGGGGGGGGAGCCGAGAACTGCCGGAAGGCTCAGGCCCCGAGGGAACCCCGCTCCTCTGCCCCGCGGCCGGGAGCGCGGCGCTGCCTTCCCGC
Source organism: Meleagris gallopavo (assembly GCF_905368555.1). Taxonomy (NCBI): domain Eukaryota; kingdom Metazoa; phylum Chordata; class Aves; order Galliformes; family Phasianidae; genus Meleagris; species Meleagris gallopavo. Next base: position 3,621,474 of record NC_139416.1, read on the forward strand.
CGCTTTCCTTCCCCGCTGCGTTCTCAGTGCCTCCCCGCTGCCCCCGGTTTCCCCGGGGCTGCCGCCGCGGCGGACAACCTGCCGGGTTGGGAATAAAGGGAAAAGGAAAGAGCAAAAGGGAGGGGGAAAGAAAAGAGGCCGGGAAAATAAAAACGAAAAAATAAACGAGAAAAACGGGAATAACTCAAGGGAACTCCGCCTGGAGCGCGAATGGAGCGGAGGAGCCGAGCACGACCCCCGGCTTTATTTCGGGTGCGGCGGCGGAGCGCCCCGGGGCCCATCGCAGCGCAATTAGCGGGGAAAGTTGCCGGGCTCACCGGCCGCACTTCTCCCACCTCCGGCCGCTGTCGGTTCGTTCCCCTTTACACCGCAAGAAGAAAACGGTTGCGGATTTCAGACCCGCAGCCTGTTCTTCTATATAATCAAAAATAGATAATTTTTTCTCTCGTTGGGGAAACGGGAGCGGTCCCTCCGGCGCTGCCGCTGCCCCGTGCGATGCCGCCCGGCCCGGCCCGGCCCCGGCCGCTCTCCCCGGGCCGTGTCCGCAGCGCTGCGCGGTGCGGGAGGAGCGCGCCGGGGCCGGGGGCCGCGCCGCCTTTTGTCCCCGCGAGCCCCGAAATCGAACGGGAACAAAAAGCGGGGCCGTGGGAGGGGGTGCCGTGCCCGGCGCGGTGCCGCTGCCCGGGGCTGCTCTTACCACGTAGGAAGTGAAGGCGGCGGCGGCGGCGGCGGCCGGGTCCGTGCCGTACTGGAGGTGCGAGTTGTAACCCGGGGACGGGGCGGTGAAGGCGGTAGATCCGGCATAAGGGGAAAAAGCGGAGCCTGAAGAAGATCTCCCAAGTTCATCGGTCCTGGGTCCGGAAATCACGCTGGTGCTGTACGCCGGGCACGAGTAGAGAGCCAAGGAGGCAGACGGCTGATACAAGTAGCCCTGAGGATACGACATGGCCCCGCGCACACATACACCCGCGGGCCCGGGGGAGCCGCCGCGCTGGGTTGGGGCCGGGGCTGGGGCCGGGGCTGGCCGCCCTCGCCAGCCGGGCAGCGGCACCGCTCCGCGCCCCGCGCCGGGCACCGCTTCCCGCTCGCTCTGCCCCCGCTCTGTGCTGCGTTCCCCTCTCTGTCTCTGCCCCTCGCACCGAGGGGGGGGGGAAGAAGGGGGGGTCCTTTTTTTCTTTTTTTTTTTTTCTTCCCTCCCCCTTCCTCCTCGCTCTCGCTTTCCGCAGGGTCCTGCCAAGATGCTAAGTTGGAAATCGCAGCTCCTGACGCCTTCTGCGCGGCCCGGCGAGGCTCCTCCTTCGCGGGGTGTTGTCAGGAGGCCGGGCCGGGCCCGGGCCCGCGGCGGGGCCCAACCAGCGCCGGGGCTCCGCGCTCCCGCCCTCCCCGCGCCGAGCGCGAGCTCGCGGGCAGCGCGGGGCCGTGCGGGCGCGGCCGCAACTTTCGGCGTGTGCCGAGCGGCGGAGCGGGAGCGGTACGAGCGGAGCGGATCGGCAGTAGATGTATCGCGCGCCCGGCTCCCTCCCCTCCCGCTCCTCCCTCCGCCGAAGGTGGGACGGCCGTGCGGCGCGGTACACCCGGCGCTCTGACTGCGGAGCCGCGCCGTCGGGTGCGGCCGGGCCGGGCCGGGCCGGGCGGAGCGGGGGGGGGACGGACACGCGCAGCCCTCGGGAATCGGGGGAATCGGGGCGGATCGAGCCGCACGGACAGCGCCGACCGCCCGCCGATCGGCGGCTACGATCCTCTCCGATCGCCCGGATCTGTTTCCCACCGGGAACAGCCCGGCTTACCCCCGCTGGTTGCTCTCCCGGCCCCCGGCCGGGGGAAAATCGTTACTTCGGTGCTCGTCCCAAGCCCCCCGGCCCCGCTGCCGGCTCGGGGAAGTATTTGACAAGGGTGGGCCGTGCCAGGAGCTCCGGCCACCTCCCCGCAGTCGACCGGCAGCGCCTTCCCGGATGGGGCTCGCGCCGGGTTCGGGCTTCGAACCCCAGTCGCAAGGATCGGCAGGCGGCACCGGGCACCGCTGCGGGCGGGGCGGGCGCGGCCCGCACTACACTTCCCGGCGGGCCCCGCTGCCGCCGGGCCCGCCCCCGCCCCTCCCGCCATCCGATTGGCCATCTCCCCACGGCCGGCCGTCCCTGTCCTCCTCCCATTGGCTGGCGGAGCCGTCGCTCCGCGGGGGGTAGAACGAGGCGGGGCAGCGGCGGGGCGCCGGCGGCACGCGGGAGCTCGGCGCTGACAGGGCGGCGCGCGGAGGCGCTGCTGGACGGGACGGGCGGCTCCTGCCCGCCGCAGGTGAGGAACGGAGCGGGACGCGGCGGCGCCTCCGCTGCCCACGGCCCCGCTGCCCCGGCGCTCGGGGCGCCCTCTGCCGGTGAGGCAGCCGCGCGGGACCTTCGCCCCGGGGCCTCCGCGCCGGCCGCCGCCCCGCCTGGCGCTGAGGGGAGCGGGGCTCGCAGGAGGCGGTAAGGCCGCGCGGCGCGGGGATCCGGTACGCTCCGTTCGCGGCGGTTCTGCGGCGTCACCTCCGCTCCGCGCGGCTCGCAGCGGAGAGACGTCTCCGTTTCCCGCTGTATTTTTGCTGTAAATTTACGAAGCCTGCTTTGCGGGAGGTGCGCCCCGAGCACGGGCTGCGTCCCGCCCTGCCCGCGTTGTTTGCCGGCTGTTTGTTATCGCGGTTCCTCGGCCGCTCGACTTTCTGTCCCGGGCGGCGCCGAGCGCGGGGTCGAAGCGCCGCGGTGCCGGAGCCGCGCCTTTGCTTTCCGCCGCTCCCTTTCGGGACGCGCGGACGCAGCCGGCCGCCGCTTTCCCTGCCGGACGCGCGGAGCGCCTCGGAGCAGCTGCTCTTGTGGCGGCCCTGGCAGGTGCGGCTGTGTCGGATGTGAAACGCAGCGAGGAAGAAGCACCGCGATTTTTTATTTGTTGATTTATTTATTTGTGCGCGTGTGTTTGTTTTTGAAGTGCGCTTAAAAGACGCTGATGGATAACGCCGTCTTGGCAGAGGGTGCCGGCACAGGTGTGCATCGTTATCTTAATTAAGATCCGGAGAAAACGTCATCTTTCAGCATGAATTATGAAGGGAGATACACGAGGAGATCATTTCAGCTTGTCTTTTTTTTTTTTTTTTCTCTTCCTTCTTCCACATGCAGGGAGAGGGAGGTGATTTCCCAGCCCCTTTCTGGTATTTCTGTATCACAGTTCCTCACCTACCAGACTCATGCTGGATGATCTGTTTCCTCCGTAGTTTAGGAACGCATTGCCTGGAGGCCCTGGGAAAAGTCCTTGTGTCCGAGGTTGCCCCTGTGCGCCACATCGGGAGTCTTTGGGCTGCAGGAAAAATTGACAGCTAGGAGTGTTTTATGTCATGCATTTAAAGGTACAAGTAACTTGCATTAGCAACAGAACAAAACTTACATATCTGTGCGTGTGTGTATATATATATATATATATATATTTCTTTTTAATTGTAAAGAGAAGAATATTTTACTTTTCTCACGTTTACGGTACTGCGGAACAAACTTTACAATACTGAAACTAATTAGCTGCAAAAAGTGGTGAGGGGCTCCCGTTGTTCCGTTAAACCGACAGAGAACTCAGTGAACAGGAGCTAAAACACAATGCTCTGGCAGTGAGCTGCAGGCTGCCCTGCAAGCAATGCTCTGCATGCAGCTGCTGCCCCAGGTGGGGCATCAGGATGTGCAGGGCTGTGCATGCAGTGTGAGTCCTGCACTGCTCTCAGCATGGCGTGGTTTTTGGGGAGCTCTCCCCATGTCCCTGCAGTTCTGCTCCCTGCACTCTACCTCTTACTGCTCTGCTCCTACTCAGACCCTGGCACGGTTTCATTGTGCTGGCAGTCAGGAGAGGACAACACAGGCAGACCTCTGCCTTGTTTTCTTCAGCAGACCTTTGCAGGCAAAATCACTTTTTGTTTGTTTGCTAGAAGCCTGATTATCACTCTTTATCCTTTCTTAATTGCACCAAAAATCCTGTTAGGTGTGCAATAAAAACATGCACGAGTGCAGCTGGCAGCGCAGTGAGCCCAGAGCGGCCGTACAGCGCACAGAGCTCCAGCAATCCCAGCAGTACCACGGGAAAGCCTGAGCTGGTGTTTCTGTTTCCTTGAAGTTTCTTGTAATGAACACAAATACTGTGATTTGCTTGAATTTGCTGCCATGATACGGACTAAGTTAAATATGTCTTTGAGGTTAATTTTGCTTACAGTTCCTTGGGCATATGTGGTAAATGTGATTGGCTATAGTAAAGGGAAGGGAAAAAAAAAAAGAAAACCTGCTCCTTTATGTCTCACCCACCCAGTTTTCCCTTCCAGCAGCCACCTCTGCTGGCAGCTGCCTCCCGGTGCCACAGGAGCTGCAGGTGAGGGGTGGCTGTGCTCCCTGCAGGGTGCCCTTCCAGCACAGGGCTGCAGTGGGGCCGGCACCTGTCCCAGGGCACAGCTGTGTGCAGGCAGCAGGCTGCTAATGGCAGCGCTGTGTTCACACGGCTCTGTGTTTTACTGGGCTGGCTTGTGCCTTTACCTCTCCTGGAGTGTATTTTTGCAGTTCTGGTATTGGTGACAGCTGGTGAGGCAGCCTTCCTAGTCCTGCAACCAGAGAATCCCTTGTAACAGTTTGAATGTTAACAAAAATCAGTGAACAACCTTTCTACTTTCTTTTCTTTCGTATGGATAATGTAGGTGCAAATGATTCTTGAAGCTGTTTTGTGCAGGTTAAATGAATGTGTGCTGCACAGAACCAGCATCATCATGATTTTTTTGTTTGTTTGTTTGATCTTTTTATTTTCATTTTCTCTCCCATCATATAAATCATTTTTTCAAAGCACAGTGCCAGGCTGGATCCAGGTAACAAGAATTGCACTGTGCTAACGAACTCGTGACCGATTGATCTCCTGCTCCTCCTGAAGGAGGCATTTCACAGGTTTTTCTTTCCATAAGCACAGCTTTTTCAGTGTTTCTCAGCATTTCTGTCACATATCAAGAATGTGTTTACCTCCGAAACATTTCTGTGCTGGCATCCGTGAAACTTTTCATGCCCTTCACGTTTAATTTTGTATGGAATAACGCATGGCGTAGTATTTAGCTCTTCTGTTTTCAATTAAGCTGCATTAGGTAACTAAGCTCTTCTTTCATATCCCATAACAAAGTATCAATATCCAGATGGTGGTGTGCTGGGACAGCATGGCTATGGCTGCTACTGCAGAGCTGAGAGCTATCGCTGCAGCCAGCGCGATAAATAACGCCGAGGTTGTGACTCTTGGCGTATTGGAGGTGCACTAAATAATGCTACAGTGCTGTTTATTACTGTTTTCATTGGATAATATGCAGCTGTAAAACCTGCTTGAAGCTTTTATTAAGAATACTCTGTCATTATAAAAAGATGCCTACAACTTCTTTATGATATTAACGGTGCCGGAATTGCTGCCTGGCTGGGGAGGAGCGCAGCTTCTCTGTGCTCCAGGATGCACCGATGTCTCTTGGGAAGGAGACAGCTCTGTACAGCCAGGTTGGGAAAGACACTTTTAAGGTACTTCTGTTCTGCTTGCTCTTTGCTTTTTCTTAAGTTTATTTCAGTATTTAATTTCTTGCTTTGATTAAACTTCAGTTGATATCCTTTGTGCTATAAACCGTGCTATCGAGTCCTCTGGTAGAACTGACACCAAGAAAACCTGTGTGGTTATTTGAGAGTCTGCAGGACGGCTGAGGAGCTTTAGATGGACCGAGAAGATGATGGGGGAGACTTGGTAGCAGGAGAGGAGCAAGGAGTCTGCAATCCCAGCTTGTTTCCTCGTTCAGCCTGTGGCACGTCATGTGGCCGGGATGTGTTTGTGTGTGTAACCTCCGTGCCTCTGTTTGCCTGACTGGAACCCTTTGCATTTCCTGGAAATACTCAGATTTAAGCTGTTGTCCATACACATCACGTATTAGACTGTTGTGTTTTCAAGCAAAAGCAAATTATTCGTACTATTACTGGTTTATTAATTAAATGCCAATAAGTTTCCATATTCCCCAGACCCTTGGTTGCTGTATGGCTTTATTTATGCTGCAGCTCTTAGGTAACACAGAACCAACATCCACCAGTGGGATGTGGTAACAATGTGGTATGAGTGGGATTTAACATGCTCATTGGATCAGTGGATGAAGTGACCCTTGTGTTGCTCTGTCCTTTACCCTAAGTTGTAAGGGAAAGCTGTCCCAGTTAGAGATAATTCTTTTATTCCTTTGTTATTATTCCCTTTCCCTGTTCTCCCCATGTCCGTGTTTTGCCTTAGAGCCCAGCCAAGAGGAGAAGCAGAGAGGTCTGTGATGGGGAGAATGAATCCAGCACTCCACCCCAGCAAGCACACCTGAATGCAGGAGGAGACTTGCACAAAGCCAGAATACACTTGGGCTTGCAGCAATTTTTAGCCATGTGAAGTTCTATTCAGAGCTAATCCGAAGTGATTTGTTTTGTGTGCAGAATGATTCATTAAGTAAAGCATTGCAGTAGTGGCACTGTCCTTTGTGCTACTGGGTTCTGTCTCTAACCAAAAGCAGAAATAATGTTTCCAGTGTTAATCCTGTTTCTTTTAAGACTGTCATGTGGTGCAGATGGCAAACATTGTAATAATTATGTTTTCTTTTTTCTTTTTTTTTTTTTTCTCTCTAGATGAGCTCAGTGAGACCGGTTTAAGCAGCGCAGAAGTTCACGGATGGAAGGAGAGTCCTTGTTTCAGAACACCTAAACATGAAGATTTTATAAATTCCATTAGGTAGAGAGTGTTGCTAATAGTTAAATTTTATCAGTAAGACTGAATGCTGTAACTGTGATTACACACCACATTATTGGTCATAGATCATATGGAACTGCTTTTAATAAATGTACATAGGCTGGTGGCTTAAATAAACATATGAGTAAGAACAGTAAATTGGGGAACTGGGCACTAAAGGAAGTGCTATTAGCTTATCTTTAATCCAGCATTGTTTATTTCTGCAGTGCTGTCTGCAAGTTCTTGTATGGCTTGAGAAAGTCACAGTGAAGAACAATACCTTTTTATTCAATAAATTGTTCTTGACCAGAAAGATTTATCCATTGTCCTTCATAGTTCTTAGCTGCTACAGTAACTTAATACTTTGTCCAGAAGAAAATAATGCTCACAGTGCTGACCTAAGAAATAGATCCATTTGTCTGTGCTGCTGCAGCATGCGCTGCTCTTCCTTCTCAGGGATCCTTTGCTGGGAGCTGCTGTGTGCTGCCCAGTGCAGTGCAGCCCTCTGGGACCCCTTGCCTCCAGGGATGGAATCCTCGAGTCTTTTCCATTTTGAACCTGGGAGTTCTCCCTCCTGAGCCCAATGAGTCTCAAATATTGCATAGAAGGATTCGATAGTGTTGTCCAGGAGATGTGACTGACTTAATTATTATTAATATTTAAGTGCCTTACGATGCTGGGAAAGAGTCGTGTGTGTGTGTGTGTTTTGTTGTTGTTTTTTGTTTTTTTTTTTTTTTTTTTTTTTTTTTTTTTTTTTTTTTTTTGTTGTTTTTTTTTTTGCAAATAGGGGAGCTGGTGTGCAGGAAGAATGGATCTCGTCTGTCTGCTGTGATTCTTGACCAACCTAATTGGCTAATGGCCACGAGCAATAACAGCCTGGCTCAGGGGAGCGGCGCTGGGGCAGAGAAGCGCTGTGCTGTACTGAAGGCATTGCGTGTGGTGAGTGGGGTCTCTCTCTGGTCTGGCGGCCAGTGAGGAGATTGAAAAGGGCTGGTGGTGCTGAGGCTGTCTCTGTCGGATAGCTTCATTTGAGATTTTATCCAGGGAAGCAATGCCCTCCATAGTGTGGTATTGCAATTCACTTCTAGGAGCTGCTCTTTCTTTATTTTTTTTTATTTTTTGTTCCCCACCCCCTGCTTTCCTTTCACAGTAGAGGAGCCTTTCCCCAGGAGAAGTTGATTGACTTCTCAGCTGCTATGTGCAGTTTTCTTGCACTTGGTTAGTCTCGAAGGCAGTAATGGGTTCTTTTGGCCTGAGAATTTAGTTTCTTTCTTAATAGTTTATTTTGCTCAGAAGAGAGTCTCTCTAGCTTGCTACAAACAACATTGATTTTGATGTGTATCAATAAAGAGTTAGTCTTAGGGATGTATGTTTTCCATGTAGAAGATAAAGACTTAAAACCTACATGAAAGGAATACCTATCTTGGAGAGGCTTGCTTAGATGTAGAATATGCCCTATTCTTTCATATTTTGAAAAGGCTATAAAGAATATATATATATTCTTTGCAAGGAAAGAGGAAATAATTCCATCTTTTGATTGCGTTTTTTCCCTTAGTCTTACAGTTGCAAGATAAACACTTGGAAATACGAGTTGGTAAGGTTAATGTGATTAAAATGAATGTGTGATAACAAGGTCTGTGCATTAAAGATTAAGAGCTCAAATTATAGGCTCTGAAGTGAAGCACTCCATGAGCATTTGGGAATTTTGTTTGTGCAAGGAACACGAGGCTTTGGCCCACGGTTGCAGTTGCACAATGATTGCATCCTGTCTGCTGCTTTTTGATCCTAACCAATCTGCAGGGACGTGTCTGCTGCACTGCAGCGTCAGGCTGGAAATGCAGTCTGGGCTGAGGCTGGGGGTGAACGAGGAAATGATTTCTGCCCCAGTATTAGCAGTATTGTATCAAAATAGAATGATTCACATTTACTGAGCGCAGTTTTGACCACGCAGTAGTTAATTCTTTACGTATAAATTGATCCTTTATACAAATGTAATTCCATACACAACAGTTAATCTCTTTGAGTGCGAGTTGCAAATATACTGTCAATTAATTTATGTAGGTTATAACTCTCTCCCCCTGGCCCGTATTCTGCAGTGGTTACCTACACTAAAGTTGAGTTGGTTTGTGCTTAATGAAAATTAGATGTGAAATGTGATATGGGGAGGACAAAGAAGCATTGAAATCCTTATTGGTCTTTAAAAGACAAAGGTACTCCAGACAATTTTCCTTTCTCGATCTCTGGAGAATTTGATGTGTAATTCTGTTAGGAGCAATTTGGATTGAAGGAGATGGAAATATTTTCAGAAGCAGCGATAGTAGCAGATATCACTGCGTGCCTTTTGTGAAGCCTACTTTTGTTTTAAAACACTTGGCGTTCCGAGAGGCTAATTTATAGAGACTCTCCCATTGAGAAAGAAAAGCGTTTCAGAGCTTTGGTGGAGAGACAAGCCTGACTGCTATTTCTGTGCTATTTGCTAACGGTGCAACCATTTGAATGAAATGTTTGTTTGCGTAACAGCAATGGCGTTTTACCTCCTCTTCCTTGGGGTTCTGACCAACTGGATGTTATGAGTGGCAGTTGCAGTGGCTGCTAAGTGTTTAAATGATGACACCATTATGTGAAGCGATTTTGTAATTCTTGGCTGGAATCTCTCATTTCATCTGCTCTCATCTCCTTCGAATCATACTCTCTGGCTGCGGAGATTATGATTGATTTGTTTGTGACAGATCGCAGGAAACAGTCATTGATTTTTCAATATTTTACCTTAAAATTATTTACAGTTGTAACCAAGGGGAGGTATTTCCATGGGCTGTCAGCCCCTGAAAGACTGGGATAATATTCCCTGCTCCCTGACAAGACAAATTACCCGTAATGAGTGCAGTAGCTGAAGGGTATACTTTTATTTTAAAATATGTCAATAACCCCAGTGACTAAACGAATATTGATTCAGCATAATGAAGCCTGAGTAATGTGAAAATGAGCTCTTCAAGGAGCATGGTAAAGACTTTCTTTTTAGCTTGTAGCAAGAAGCTTTTCATTCTTTACTGTTAGGTAGTGCAATTGTGCAGCTTTAAATAAGTCATACTTAAACAGCAGCAATATGCTGCATAAAGAACGTAGCTGCTGGTTTTTTGGTGCTTGTTTGACTGCTTATTTTTTTTCAAGTTCCTTCCTCTGTTCGGCAGATCAGATGATGAAAGAGAAAAATGCAAGTTATCCAGGGCAGAGATAGAATTACTGTTGGTGTTAATGTCTTGAGCAGTAATATTCTTCAGCTAGCCTAATGGCATTTTTAAAGTGGATTCCGCATATATGAGCATGGAAATGTATCTAAATAAACTGTAGATTTAATTCCATATTATTGACTTCTCAGACATATTGATGTTTGTTCTATATGATCGCTCTAATATTCTCGTCCTTTAACAATTTAGAATAGCTGGTTTATGAGAAGCTAGATATACTGTGTTATAAAACTTAGTTACCGTCGTGCACATTTTTCTTTCTGGTGCCTTGTAACACCGCGTGTTCCTTACAGAATGAGAATTTTCAAGCAGTAATTCATTTATATTACAGTAATTTATGCAGTGCCATAGGTGTGGTGTGGGAAAGCATCTAATAGATTAATACGGATGTACTTCAATTGTTCAGGGTAAGGATTAGATTAAAGACCATGTTGGGGTGCAATTTTCTTACTGTTAAAAATATTGAATGCTAAAAAAGCTATCGTAGGAAAGGATCAATTTGTCATTTGTATTTGGGAGCACTGCGCAACACTGGGAAGGCAGGCACTGGGAAAACACTGGGTATAAGCAACTGTGTAATGCAGGCTTATACCAAATGACATTTTGTTGGTGTTTGTGTGTAACGTGTCAATTATGAGATGATATTGTAGCCAGGAGCGTTTAGTGAGCGTGTTTGGGCACAAAGATGACTTCCCTTCTTTTCTGAGGGGCGACTTCAGTTGCATCCAAGTAGCTTGTGAAAATCTTCAGAAGAATGTCTTCCTATAAACGTGATTTTTGCAAATGTCATCCTCTAGCACAGCTAGAAATTTATTTCACTTGAGAACCTGTGGCATTGTGAATTAAATGCCAACCCTGGAATCTGAGATGTTCCTGGTTTTTATAATCTGTTAATTTGCAGAAGGGTGTTCAGTCTGAGAGGTTTTCTGCGTAACACCAGGGGTTTGCAAAATGCCGGTGAGTTGTTAATTGGTGAGAGTAATAACCTCACTGGGGGCTTTTGCAGGCTAGGGTTCAGCTGGGAACATTAAACTGATCAGTAGTGCTTTAGCCATCCCAAACTGTCTGACTGTCCTTTGTGCTTCTGTTCCTTTTGTTTTTTCTGGCTACCAGCAGGAGGTGGGAAGGGAAGGCCTTCTTTGGGTAGTTTTCCCACAGTAGCAAGGAAGAGGGAGACAGACTGGGGCTGGGTGCCAGATCTATTGCAGTCCGAAGGGCAAATAAATGTTTGTTTTAGCCACATCTGCTTTTCCTGGATAACACTGCATGAGCTCAGTGATACCAAAGTGAACAAAAGCAGATACTGCTGGAGGTCCTGCTGAACCAAAGTGGGCTTTTCTTGAACGTCACTGGCTTGTTTCACTTGCAAGCCAGGTAGCTCGTTCTGCTGCCTTTCCCCAAGACATGTTTGCTTGTTAAATACCTGCCTGCATGGCATTCCGGTCCAGGCCTGAACGACTTACTTGGCACTAAGGCCAAACGGTGCGTTCTTGGCTGCAGGAAGCTGACAAATGGCTTGTGAGCTCTGTGGGTGATACCAGAGATTTCTGCTGATGGGAACTTGGAAGCTCTTGCATTTCTTCGTGTCTCCATTTAGCATTAGAACCGCTGCAATTGCTAGGCTGCTTTCAAGTGATTAATGAGGAGAAAACAAACTAAGACCCCCAAATCTTAAATGCTTTTTGGTAGCATTTGGAATCTCCTCCCAGCAGAATGTAAACTCAGTTCGGTTAGATGAAAGTAAAGGAGAAAACCTTATGAAATAAAGCTAATGGGTAAAAATGGAGAAATCTAATTTGTGGCAGAGCAGAACCAACAGTTAAGTCATGCAGGACTGAATATAAGTTTGGGTTAATAATTAGGGGTCGTATGTCCCTAAATGGTGCAGGATGGGGGAAGACACAGAAATGTGGGTGATAGAAATCAAACTCCCTGATACCTCCCAACTCCAGACGCTCTTTGTCTGAAGTCCAAGGACTAACATGTCATGGCACCTGAGTAAAAGTGGCCTGTAAGTGGTCAACATTATCTAGAATTTGCTGATCTAAAAGGCACACCTAGTTGAAATCTATTCCTTGTGCCCTAAGCTTGACGTGTTGAAATTGCTGTTTTTTCTTTTTATAATTAACACACAAATAGTTTTTCGTTAAAAAAGACTTGCATACATAGTATTAACAGTTTTTTAGAAAGACCAGATTATGTACTAAAAGCTTTCACTTGGTATAGTGGTATGTGGTCTATGGGGGCTGTTAGAAAGAGAGAGCCATAAAAATCTACGAGGAGGACCCAAGGTGCTTTGAGGGATCTAGCCTAACTGCTGTGGCTAAAAATGAATGGCTGAGTTAATGCATGAGTGTTGAAATCTGTATTTGGCATTATGGAAACAGGTTGAGAAGCAAGAGCTTAACCGATAGTTGATTATTTTCAGTGCTGGGGAAAGAGGTGTTATATTTTTCTCCTTTTTCTTTTTTTCTTTTTTTTTTTTTTTTTAAGAAAGCTCCAATGTCTTTCTTTCTTTTTTCTGTGTTAACTTATCTTTCAGTATGAAATGTCATTCCCAAAATGAGGTAATGTCCTTGTGTTGGTGGCAACAGCTGGAGTTGCAGAATTCATAAATAATTCAAAGAGGGATAAAGGGTAGGGGGCTTTGTCGTTTGAATCTTTATAATGCACAGACACTTCATTTTAGATACGGCATCATTTGAATTCGCTCGATATGATGATTGCACTGACCTGTCATATTTATTTGATGTCCCCTCGAAGGACCATATGCTCTGTCCTTACAATGCTCGGCATGAAAAAGGAAGCGAGTTGCTGTCCGAAAGGCAGTGAGGTTGCTGTAGGGATGAAGACCCTCTCTGCCTGTCATCACATCAGTGGAGGTACTGCTGCAGGGCAGCAGGAGAAAGTGCAGTTGTTACATCAGTGCAGTGACTGCATGGTAGCGTGGACTGGAGAAAGAAAGGTGGAAGAAAGCAGCTGTTTGCATGGAGGTGTTCTTGGTGTGAAGAGCTCAGCTGCCTGTTAAGGCCGGTTGATGTGAGGTGCCTTGTGTGTGGGAGGCAGAAAAGACAGAAGCCAAGTAGAGATCTGCTGTGAGCTGCAGAATTCTGGAGGTGCACTGTGATGGCTTTAATGTGGCAATACAATTACTCTGTTGGAGGCTCGGTTGATCTGCAGTCTTCTGGGGATACAAGGCTCAGGTCTTTTCACTGACCAGTCCATGAAGCTGCTTGCTTAGCTAAACAAAATCTCAGGTAATGGTTTTGGGAAAACACACTGTGGGAGTTCTTGAATTCTGACAGCTGTTGTGTCTGTTTCTGCTCCTTTTTCCATGATGTGTTTTTTTTTTTTTTTTTTAAGAAGTTACATAGCAGTGTAACAGCTTCAAGTTCAGCCATGCGCCCTAAGTAATGAGCTGTGTGATAATGAGTGATGTGTGATTCCTACTGGCTCACACACTGCCTGATGTTGACAATTCATAGTTGGTAGATAACAGGGCCGTGTAAATTTTACCTCTGAATGCACTATTAAGAGGCAATATTTTTATGGAGTAAGGTGTAATTGCAGCAGAGAGTAGTGATTTGTATGAAATAGTTTGTCCATTGAGCTCATGTCACTGGCAGAAGAAACTAATTAAGTGCAAGCTAGTGAGATGCAGTAACTAGAAGCTGTGAGTAAGACTGCTAACTGTATGTAAAACTTTCTCTTCTAGATCCTGCCATCGATGACCAAACCTCCCTGAAATCCTCTTATCAGTTGCTGCCAAGATGAGAAGGATAGCAGGAAAGAGGAGTGTGTAAGTGGTTCTCATGACAGTTAATTTCATCATTTTATCAAATGACAGGTTGTTGGTTTTTTTTCCTCAAAACTCGATTGTCATGACAAGATGCTTTTGGAAGTTATCTTTGTAAAATGAAACTGACAATTTTTAGGATACAAAGAGTTATTGTATCTTTCTATACAATGTTGTCATTATGGTAAACCGCTGGAAGGTCTTTATTTCTGAACTAATTGAACTTGCATACCTCACTCATTTATTTGAAAGTCTGTTGAATGCCATGTGAGAAGTTTTCTTGCCAGAGTTTCTTTTTTCTTCTTTTCAATGAAACAGTTATTCTTACAACACTCAATTTGTTATTGTCTAAATTACTGTTGCCCTAGCCTCCTGCAAAGTGTTTCTTTTTAGTAATTCTTGAACAAATAAGGAATGAACCAGGTTTTGTCCTTTCATGTTTGATCTGCATACTTTACCTCTCTTTAAAACCTTCTTTAGTTTTCAGAATGACAGCATTACAAAGAAAGGTGCTTTACTTTCTTTGCTTTTTTTTTTTTTTTTTCCCCCCAATTGCAAGTGCCTTGTGCAATGATGTTGTGAATATGTGCATTGCCAAAACACAATTACTGGGAGGAGAGACAAACTGTTGGGAATGTCATGTTATGCCAAATTGAGAATTATTAACTCTTTCTTTCTCTGCGCAGTCTTTTCAGCTATAACTCCATATATTGCATCTGGCTTATATTTTGACTCTGCTGGAACTAATGTGTCCTTGGAGTTGCATTTTTAGAGTAATTTCAGATTTGTATGTGTTGTCGTTGTTTTTGTGTTGTTTTTTTTCCTCCACCAGGCTGCTTTAAACTGTTGGGATTAACGTCAGAGAAGGCAAGAGATACAGCCTCCTTTGTCAGCAACTGTGTTGGTTAAAAAGGAGGCTTCGTGCACACTTGCTCTCTCTTTTGCAGGTTATTGCTCCCACTAAGCAAGGAAGTTGAACTGTTTTCCTGAGCACACCCAGAATTAATTCAGCCCAAGCTGATCAGGTTATCACATGCTGGTTACTGCTGGCCTGGGTCATTCTGATGGAAGAGCAGGAAGCACACAGACCAGCTGCACCAATGCTTTGGGGTGTCACCAACAGGGGAGTTGTGGAGCTGGTGATGGTGGTTTGGTGTTTTCAGCAGGTGCAGCTGCGTCTCTAAGGTAAAAATTTGACCTGTTGGAAAGCTGTGAAGCTATGTTATGAGTAATATTTGTGTTTCAGAGACATACTGCATAATGTAAAGTAAACTTTTGCTCTATGACTTGTACTGTTCAATGTGAGTGAAGAGAGGTGGTGTGAGTGTGTGTAGCTGACGGGATGGTGATTTTAGGAAATCCTCTGTGGTAAAGGTGCTTGAATGGTGTGGATGCTTCCATATCTAGCAAACACAGTTGTGTGAGCACACTCATCAGAGAGGTGGCCTTAACCACTACATGCCTTGGAAGAAGACTTCTGACATGTGGTGTCCTGACTAGCTTTTAGAGAAAAGGAAAGAGCTCTTGCCTCTGCAGGAGGGCCTGTCTGTCTACCCACTGCTGCTGGTCTGCCTGATTCCTGCAGTATGGGCAGGAATCCAGTGAGACATGCAAGCTCTCAATGTTCCCTGTGCCAATATGGGTGATCTTTGGTACTGGAGGCATTCTGGGTAAAATCAGTACACATTTCTTCAAACTCGGCCCTTTTTGCATGAAGACTGTGGATTGTAGGTGCTGTCCCATTAACAGGATTTGGGCAGACAAAGAACAAGAGGCTTTCTGAGCAGTTTGAAACCTGAGAGCAGCAACTCTGCTCGTGTCTCCTCTTGGGGCACTGCTAGATGAAAAGAATTCAGTTCAGTCACAGAAAGGACTGAGCTTCCACCTCAGCTGGTGCTGCATTCGATACCTTTTAATTGGTTCTGAGCAAAAGGATGAGGAAGTATGCACTGGCCTCTCTCGTGTGCCATGTATAAGGGAGGGAAATCATGTATGATATCTGGAGAAGAACATGGTGCACATCAGGATAGCACCATGGCACTGCTTTACAGGAGGGAACAGCTTCCCCTGGCTGGTGTATCCTCAGCAGCAATGCTGTACCACAGTACCTTCAGACCAAAGCTGTTCCCCAGCCTCATATTGGCCTCAAAAGTAGCAGCACGAGGAGATGAGATTTGGGCGTTCTTAGGACTAATCCCAGACTGGGGACTGTGCATAAACTTAGAGTGGCTAGTATTTAAAAATTACGTGATGAAAAGAAATAGTAGATGTGATATGACTGTGTGAGATCTATTGCTTTCCTGCCAAGTTTTCAGTTGATTTGGCTTTGCACTGCTGTACATTGAGCAAAAAATTCGAGCTCATCTACCAAACTGTTTTTTAATCATGTTAGCCTCTCCTTGCAGTACAGTGCTCAGTGCATGCGTAGCTCAAGGAGGCGAACCACATAATTTCCAAAATCCTCAGTTTGCCACTGATGCAGCCTGTAGGATGAAGGTGAGGGCAGCTCCAGGCACGGGACTGAGCGCTGTGACGGCAGCCTGAGGTCAGACCCCTGCTGAGCTGTCTGTGTTCAGAAGTGAAGCACCATGTCTCCCAAGGACTGCTGACACATCTGTGGCTGCTGAGGGCTGGGCCTACAGACCTCTTTCAGACAGCCTGGAATCCTCACATCTTAATGTGGGCCATTGTCATACCCATGTTAAAATATTTAATGAAATACTTGTGGGCTTCTAACCACCCTTTTCATCTACTCAAGTGTTAATATCATATAGTTTCACATAATTAAACCAGTACTGTAAAATAGCATCCGTCTTATGTAGAGCACTGTCACGGCTACATTATGCCAATGAGTAAAATTTTATGTCCGAGCACTTAAAATGATCAAGTACTATAGTTAAGACTGTCATATTGTTTATGTAGCACTAAAACGAAAACAAAATACAATTTCACAGCAGACATATATACTTTTTTTTTTTTTTCCCTAATAAATACTCCAAATAATAGGGTGGATTCAGCTAGACTTTCTGGCTCTTTAGTGGTTGCTACATTCTGTATGAATATATCAGGATCCTGGGCATTTAATAATTTTATTACAAACACATGATTTCTCTGTATGTTTGCCACAGATGTTAGACAAAACACAGTTTAACTTCTTGAATAGCATTGTACTCTCACTTTCAAACTCCTTTAACTTCAGTTCAGTCTTGGTTGAATAAAACACGTTCCTGAAAACAATCTGTATATCTGTAATATGGCAGTTGATTTTATAGGACTGTTTTCATATTCGAGACATAGCAAAACATTTTCAAGGCGATATGTGTTGACGTTGTATGGGGATAAAGATCAGTTGCTGACAAAGTCTAAGGTGCAAGTTTTTAATACAATTATTGAATAATTAGGAATTATCAGAAAAGGAATGGTAGATTTTCGAGCACTTCAGGATTTTGAAGGCATGTGAAATGGTTTCATAGATGTGCATGCTTGATCAAATGGCCGAGTGGGGTGGAAGAATTCCTTGCAGGCTTCTGTGGTTTTTGTTACACCTGGGTTCAGACTGAGTCGCCTTAGTCGTGCTTTTGGCTTTGAAGAGAAGGAGGTACCTCGGTGTAACAGAGCTGGGGCATGGCAGCTCCCACTGAACTGCTAGGCACGTTTTCATAAATCCTTTCTTTAAAAACAACAACAAAAACATTTGGGACAAATGGAACAAAACCAACTAATTTGGCAAGTCTTCTCTCTTCTGCAATCAAGCCTTTTTCAGAAATGCTATTTAATATCACCTGCGCTTGGTTCCAAGGAGTGTGATGTTTCATTGGCTTTAGGTGGGTTTATTTCCTCCATCCATCCACCCCACTGCCAATGAATCAAACAGCACATGAATTTTTTTCAGAGCAACTGTCTTTTGTATGCTGCTAAGTGTAATGTCGCCTCGTTGCTAGAAATAATTATTAGGTTTAAAATAATCTGACAGCGTCCTGCTGTGTATAAATTAGGTTTGTTCTCTGCTAAGATTAGTTAGCTGGCACCCGTTCACCAACACATCACAAAAACGCAATCGCAAGTTGATCGCATCCGGTTATCTGCCTTTTTTCTTCTTAATGGGCTTTTTGTTGCTGTCATCCAGGTTGAAATAAATGCATGCAACTCGTGCGATTCAAAGTTCTGTGCAGCCTGGGGAGATGGTACTGGCTCTTCAGCAGCAGGCTCAGGGGCACAGGCACTGCAGACGGGAAGCAGTTGTTTGCACTTCAACTTCTGAATCTTGTGCAACTGTGGTTTTGGCCAACTTGGGTATCTTCTGCTCTCAGGCAAGCAATATGTTATCAGTGAGGTCCCAAATGCCAGGTATGATTAGCTCATGTTTAGAGTGGTGTTGTTATGTTTTGACGTGTATGTGCAAGCCTGCTTTCATGCAGAAGAACATATTTGACGTGGGAAGAATGCTGTGTGATTCAGAAAAAGTTAGAAACATTATTTAAAGCTGTGCACTAGTGTTTTAGATTTCATAAAAGGCCACAAAGTTTTTATTTCTACGTTTATGATTGATTAGGGTTAGAGTTTTAAAAGCTTAACGCTGGCTACAAGTGCTTTGTAGTCAGTCACTGAGAATTATAGGCTTGGCATAATTCACATTTCTATTCTTCAGTATATCCATTATTGTTAGATGCTGAGTAGTCATTGCACACAGATGACTGATTTTTTTAAAAATTTTATTTTACAGTTTTACACATGTGGAAAAATACTTTGTTAAAGCAGCTCCTGGGTGAACGGGGTAATTAAAGAACTGCGCCGCTTTTATTGGAGTTGACACATGCTGCACGTTCCTTAAAACCCAGTATGTGAGCAGAATGCTTCCAGGATTTATTGCCAGTCAGACAAGTAGAGATACTTTTAATAGGAGTAAAGATAACTTCAATTTTTACACTGTTAAATAAAACTGTCTTAAGGAAGAGAACTATGACTGTGATACATTGCTCATGCCCTTGTTTTTTTTTCTGTATATATGCATTTTGTAGACACACCTGCACACAAATGCTGGAGACGTGAGCACTTTTATTTGACAGTAATTGCATGTTCTGTTTTTACTTATCTGGAGAAAAAATAGTGTTGTAATGCCGACTGAGGATCTTAGTTTGCTTGGTGCCAGAGGAATCCTGCAGTTGGTTTCTTTATTTAAACTGAAATGCAATCCTCCTTAGTTTGACTTGCAGCTCTTAGTGTCTGAGAGCTTGGTGTAGCAAGCAGGGAATCTCACGTAATGTAAATTGGAGACTTGGTTTTGTTTTGAATGATATGATGAGCGCAATGTTCTGCTTGCATAATGCCTTACAAGTTGTGAAAAAAAGTAGACTCATAACTGCAGCACAGAGTGACTAAGTGCACTGTACATGAAATCCCTCAAAATGGCTATTGAACAGATACAGTTACTGACAGCGTCATTTCTAGTGATGCGATCCGTTTCCTTTCCTCTGCTTTCTTTTTCCAGCATATTGGAACAATTTGAAGTCCATTTGAGAACACTCAGTCTGCCTTTCCTGTTAACAGCTCATGTCCTAAAAGTATCTTTAGCATTCCTTTTTTAAAACTACAAATATGTGTTTAATGAAGAGTTCACAAACACATAGCCCTCAAGATCAAGCCATTTCTTAGCTCACTTTGCATGCCTTTTGTTCACACAGCTCGCGGTGTGGAGCACCCTGCCAAGCATTCTCTGCTCCTCTGAGCTGCAGTGAGAAGTGGATGACCAGTGCTGCACACAGCTAAGCACCCAGCCTTATCAGCAAGCGTGCTTTAGGTAGGTATGGGTGCAAAGTGCTTTCCTGAAGGAGCAAGCAGGTGTGGAAAATATCAGAAGGCCGGGTTCTTCTGCTGTGACTCCTAAAAGCAAGCCCAGCACGGGGCTAACACTGTCAGCAGCAGCCACACCTCTGCCAGCCCCAGACTGTGCCAGGTGGGTGGAAGCTGTGTGCCTGGGATCAGTGGAAAGGGACACAGCAGGGGAGGCAAACGTGCTGTTTCTTGTTTTCTGAATGCTTCCAGGTTAAAGCACAGCCGTCTACATCTCCACGCTGAGGGCGAGGAAGTCGCAGTGTTGAGCAGCACAGTGGCTGGAGGTGATTTTTTATTTTTTTTTCTTCTTCCAAAGTCTTCTTTTAAAATAGTTACAATTACATCACAGACAACTTTTGCGTGGAAAGCCCAGTATGGCAATGTTATTTAATAAGAAATGCTTTGGCAACATTAAATTCTTAGTAGCATCATGTATCATCTGTATTTTGTGTTGTTCTTACAGCTATTTGGCTTAAGACCATCATGCTTTCGCTTTGGTATTTTGGGACATTTAAACTGTTAAACTCCAAGCACTTTTCAGGCATTACGTTTGACTTACTATTACTGCGTACTATAAAATATAATAAAACACAATATTAAAGTCTATGCTGAAAGAATATTATTTGGTGGCTACAAATAAAAAAATGTGGACAAGTTTTTAAAATCTGTTTGGGTTTCCTTTTTTTTTTTTTTGCTAATTCTTTAAAGGAGGTGTTGTAATTATTAGCATTATTTTTAATACAGAAAAAAAGTGCTCCTTACTGGGATGCGTAAGATGCAGCAGTATACTGTTGTCTTATATTTCTAGGGCTGTATTATATAAACTGAAAATATAAACTTGTTAATTTTAGTATCCTGTTAGCATATGCAGTAGGAACTAATTTTATATCTGAATGTGCCAGTGAGAAGTTGTGTATTTTTAGCTGTTTCTGTATCCCAATAAACCCATCCGACAGACCGGGCTCTGCAAGTTAAAGATGAAAAATTGGTTTCTGAACTCCTTGTGTGTTGCTTTAACATTGCAAGTTGATTCCCATGTGCTAAAGTGTAAACTACCAACTAATCCGTAGGAGTTTTACAGGAGCGAGTCATTTAATTAACACTTTTAATTTCAGATGTGAGAGAAGGTGAAAGCGAGGTCTGGAAAGCGGAGCAAGGCTTTATGTTTCATAGCTGAAGAGTTGCTGTGCTCTAAGTCTGCTGTTGATAGCACCCATAGACTGCCTCCTTCCTGCTAATTAGGCCTCCTAACACAGCCTATGGAAATGGCTTGAGAAGTGTGTTGGGTGGGTGGTGTTGTTTTTTTTTTTTTTTTTTTTCCAACCAACCACGACACCATCATAAATAAGGAAACTGTATGTATGCAGCTATATTACACCAGGCTCGCTTGGCAGGCCGTAATTTAATAGAACAACAATGATCAGACTAGTATATCAGTTAATTTTCAAAACATTTTATTCCACACAAATTAGCACAGGTCCTGGAGGGCAAAATGACAAGAGGTTACTCGTACACTATGTATTTAATTAATTGAAAAATGCTCAAATTGCTTTTACAGTTGTTATTAGAAAGTAGAATCAGTGTTGCCAGTGCTCAACCATAATTAGAGCCCCAGGGAATTAAATATTTAGCATTAGTAATGTAACAGCACTTAGGACACAAATTTCTATTTTTGTAATGAAAGCAATACAGCGTAAGTGCAAATGGCTGAAACGACAGCTGTGACAAGTGAAGCAGGCTGGGATATTTCAATAAGACACCTCATTGGACAGCAAGTCTTACCGCATTACTCGTTTGTAAGAGAGCTGCAAGTTGAAATCCCAGCAGCCACGCATTGCAGCCCGCATTTGGGCTTCTGATCGCTCGCAGGACAAACGTCCGGGCAAATGTCACGGAGCCAGGGGTGGGGATGGGCCGCATTGCCCCGCAGCGGGGTCAGCGGTGGGCAGGACGGAGTGGGGAGCCAAGCCTCGTTTGTTGGAATTTAATTACGTTTTAAGCAGCAGCGAGATGTGAGAGGCCGGGCGTTGGGCCGTGAGGAGCCGTGCTGCTGGATGGCTGAGGGCCCGAGGGTTGGCTGGGCACGGAGTGCGGGGCTGTGCACGGCTCCGAGCTGCCTTTGTTCTGGGCCGCGCGGTGCTGAGCGTGAATAAAGCACGACGGCTTCAGTTCTCTGCTTTTTTTCTTTTCAGGGTGGAGGGGGAGGGCAGCTCGAAGCCACCTGTGTTTCTTGAATTAAAAAAAAACAAAAATAAAAACGGTATCTGGACACGGCACAGCTTGTCAGTGTACTTGAGGCTGTATTTCCTCAGAACGCGCCATCGGCTGGAATTGCTGCCGCGCCGTTTGCAGACGCGCTTCGCTCCCGCTCGGCACGCGCTGGCTGCGTGAGCCGCGTGCCGGCACCGCGCGGCGCTGCTGGGGCAGCCATGACACCCGGCTGGGCGGGAACGGCTTCACGTGGCCGCCCCGCCCTGCGCACAACGTGGCCGCCCTACACAGCCGCGCGGTGCGGCCCCTCCGCGTGGAAGACGGAGCGTCCAGGGCCGGCTTTTGCTTGTGTGAAACTCATCGCTCTTCTTCGGCCCGGTTTGGACTGTGGCTGCAGATTTTACCGGCGATGTACCTCAGCGTCTGGGCTTTCAGGTAAGCGGCAGGCGGTGCTGCACGAGGCTCGGCTGCAGATGGACTCCTGCTGGCCGTGGGGTGCTGAGGTACGACCGGGGTCACGGGAGTGAGGAGCTTTGCGTTGGGATGTTTCCTGAGCAGGGAGCATCTTTTCCTTTTCCTTTTTTTGTTCCAGTGCTGTAAAAAGCAGAGGCAAGCCCTGGACTTCCCTGATTCCTCACCTGTCCATTTGTGGATTCAGTGCCCTTTCCTGCTGCAGACTCTGTCAGGTCCTCTCCTTGGGACATGCCACAACCTGCCCTGCCACCAACCTCTACCTTAAAACAAAGGCTGAAAGAGAAGAGCTTCAGCCCAGTGTTACTTCTGATGCTGTCCCCGAACCAGCCGAACACACATAGGAATTCACACACTTGCAGTATGATAGATCTCCTGAATTTCTGCCAGGGTTTGTGTTCTGTGTGATTCCTTTTTTTATTTTCTCCTACTCGAATGAAGCCAGATCCCAAGTCCATGGGTATCTGCTAATGTCATTAAACCCACTGTGCCACTGAAGGGCAAAGTGAAGGTTCAAGTCCTCCTCAAGCTCTCTGTGGTCTTTAGGGCCTGATTCTGCAGCAGGGCATGATGTTACAGCAATGAGTCTGTCAATACAATAAGGATGACAACTCATCTAACTGTGGTTACAGAACTGGAGCCATGGAGAGAGGGGCTTCCTACTGCTACTTGTTTTATTATAAATAGGGAAGCCGGGCCACAAAAATACATTCAAAAATTGCATCCCACTGTTCTGAAAACTCTGAAATTGGGTTCATGCTGTGCCGCATTGCTGATCTGCATGTTTCCAGACAGTTGGAAAACTTAAACTTGCATTACAAACCCAGGCCATATTGAACAAATGAAGGGCAGATTTTCAGTCTCGGCTCTCTGTGTTGGGGGTGGGAGGAGGGGTGGTTAGACTCTTAATGTTACACTGGCGTAGCGTATGTGACGATGAAATGAATTGGTTAATGAGTGCCTAAGCATCTGTTCAGACTCTGGTAGATACTTTGCCAAGGTTCAAGTTCCCTAAGGAGGATTAGCCACCTGGTACAGTTTTCATGATACACTGACAAAGGGGACACCCACCTTCAGATTTACTGCAGATGAAGAATGAAGGCTAGAATATAGTTTAGACAAATGTACGGGGTCCCCAGGAAGCTTGTGAAGTTGCATGATGTATTTTTGTAATCTAGCATCTACTTTTATAATTGCTATGATTACAGCAGAGTCTGCAACTGGAGTGTGTTTTTCTAGCGAGATTGACATGTATTCTCTCAGCTTGTCTCCTGCTATCACCAAATAGATTTATTTATTTTCCTTTTTCCTAAATGGCATGCAGCTCTTTGCGCACAATTATCTCTCTTGCTGTATAATATATAAAATCAATATACACCATAGGGCAACAAGAAATTGTGATAAAAAGAGTTTTGAAGAGAAAAATGAGCATTTCATGGCCTGAACTTACAATTAGGCTTTCTGAAGTGTCTAGCATTCGCGGCATGGACAGCATTATGAGTTGATGAAAGGCCTGTACTAAAAGGCTTAAATTTATGTGATGGCAGTATCGCTTTACGATGAGCGTGATTTAGGAGGACTTTGACCCATCAGATGCATTATAGCAAAGTGACTTGGTACGCTTGGAAGACAGAAACATTGCACATGTTGCTACACTTGGAAATAGCTGAAATCACACCGCCAACCTGAATTAAGAAAATGAAATAGATCTGATGCCTCTGAACTGAAAGAGGGCTGTGCATGCAAGTAGGCTTTCATCACTGGGCTGCTTGTGCTGCTGAAGCCATGCAGGTTTGTTTTTTGATGTTAATTTGATTTGGGAGGACGAAAAGACTGTTGGTGGGTGTTTGTGGGCCAGCCTGCTGCTCCGGGCCCACGGCAGCCTCCATGTGTGCTGGAGTGGGTGAAGTCCCCAGCTGGGCTGCCTTTCGTTCCCCGAGCCTCAGATGTGGCTGCTCTGCTGGTGATCAGTGGAGCTGAGATGGAGCTTCAGTGAGATGTGTGAGGATGCAGAGGAATTTCAGGGCTGTTTCTGCAGGGCTTGGCAGTGTTCTGGGTGCTGAGGCGGAGAGGAGGCAGCCGGACCCTATGTAGAGCTGCTTACCTGGCAAAGCAGGTGGCTGGGTGCAGTGCCCTACAGCTGGGTGCCAAGGCTGAGGTGGAACAACTCTGCAGAGCATGCTTATCTGAGGCAGTCAAAAACAGGTGTGTGTGGTACCCTTGGTCTGCATTTCTGCATGGTGCTGGAAGTGCGGAGAAAGAGCCAATCTTTGCACAACCCTGCGTAGCTGGTGTGTTCGCACAGCAGTGAGCAGGGCACTACCAGTGCAAGATGCTTGTTTCAGAACCCTATTGTGGATGTCCTTCCTTTCTCTCAGCATGGAGGACTGCGTCCCACTCCCATGTGAGAGCCTTGTGGGGCTGCAGGGCACTGGCAGCAGCGCTGCCTTCCCCGGGCTGCACCTGCCCAGTCATGTCTGTGAGAGCACAGGGGGAAGAACTGCTCTTGCTAAAGACGGAGCTTGTCTGCTGGAAGAGTGCCCGTTCACAGGTGAGAAATTGTCTGTCTCAGTTTGGACAAGGGAACTAATTGTTCGGTCCTGTCTGGCTTTAAGTGCTCTGAGCAATATGGGTTCCACCGCTTCCTTTGGGAGATTACATTGCTTAATACATCTGAATATCAGGAAGTTGGTTTCTTGCCCTGGGTATTCAATCTAAAATTTTTTTTAATTAATTTAATCTCATTACAAGAGCTGGCGAGAAGAACAAAATATTTTTCAGTGTCAGGGTTTGCTTCTTCCCAGGATCCTCTGGGCAGTGAGCGCCCCATGCGCAGGTCCTGCAGGTGCACATGGGTGAGCAGACCAGACTGCTTTCCAGGGCTTTCTCCAGTTGTTGGGGAATCCTCACTGGTCTGGCCTTCCGGAGCTCTGACCAAGCTCTGCAGGGTACTACACGTGATTACTTTGACCCTGCTGCAAGTTCTCAGGCTGATAAAACTTCTTTGTGGAAGAAAGTGTGTAAAAATGTGAGTATTTCTGAAGTATGAGGAATTAGAAGGAGGTGGAGGCTGCGTGCGTGAGAGCTGCAGCGTCTCAGTTATCTGGTGATCCTGGCACTGGCCCCCGCGTGACTGAGGTGGATGAAGAATGGGCTCACACTAAAGCTCACGACTTGGAGACAGAATACATGAGTTTTGCTCCAACTTACACAGATTTATTTTGTGACCCTGTACAAATCACTTAACCTCTTTCTGCCCAGAGTTCCAGCCCATACAAGAAGGATAGTGTTTCCCTTTAGCAGAAGTGCTGGACACTTAATTCATTAATGCTTATAAAGTATACTTGGGTCTTTTAACAGGAGCTGCTGCACACTCATGACGCCTTGGTGTTGATTCATGTCCAGCCCTGCGGGCAGGGCACGGCCTCTCTGGGGCTGCTGTGCTCCTTTCTGCTGCAGGCCTGGAGCTGCAGTGCTATCTGACAGCACGGCCTCCTCTGCTGCCGTGTTACGGATGCTGTCACAGTGATACAAGGAGAACAGATGCAAAATATGTACAAAATAGAAACGTTTCAACGCTCAACTAATGGTGTGTTTTTACTTTACAAAGATACACAAAAACTTCTCTGCATCTGGAAGCATCTTGGCACTACCTGCTGAGCTCTGGGCTGGTCTTGAAGGACACTGAGGAAGGTGCTGAGTGAGAGGTGTTTTAATCTGTGTTTTTCTTCCTATGTTTTCTGGACAAATGTGTAACTGTTAGGAGATATGGGTCCTTCAGAGAAATGCTATCATATTCAGCATGGTGGGGCATGTCATTTTCCATTGGCATCATGTCATAGGCCACTGTAATATGTCAGAAGCATTTTATTGCAATGGCTTCATCACGCAAATGAGACGTGACGGGTTGCAAATCAAATTTACCGTACTTACCTTTAACATATACTAAATAAGCTAACAGCATAGATCAGGAGCTGGCAAATGCAGGCTGCTGTTGCAGTGGTGGAAACCTGGGATCAAATTGGAGGCCAAATGGGTGGGAAAAGTGGTTTGATGGTTACATTTTGGCAGATGCATCTTAGCTTCTCTGCTTAACTTTGATCAGAATTCAGATTCAGCATAGACGAGATGAATGCTGCAGTGGGAATCCCCTACAGATGTGGGCAAGGCAGGGTGGAGGCAGAAAGCTCTTTGGTATCTGTCTCTTGTTGCCCTGTGTTGTGCTGGGACTGTGACTTCCCATCTTCAGCAGTGCAGAATGTGACAGCCTGCCCTTTTCCAGTCCCTGGGTCTGTACTTCCAGGAGGATCTCCTGACCGCCACCAGCAGCGTGTCAGAAGAGAGCTCTTGTCAGCTCCATCTTAAACATTGAAACGAAGAGCGTGGGCCTTCTCGTGGAAGCAGGTAGCTGCCCACCAAAAAAGACAAGCAGCACAGGGACACTGTGCCCTCTGCTTGGAGCTCGGTGCTGCTTGTGCTTGCTGCACAGTGCATCTGGGTGGATGTGTGTGGGGGTGTTGTTCAGTCATGCTTGTCTGGAAGCCTTGCTATTGAGGAATGGCAAGGAAGCCAAGATAATTCATCCCACAATTAAATATATTAGCATTTATTTCAACAGCCCAGTTTAATCTTAATTTACAGTAAAGCTTTATATATAATTAGAACAATTATGTTATTTGGTAATTGCAGAATGAAATAAGTTTGTAGTAGAAATGTTCTAAACTTCTTTGGGTGCCGGAGATTGCTGTTAAATCTGTGCTGGTGATAAAAAAGGAGAGCTGAGCTTCATTTGTGCAGGAACAGCAAATGCACAGATTAGCAGGCTGTTGTCTATGGCAAGCTTAAGTCAAAGAAAGTTTCAGTGTCATTATAAATTGAGAATACTCATATCTTTTAGCAGGAGCGTTAGGGTGTGTTTCTCTAAAATACAAAGAAAAATTAAGTCTGTGTGTGAAAAATCTGAGGCTCTCATGCGTGCTGCCAGTGTTCAGAGGAGCAAAATGCATGCGGCAACCTGAGAGAGCTTCCTTAGGTCAGAGTGAGCGGAGGGTGGCAGAGCAGGGGGTCCTATGGCATGGCCACAGCGCAGGGCCAGCACGAACGGGCTGTGCTCGGTTCCTTGCAGAAAGGCTTTTATTGTTTTAATGGTTTTGTTTAATGAGTCGGGTCGTGTGTGCTGGTACTCAGCTCTGAAGAGTTCACCTGTGTTGGTCTTGGAAGTCTCGGGGCCGTAAGCGAGGCAAACTGCTGGCCTGGTTCTGAAGCAGGTTCCCTGTTTTCCTTTCTCTGCTGTTTCTCCATTGGTTTTCTCACCCCCATGCTGGTGCCTGTTCCTTTCTTCTGTTCCATTCCACTCAATACCTACTAGAATAAAATAGTTTTTCTTTTAATTTTGCTTGCTTCTGACTAAGCACCTGTTGAAAAATGGAGAGCTGCCACCTATAAAGGTGCTCAGACCTGCACAGTTTCCTCTTTAACCCCATTATTCCCAGCAGTAAGAGGATAAATGTGTGGGGGGCATAAGAGAATAAAGAGTCCCTGCAGCTTCTTGTCACCTCACCCCTGTGCTGTTGGCAGTGCTCAGTTCAAGCAGCTTTTCCAATGAACGCTGGAAATTACTTTGAACCTACTGGACTGGGAGGTGAGCTGTGCCTTGTGCAGTTGGCTGACAGACTCCCTCATTGCTAGCAGTGCATGCCTGCAGGCCTTTGCTTGCTGCTGATGGAGTGTTGGGCACAGCAAGGTGGGAAGACCCTCTCTCATGGATGAGGTCCCAGGAATTTTATGATCTGGTGTTTGAGAAAATGCTTCATGTAAGCTTGACCCAGCTGTGATGGTCTGGTTGCAAGAGCTAACGGGGCAAGGTTGGCCCTTGCAGAGCTGTGTTTGTGCTTGGGGTACATAGAGGGTAAGCAAAAAGGAGGGCCTTGACAGCTTGGCTTTGCACCGAGTGTTTTCTGTTCAATTTGTTTTTGAGTAACTTGAGTGTGTGGAAGCTTTGAGTGGGTAGGAAGAGGGAGACTACAGCTGGTAATAATAGCAGAGCCTTTCATACCCTTTAACAGTTGTAAAACAATTAGGGGGAATTATGCTAATAGAAGGCTTTGTTCACACTTCTTGCCCCATTTTCCTTTTCTTGTAACTTGCCTTTCCACCATGCTCTGAGAGCACATAAACAGTAGGGCTCTGTTTGTACTGCATATGGGCAGAGTTAGCCATTAAACAGCTCCTGGACGCAGTTCTTCCCCAGTTCTCACTCATCAATTTTCCAGTGCTTTGGCTGCTACATTTTAACATGGCTCTTCCTAAACACACAAACCCATGTTTTGGGAAGCTAAGATGGGATAAGAAGTGATTTGTATGGGAAACAGCGGTCGCGGCTGTTCCCTCTGGGGCACGAACCAGAGCCCTTCACCATCCGGTCCCGGAGGACAGAACAGCTCTGAGAACCCACCAGCTCACTTCCCAGCTCCTGAAACTGAGCGTCTGCAGAGACGGAGCTCCTTCCCATGGGTGCTGCGGGGAGAGGTGCAGGATGGGGTGGGTGCAGCGGCTGCTTGTGTGCCGGCCAGCTGCTGGAGGTTCGGTTACTTTGCTAAATAACATGTAGACATTCTGCTTTGAAGCCTTGTGTATGATAGTTAATTAGACAACATTTAATTTGGCTTAACATTTGTGTCAGTTTTGTGGAAGTGAGCCTCCATAATTAGGGAACACAGATCAGGTTTCTGTCAGACTTATAACCTCTCACTCTCATTTAATACTTCTTTCTCCAGCGCCGTGTCACACTCCCTGTGCAGAATTTCCCCCCACTGTCGTTTCCGCTTGGCTGGTAACAAAGTTGCCCGCATTACACAACTGACAGCAAATGGAGTCGTTGCAGGGATGTAAGGGCATATGATCCGCCGGTATTAGCGGGAGCTCGCCCGTCGGAGTGGGTTACGTGATGGGAGTCACTGTACATCGTACAGCACCGTGTGCTCGCACCAGCCTGGGATGCGGCTAATGGCAGCCTGTGTGGTAAGGTGTGCGGTGCTTCCCAGGAGGAGCTCCGACAGCATGGAGTTACTGGCTTTTGGGTAGGAAGGTTCTGAGTGGGTGCTTAGAAGAAAAGAGGACTTTCCATGTGAAGATACTTCTGTCTGGGGTGGCGGCCAATAAGATGCACGATGCTAGGTATGACATCAGGCACAGGAGCACTGTGCGTTCGGTGTTTTTAGGCTCTAGAAGTACAAAAAGCGGGTCTGGAGTTCTGGCACAGGGAAAATTGATGCATTATTCACTGAAGTATCCCTGATGCTGCCCTTACCGCTTTGTTCCATAGTTACAGCCAAGTGTAAAGCTATAGCTCTTACCTAATTTTCTGTGTGAGGCCAGGATGTTTCTTTAAAGATGAAAGAGCCAAGCATAGCACAGTTCTAATCAATATTTCCTTTCCTTATCCACCTTTTAAATACTTGAGGGTGAGGAGAGCAACCCACACCAGTTTGTCCCCAGCTCCTCAGAAAGCTTTGCCTTCAGAGCACTCCTTCCTCACTGCTGCAGCTCAACATTGTGGCTGCAGAGCTGGAGGAGGCCCTCTGCGGCCAGCAGCTTGCCAACTGTGAGTTTGCTGCATCAGCAAAGTAGCCAAAGCCACTTGTTCACATGCTGCTCAGCTCACTGTGCTGCAGCTGCATCGCTGCCATGCATCGCGGTGCCGCAGGGCGTCCTCCTGTGAGGAGGCTCCTGTTAGCTGCTCAGCAGTGCTCGTTGGGTGGCTGCAG
Organism: Meleagris gallopavo; assembly: GCF_905368555.1. Classification (NCBI taxonomy): domain Eukaryota; kingdom Metazoa; phylum Chordata; class Aves; order Galliformes; family Phasianidae; genus Meleagris; species Meleagris gallopavo. Next base: position 3,651,554 of record NC_139416.1, read on the forward strand.
CATTGTGAGGAAGGACTTGATGGGCACCCTCCGAGCGTGCGCTGATTCTGTGGTTGAGACATGTTTTCATTGCCAGCCATGGCGTGAAAACACACAGCAGATCAATACCTGGTGCTCAGGTTCTAATCAGCGCAGCTGCTTTCTGACCTGTAAGCATGATGCTGGGCCTGGGGTCCAGCACACGTACAAGAGCACACGTATAGCAAATGTGCTGTTCCTTTGCTGTTGAGGAGGGAACTCGCTGCACTGTGGTGAAGCTCCCTTAGCATATGGTTTGGGCATATTTGTAGTAAACCTGCTGATCCCAAAGATCTGAACTTCTCACAAATGCAGATGGAGATTTTGGTCTTTGACTACACAGTGATCACCGTGACTTTACTGGGGTATATGACTGGCCAATGTAAATTTGCTACACAGCTTTATTTGGTGAAACTTTAGCCTTTTACATGGTCATTCTTGTCTTTTCTGTAAATCCTGACAGCCGCACTTTGCTTGGGAATCAACATTACATCATTGCAATCGCAGGCTGTTTCCCTTTCCTCCTGCATTACTGTACTTTTGGGAAGTCATACTCTGCCAATTTTTCTAAACAAAATAATGTCAAGTTATTTTATTTAAAGGCCAGAAGTAGAAACAATTAGAGTAACAATTGTAATGAAATGATTTCTATTTATAATAAACGTTAGATTGCAGGGCTGCACGGCATGCGCCTTTGGATTGCATTAAAAAAAGTGCAGCAATAAATAGTTCCAGGACGGAAAGATGTTTGGGATGAGAGTTCACCCATACTGAAGCCTGGAAGTTAGTGGGAGACCAATATTTAGGAAAGGAAGGAGTTCAGCAGTGCAGTCACCTGGACGCGTGATGCGTTGTGTTGCGTAGATAAGCACGGTGCTGATAAGGTGGGCTTAGTTGTTCTGCCAGCACCCCCCAGCAGCCTTGCTGAGCAGCCCGGCTCAGTGCCCCGTGGCCCACACAGCTGGCCTGTGAGCAGCAGCACACCAGGCGTTGTGCTGGGAGAGATGCCTGTCAGAGCCTGGCCTGGGAGCTCTTCCCGCTCTTGTGGTGGTTGTGAGCGTGTTCAAAGGCTGCTTCCTCTTGCTGAGACTTGTTTGTTTGATATGGAGTGCATGCAGGTTGCTTTTTTACCTTTCTGAAAGGATTTCTCTGCGGAAATGGATGAATGTTGCTGTAGTAATTTTGGTTTGCAGCATCCTTTCCCTGAGAAAGGCGCTGTAAAAGCTTTGAAACTTGATAGTCTCCGGCATCATACATGCTTAGGATCCCTTATGTATCAAACAGAGTTCACGGCAAAGCTAAAGAAGTCAGTGTCCTATTGAAAGGCCCTTTATGTCTTGTCTCTTCTTTGTTCAGCAGGGAACAAAGTTTGTCATCCTGAGACACCAGACCTTTGACGAAGCACAGGTAACCTATGACAGTGCGTGCGGCGCTAACAAAGAGTCCCTGTCAGCCTTTGTAGAAGACTTTGAGACTTCAGTCAGCGTTGACTTTCCAGAAGATGAGGAGCGTGTTGGTGAAGTGCTAGGCTGTGGTTCCTCGGATCCCTCAGTTCGTGGAGGAACAGAAGAAGCTCGGCGTGGAGATGAAAAGATGACAGAAGCAGCAGAATCCCAGAAGTTGCGATCACACAGGCAGATGAGGTGGGTGATAGACAATACTTGATATAAAATTCCTTTTTATCTTATCTGATTTGTATTCTTGGCTGTGATGAGAAATACATCTTGTTGTTTCTAATTAATTCTTTAATTTTCTTTTATTTATATTTTGAATTTAGGAAAATTCTGTTTCGTGTTAGAAGCGTTCTCCATCTAACCCAAAATGCATTAAAAAGGCTATTTGCTTTAATCAGTGGATTTTTAATCTTATTATATGCTCCTCAAAAATGAATATTTCTTTGTATTGTCGAGTATGTATTTACATAAATTAGTGTTATCCTTGGTTATTTTGCCAACCGTAATTTATACGCTTTTTAGTTTTATCATAAAATAAAATCTTGCCTCTGATATTCTGGGGCCATTTTTAGCATCGTAGCAAATTACCTTGGGAGGAACTATTACACAGGCAGTGAACTATCTTTCCTGAGTTTACAAAAAAAAAAAAAAAAAAAAAAACACCAAACCCTCAAACACATTCCACGCTCTCAGCTTCCACTGATCGACCCAGTCTCCCTGTTTTACTGTAGTGTTTAAGTCAGTTTTTGCAGAGTCGTGGAAACTACAAATTTGTGCAAGTTGTATGTACAATTCACCTGAAAAATGCAATACTTGTTCTTTGAACAAGTCCGGAGTTCTTGGCCAAATTCAATTATTTTGTAACTGTTAAGGTTATTTTCTTATCTTCCTGCCTTTGTTTGTTTGTTTTTACATAATTTCAAGTGTAGCATCCAGAGATGTTGACAAAACATTTGCAGAGAATTTTTTTGAAGTAATACTGAAAGTAACTAAACTCTCAAGGTATTAGCAGATGGAAATCTGTCTCTGTGGCAGATGAAGGCCCTGTGTCAAAATGAGTTGTGTAAGCTCTGCGTTTCTCTGCCATAAACTTGAAATATGAAAGCATAAAGAAGAACTATGCTATACTTTCTTCCAATAACTGCTCTTCCTCTTCCCTGTGTACCTGTGATTGACTCACATTCCCGAGGTGCTTCTCTCTGAGTTCCGTGTCACGCGGAAGTCTGCTGATCCTTATCTGGAGAGTCATTGAAGTTTATGGGGCCCCTGAGACAATTAGCAACAGTATCTCCAGCGATAAAGTTATTGACTTCTGGGCAGTTACCTTGTTTGAGCAAGGCAGTGAAAGTTCTTGCTTTCCCTGGTGTGTGGTGTGGCTGAGCCAAGAGTCAAGGCTTGGCTGAAATAGGACAGAGTTGGTGAGGGGAGGTAACGGGAATACCTGACCTAGTCCTTGACACGTTGAATTCGGAGTCTTGCTGGAGTCTGGGTGCACTTGCCTTGGAGGTCAGTGCAAGTCTTTGTGTATTGGTGCAATGATGAAGGCAGAACTGAACCCAAGGACCATCCTCGTGAAGACGTAGTAGCTTGTATTGCCTCAAGCTGACACCCGAGTCCTTCAGGGCTCCCAGTTACTACTGGTACAGAGTGTAAGAACAAAAATGAAGTGTAAGGCAGCAAAATGGCAGTGAGAAGAGCTTTGTGTGTGGGTGTGTCAAGTGCTCACATGGGGTGCTGAATGACTTTGCTGCTCATTTCAGACTGTATATTCAAGACTTATTGCTGAACTATATTTCCTATCTTCAAAATAACATTTATACAAATGTGTGTGTTATCCAAATTCTTACATAGTCATTGATGCTGGCATTCGTACTTAATAGGAATGGATATTTACTGTAGCACGCTTCTTCTTTTAGAGGAACATACCTGCCTCCAGCTGTCTGGCTCCCTCGTTTCAGAGCCCATCAGTATTTTGATGGGCTGCTCTTCTATTGATTGATAAGTATTTGTGCAGTTGGTACATGTTCTCTGTTGCTGGTGTAGTATGTGTGTCATGGATTACGCACGTAAGCAGCCCTAAACAATGAGCAGCTCGGTGTGGGTGGCTGGGATGGAACATGTGGGCACCAGAAGTGGTGTCTGAGCCAGGAAATTGTTACGTGGTGCACGTAGCACAGGAGCACAGCCTTCTGGGGTCGCCTGCTTAAACTGTGTTTTGTGTCACACGGGATTATCTATGCAGTTCTGTCTGAGCGATTCAGCTATGTTGTGGGTGGGTTTTTTGGGGGAGAATGGGAGGTGGAATTAGTGCAGTGATGGCATTCACGTTCTTTCTAAACCAGCCTACCAAAAAAATAAGTCTGGCATTGGTGCTGGATTTTAATACAGATTGGAAATAATGCTCTTATCTGCAGGGGAAAAAAAAAAGTTTGCTTACTTGTGTAGCAATATGAATACTATGCTGGAACAAACCTCGAGAGCTAGATGATTTTTTTGCTGCCTGTAAAGGCTGTTTTCTTCACCCTTTGAATTAAACCTAAGGTGAGTGATTTCTGATTTCTGCCTTGAACATCCTCCTTTCCCCAGCTTTTCTTGTGTGGCTTTTCCACTTGGTGTGGGACAGGAAAACATCATTCCAAACAAGAGATTGCAGAGTACCTCAAAGGGTAACTGAAAAAGGAGTCTATGAGTGTTTAACTGACCCATCGTGTGGATGCACCCACGCTGGGTTCTGCTCATGCTATCTGTGCACTCTGAAGAGCCAACTGAGCAGTGGGTGGTGTGTGTGCTCAGCCCCTACTGCTGCAACTGCAGGCTTTGGGGCCCTGAGTTGATGGTTCAGACCTTGTCTGCTGAAGGTGGTGATGTGAATGTGCTCTAAGAAAAGAGGATAAAACCTGCAATTGATTCCTTTTTCATGTGTAGGTTTTTTTTTTTTTCAGTACCTTATCTAGGAGCATCAGCTATGGGTGAGAGGCCTGGCACGCGGAGCAGCATGCATCCAAACCAGATGATTCTGGCCCTGGAAAGCATGCAGTGTGAATGCAAGTCAATGTACTGATAGAGTCAGGAGAAAAGTAACTACTTTTTTTTTTTTTTTTTTTTTTTTTTTTTTTTAATGTGGCCTCTGGCAGTATTTAATGACTGCGAAGATCCTTGATATCTTATCTTTTTGACTGCTATTATTCTGGAACTCAGTGGTTATACATATTCCAGCAGCATCTTTTCATGTCTCTGTACATCTTTATAAGTGTTGGACAAGTTAGTGCATGAGATGGCTCCTTTTATGTGTGCTAGATTTTGTATATTTTCCAAGGAGGGAGTAATGAAATTACTGTTTCAAAGGAGTTATCTACCTCACTAATAACTTATCTGTAAGCTTACTAAAGTAGTCGTTTGTACTATAAAATGACTAAATAACTGTTGTATAATCTCAAAATTACTGTAAATCATTATTCCTCCTCGGTGGGGGCAGCTATGACTTGGGAATGTGTTGAAGTCTGACAGGTTTAATGCCAGTTGCACATACTGGAAAGAGGACAGAGGAGTAATTACAACTCCTGCTTTTATGCAGGACACTCAGATACATAACTAAGAACTAAGCCAAATTGCACAGAAGGCACCCAAACAACTGCCTGCAGCTCTCTCCCTGACTCTGTGCTGATGGATCACAATCTATTTGAAGAAAATTCAGCTTGGCTTAACACCAAATCCTCTGCACCATCTCACTTTCGTTACTACTGTAAGAATCTGTGTGATTGTGCTGAGCTATGCTTCCCATTCCTATTCCATCAGCCACTGCAAGTAGGAGTGGCAGAGGAAGGGATCGAGTAAAGGGAAACAGCAGCAATAGATATCTGAAAGATTTTACTAGCTTTCTGAAGCCAGAGATAAAGTCACAGTTATCATCCATACTGCAGAGGAAAAGTGACAGCACTTAGGACCTCTGCAAGGAGGTCTTCTGGCTTTCCCTGTGTGCAGGCAGGGAATGCTGCAGCTTTTGTCCTTGCTGCCTGCAAGGGCCTTGTGCACAGGTCTGTGGATGCAGAGCCACTGTTGTAAAGGCTTTGTGTGATGATGCAGTGCTGTGCACGTGTTGGACAGAAAGCAAGAGTTTCACTCCTGCTGCTCAAACGTGTACATGCCTGCTACAATTTTCCCTTTTAATGGTGCTCAGCCTTTCTTTTTCATACTGTTGTATTAATGAAATGCTTCTAAAATAAGCTCCAATAGTTGGCTGTTATTACAGCTTTAAGGAATAATTTTGCCTTGGCAATGTACCTGGGGTCATTTGCTCCTGGGATCACGAATAGGAGTTCCACCTTCCCTTCTGCAAATGACTCCTGATCCTTGGTGACTGCAACTGCGTGTGTGCTATGTGCACGAGCTTGAGAGGCTGGAAGTAGGACAGCTGGCCCATGCAGAATTAAGTATTTCTAGCAAAATGACAGGCTTGACAATAGATTATTATTGTAATTGCAGTATATGTTTAAGTCTGCATTTTGGGAGCTTTTTGAAAAAAAGGTCTCCAGGTTACAGAGAACAGCTGCTTTGGGAAAATAATTGAATGACAGCAATGAATATTCTATTCGGATTGTATCAAAAGTGTAGGAAATTGAGCAAAACGTACCTCCACTGATCTCACCTGCTTCTGTGTTGATTTTGGAAGTGGGCTAAATGGGCTTCCACATGTAATAGCAAGTTATAACTGAGAACCAGGGTTGCTACCCACTCTCCATCTGCAGCCTACCTCTTGTGGAAAGCACAGACCCACAGCATTTCTTCTGGAGTTGGCTTTTCCTAAAGGAACAGAGAAGCTTTCGTGCTTACTGACTGTGGCCACAGGACTGTGTGAAAGTCCCTTAAGTTGCCTTGCAGACACTGGTATTGCAGGTTGTCTTGCTCCTCAAACAGAGAAAGACCGAGAGGCTATGAAATCATCCCAGCCCCTCCACTTGCAGGCAGATGGTGTGACATTTCCATTTGGGGTAATACCTTTTCATTATTCAATGTATCACTCCCAGTTTGCATTCCCAGGAGACTAACTTTTTGTAGGTATGAGATTTCGCTATCAGCATGGACTTGGTTTGATTAAAATTAGCCATTTTTCATTGAATTAAGATGCTGTAATGAATTAAAATGTAATAGTATTATTTGAAAAAAAAATCTTCTACATTTCACTTAGTTGCAACTGAGCCCCATTAACTTGATTTCTGATTCTACTTCATTTAAACATATTTATCTTGCTTATGGATGTGGTGTGGATTACCATGCCGTATTTTAACATGAACTAACAACATATCAGCAGATATGTAAAAAAGTGAGTTAATAACATAAATGTCTGCTATCATCCTGCTTTGTAAAACCATTCTTAATTTAATCCATATACTAAGTGTGCTTTCCAGTTACAAAAATTTATGATAAGTATCAGGCAGAAGTGAAACGGTGCTACAGAATTGTGGCTGATGTAAAACAGACATACCAAATGAGTAGCATTAGGACACTTACTTTGAAGTTTGCTAAAACCAGTAAAGCGATATCCACTTTAAGTGAAACCTGCTGTTACAGATACCTACTGGATTTTGGGAACATTTCACTTTTGAACTTAGTCTTTGCACTCCATTTTGCCATTTATAAGGTACATAATTTTTTTTTTTCTCTGTGTAGCAGGAAAGACTAGAATAGCTGCCTTACTGAGATACCTTCTTATCTTTGCTCCCAGATAGATAGTTGAGCATGTTCAGTATCTGGGAAAATAACATTTCTTCAAATATCTAAGAGAAATTATCTTGATATAGCTGTGCAAAGTTGAAACAAATAGTAGATTGCTTTCATTCAGGACAGTACCGTTGCCAAATACGAATATCAGAAGAAATACTGAGTAATTTAAGAAGAGATCTGAGAATGACAAAACGAATGAGAGCAGGTATGCTGGTTAGTTTCAGTAAACTTTTTAGTGTCTTACTGACTGCTGGCAACAATTTCGAAGTGCAGGGTTCAGTTGCAGGCTTTTCGAACGTGACTGGTTGAGTGGGCTGCTGGGAGGAGACAGGTGTCCCATTCATGCCTGTTTGGTTATGTTCAGGAGGTCAAGTCCTGGCTTCCTGCATGCAGCCAAGCTCTCGCCCAGTGCAGTTCAGTGTTGCAGTGTATCTAATGTAAATACATACCTATTTCCTACGTGGTATGTACTGCGTGAAGACTTATTCCTACTTGAATTTTAACTGATGCATGGAATAGAGTCGTGAGTCACATATCATTAAATGTTTTTTGGTCATTGGCATTGTGTTTATACGCATATTCTGAATAGCGAATTTTATCTTAAACGGACCAGGAAGATGTCATTGCTTTCAATAGAGCTATGTCTGTGCATGCTTACTGTGTTGTTGTAAAGGTAGCAAGGAACTGAAATTTAAGTGCCATTAAATTGTCCAAGGAGTGACAAGTCACTCAGGCAGTCTCACCTCTGCCTTAAGAACTCCAGATTCAGAAGATGAGATTCATTTAGAGATGCTCTCTTCACTGTGGTTTCCACAGCAGAGTTCTGACTTCACCTGTTTTGTCCTTCAACCAGGAGAGAAGCTTGTACGAACACACTGCTGTGTATTGTGTTGGGCTGTTCCACGCATGCCTGCTTTTGATCCATGTATACACCACCTGGAGAACAGTCATTTGCAAAAGAAAGTAATTTTGAGTAAGTAAATTTAGAGAAACAATGTCCTGCTCATTGTCTGAGCAGAGAAAGAGGATGGAGTTCTTGAGTTACAGACTTGCTGTGTGCAGAGTTGATTGTCCCTGTAGGCAGCGTGCATGCAGTCACCTTCTGTATGGTTGTTCCTGTGTGCTCCTTCTGCCACGCTGTGTTCAAGTCCAGTGAATGTGTGGCAGGGGACTTGGAATTAAGCTAAGTCCAAGTAGGTGCTGTGGCTCGAATCGCACTGTATGTAGCAGTGTTTATTTTTTGAGGATGGTTTGCTTGAAGGAGATGTGCAAATCGTAGCTGACAGGCTGGGTGCTGGTGTGCTGAGCACTGACTGATGGGAGACTTGATACCTCTGTGGCGAGAACAGCACCCCGTTCAGCTCGCCTCAGATCACACATTGCTCTTCAGAGCCCCTTGTCAGAAAGCTGCTGAATAACTTTTCCAGCGTGAGTGTATGACACGGAGCACGGTAGTGAGGGCTAATGCAGCCATCCATTTTGCTAAGGCTTTGGTGAAATGTCTGCCAAAAAATCGTATGTCATTTCCCATAGAAGAATGGAGATCTTGAGGTAAGCGTGCACTAGCTGCTTTGTTTAGTGCAAGTCAGAAGTAGGGGGTGAATTTGGTCTCACTTCTTCCCTGGCAGAATCCTTCTGTAGAAGTTAAATCTCCAGTTGGCATAGAGTTGACCTGACATCCAGGCTTGCCCTTACTGAAACTCTGTAACCCAATTGATTGGACTGGCAAAGGATGTTTAGATTGTGATGTTTTCTGTCATCTGTGCACTGTTGGTCAGGCAGGCTCCTGAGACAAGAGTCCTTGGACTCTCCCGCCTTAGCATCAGAGGTAGCTCACACCTTCTTTCTGAAGGTGTGTGGTTGGATCACACAGAAAGAATTATACGATGTCTTTGGTTGGAAGGAACCTTTAAGGTTCCTTCATTTCCAACCTGTGCCATGGGCAGGGTTGGCAATCACTAGATAAGGCTGCCCAGGGCCCCATCAAACCTGACCTTGAATACCTGCAGGGATGGGGCATTCACACCTCTCTGGGCAGCCTGCGCCAGCACCTCACAGCCCTCTGAGTGAAGAATTTCTTATCACCTCACCTAAATTTCCTCTCTTTTAGTTTAAAGACGTTCCCTTGACCTATCACTATTGGCCCATGTAACAAGTCAGTCCCACTCCTACTTGTGGGCTTCCTCTCAAGTACTGGAAGGCTGCATTGAGGTTTCTCTGGAACCTTCTGCAGGATCAAGCTCAGCTCCCTCAACCTTTCTTCATAGGAGAGGTTCTCCAGCCCTTTAGTCATCTTTGTGGCCGCCTCCGGACCTGCTCCAGCAGCTCCCCTTCCTTCTTGCACTGGCGGTCCATAATGCAGATGGGGCTTCACAAGGATAAGACTCAGTTTTGGTGAAGTGCCCTGTTTCTTACCCTACTGCAGTGGGCCATTTTGTTGCTATTTTGTCACATTTTTGGAGTGTTTTTTAACTAAGAACTAAGTTTATTGCTTTTGGTCAGTACTGTCAACAGCATCAGACAGCAGGGACACCACGTGTCTGGGTGAAACGGCCCATTTTTGGATAGTTGTGTCTCCTTAGTCTGCAGTCACCTTGTGCAGCCTGTTTCGCCTCTCTCCTTTCAGGGAACAGACCCTTACAGCACTAGTGTGTGTGTGTGTGTGTGTATATATATATAGTTATATGTAGTTATATATTTTATATTTGGGGATTCTGCATATCCAAGATGTGAAATCACTGTGATTAGGAAACTGCTGAAAAACTGAAGTCTGGCTGTGATGAACTGCCTTATGGGTGTGAGGACAGCTCGGAATTGTCCCTGGGGGAGCTGCTTTGCTCCAGGGTGGCCAGCTGAGGTGAAGTGCACATTTCTTTTAAGCCTTAGGATTTATTACTCTGCTGGAATGGCTTTCTTTCTTTCTCTCACCGAGCTCCCTCCCACATTTTTTTTAATTTTTTTTTTTAATCAGAAACCAAAAGCGTGCAACTCCTTTGAAAAATAAATTAAAAATCACCCTCTTTCTGTTGGGCTCTTGTCCTGAAAACGTGGCTCGTGTTTCTCCTTTTCTCTGCTGTCCATATCTCACTCTTAGTTTTGGGGCAGTAGATTGATCTGGCAGCATGATAAATTCTGGCTAATTTTTCTGGCATCTCTGTGATCCTGATTTCCTAATGTTATCATTGACTTGTCGTCAGTGACAGAAATTTGAAGGCAACTTGTTCTTCAAAGTGTTCTACATGCGAGAAATATATATTTTTTTTTATTGTTTTAATCTCTAAAGCTCTCATAGTGGTTTGACTCTTAAAATGGATTTAAGTGTGTGCAAGGCTTGGTAGAAAAGACCTTCCATTTTGTTTGTGTTCCTCTGCATTTCTCACATGCTGTTTGGGATTTTGATTCTCAAAAGATTGGATCGGATTAATATTTTGTTTCCCTTTCAACCATATAAATATTGAGTGGCAAAAATGAAACAAAATCCTCATTCCTATTAAAATACAGAAGGACTTAATAGAGTCTTAGAAAACAACCTGAAGATTTTTTTTTCCCCACAAAAGGTGGGAAAACTAAATATGGCCCCAGTTCTGCAAAGGATTACTCACGTTTAATTTTACACCCCGTGCACTGACTCCTAATGGCATCTGCATGAAGCGTTCTCACTGAGCCTGTTGAGATCCTGGTCTGAGTGACCATACAGTGTGATGCTCTTTGCCATTCCATTAAAGACACCTCTGCCAAAGGTTCTCTCTTGTGCACTTTTCTCTTTTTCTAAGGTCAGCTGTTGGCTTTGCCTTTGTTTCATTGCAGTAGAGTTGGCACTTTCTCCATTCTGTCTCGCTGAATTCATACCAGTTTGTTCTCCATTTGAGTAACAACAAAAAACCTGCATCTACCTTTATGTAAGACGTTTTCACATGATTCTCTGAAGAAAAAAATCTTAGAGGTTAGTAGCTTATCAGCAAGATATTATTTGATAATGAGGTAATTACAATTATAGCATGCAGTCCAATATTATGACTTAGGAAGAAATTAAATAGGAAGAAATATCAATGATGTAGCTTTTTCCTCCCTAAATTAGAAAGGAAAATGTAATTTTAGGAAAGCATTGAAGACTGCCTTTTAATGTTGCCTTGCTGGTTCTTGATAGATGTGAGTAACTCTAAGAAAACTGCATTTCTGGATCGTAAAGGTCAAACTGTCACCATATCAAATGCAAATAGATCCAAAGAAAAAAGCCATCTTGGCAGCGACAACTGAATTAACTGGGCACAAATCAATTCATTGCATATTTACATTCACCCCAAGTGATGCTTAAAAAATTTATTTTGAAATAGCAATAAAACTTTCTTTCAGAAAGAACTCATTTGCCAAAATGTAACACCAAAGCAGTAAATAGCAAGTCAGTCAGATTGCTTAAACGTATCCAGGACCCAGGAATGGAGGAATAGTGTCATTTGGAATAACAGAGTTTTGAATTGATCCCATGAATCCTACCTTTGTAGGACTTTTTAAATGCTGCCCTCTCTGCTTAAGCTGATCAGCGAAGCCTTTTTCTTTGTTGGTTTGGTTTGTGTGGTTTTCTCCAGCATGCAGGGCAGATATCCCTGCTCTTAACTGGACTGGGCCTTCTAAAACTGCTTGGAGTGGCTCTGTGGAGCAGGTAGCCCAGCACTGGTGCTTCTGAGGTGCTGCAGCCTGGGTTGGTGTGTGAGGGTAAAGGAAAAAGCCACAGCTGGGTACATGGCAGCTCGTGCCATACTTGGTCATAAGGATCTCAAGCATTTCGATACGATTCTGTAACTTCTGCATTGAAGGGAGAATGCTCCTAGATGAGAGACAGCACAGCAATGTACCCTTATTTCTGCATTCTCTCTCCTTAGTATGGGGACGATTCAATAATGTCACTTTTCTTTCTAGCCTGATTTTCTATGCCTAGCTTTTTAATTCTGGCAAAGCCCTGAAGCCCTAAAAACTACTTTATTTATTTATTTATTTATTGAGATTGCAGCGTTTTGTTTTCCAACTGGCTGGTGGCTGTTACGTTTGTTTTTGCCTTCTATTGTTTGTTGTTAAGAAAAGAGCATACTTTCAGGTTCTTTTCAGTAACGAGCCAGGTTTATACTGATGTGTGAATGGGTGAGGAGTGCTAAGGGAGGGAAAGATGTGCTTGAAAGATGTTCAGTGTTGCACTGAGTAGTATGGACTGCTTTTCCTTTGACTTTTTTTCTGTTGGTGCTCCCCTTTACTCCAAATGGAACTTGGTTCCACTGGTTGTCTGCGTGTAGCAAAAATATGTGAAAGTTATTAGCTTCTTCCATGCTCTGCATGCTGTCTATGTAAGCCAAGGTACTTTTCATTAAGGAAAATACATGTATGAAGAGCACCTGAGGGCTTATTGCAAGGAGAGCAACTTTATAAAAACATGCTGTGCTGTAAATTCACATTTCTATCTTGATCCGAGTTAATTTTCAAGTATAGACAAGCCTTTAGAATTACTTATTAAACTCATGCTTTCTAAACCTCAGAGGTGATGTTTTGTAAGGAAGCTTAATTTTTTTTGCTTTTTATAAAACAAGGAAAACAAAAAAGAAGAAAAAAAAAAACGCCTCTTTACATGGTGCAGCATCTCCACAATGAAAGCTTTTCCATTTGAATGGCAGCAATGAAGTATTTCTACCACCACCAAAATATTCCATGTTTATAGAGCTGTGTTTTAGACTCAAAAAAAAGTCCATTTAATTCCAGCCCAGCGGTGCCTGTTTGAACCTTGGTTTGTGGAATCAGTCGGACGAAGTAGGCATACCTGATGGCAGTGACAAAGCTGCTTTGAACAGCTGACAGAGATCATTAGGAAGTAAAGCACAAGAGGAACAGAGATTCAAAGATTCCAAATCATGTACCATGTGAGCGTGAGTCTGCTTTCCCCACAGTGCAACTCGGAATAAATTTGATTAGAGGCAGAATAGTAGAAAAGGACTTCTACACCGATTTGTAATACCAGGCACAATCGGGTTTCTAATAGCCTAAGGGATGGCTGTACTTGAAAGCTAATTTGGATTAATGCGGGGTCTGAATTTAAAATAGAGATAGGTATTTCTGAATAACTGCATTCTTATTCCAGAATAAAAGTGTCCGCGTGTGAAGTTATTCAGGAACAGCTATTTTGGCATCACCTGTTTGTCTCTGAGCCCTCAATCTCTGCCTGTAGGCTGCTAATGGAGAAACAACAAATGCTATCAGCTAATAGGATCTCTCACGAAATCTCTGCCTTCCAAAAGCTGCAAACAAACTTCCCAAGATGTAACATTTTAATTTAACTGTGTGTATCCTGATCTTAATTCTTCTCAACTGCAAGGAAGTCTTTTTAATTAGGACCAGGATTAGCCCATACAGCTTAAATGATAACTTCAGTGTTCATTTTGTTAGGCTTGATTAAAAACAAGTCTCAGAAAACTTGTGTGTAATGTTCACTCTTAACCATTTCTGCTGGTAGAGGAAAATACAGAAATGAGGCTGGAGAAAGGACCAGTGGTACTGCATTAATATTAACAGCAGATCTTCTGGCCATTAAGCCCTGTAAATAAACCTGGGTGTTTCCCATCTGCATACTTTCTGCCAGGGTTGGCTCACCGTGTGGGAGGTGATCCCTAGAGCTGCCCACCAGGCCTTCACACCCCACTTGTCTGGGAGGTGATCCATTGCAGGTTGGTGTTTGAGAGGGCTGAGCTGCTCTGCTAGGTAAGTTGCAAGTGTCCTTGGTGCACCTGGCAGCCATTAACCCATACTGTGTGTAACACCCTGGGTAGACAGGAGCAAGCTTTGCATTCAGCATTTATGGCTTTTTTTTTTCCTCTGTTTGTGTATAGCATTTAAAGTTCCTCATAAGGTTAGGTCTTGCATTCAGATGGGGCCAGGATAGGTCAACATAACCTGAGTTCAAGCCACAGATTTGCAGCTTCTGTGCAGAAATGTTTAATAGCATTTGTAGATAAAAATACAGCAGTATTTTAATAGGAATTCAGCTTAAATCCGTAGAGAAATAGTTACTACCTGTTGACTTCAGACTGGAAGGCTAAGGTAACCTGTGTGTTTCCACTCAGACTCACCATCAGCAGAGTTTAGGAGGCTCACCATTACCCTGGCCATAGTGAGCCCTTCCAGTTGCTGCTTGGCAGCACACTGTGCAGCCATGTGGCACTGTGTCCCCATGGAGCCTGTGCCATGGCAGCCAGCCAGTGCAGACATGGCCCCTGCTTCTCAGCTGTGCCCTCTGATGGGTGTGCTGGTTTATTGCCCCTGTACCTTCTTGTTCTCTTATGGCAAGTATATTAAAATGTGCTTTCTTCATTGCTAACAAATTGAGTATTTTCTATAGCTCTTGGCTTTATCGCCCAAGCACTGCCAAAACTTTCTGTGTATCCTGAAAGCACTAGGATGACAATATTGTTATATGAAGACCACCTACTTCTTTTGAGAAGACAATAGCAAAAAATGCATTACAATGCACATAATAATTCCAAAAGCATGTGTAGTCAGTGTGGTTACATTCGTGGTACCTGAGAGTCTGCACATTCTGAAGTGGGAGATTTTCAGGTAGGATTATACAGAGCACAATTCCCCAAATGCGTCTGTGAACTGATTCTGTAAGTGAAATAAGTTTCTTTGTTAGCTCAAAGTTCTAATTCTAGCCCTTTTTAAGATTCTGTCGGTATCATAAGATTAGGTTGTTTACCAAAGATAAAATATGATAGTTATTTTTGCTTTACCAAAAGCCAGTTACATAGGTTGGTTCCAGTCCCTCGCTAAATAGCTTTTTCTTTCAGCATTAATTTTAATGTTTAAATAGCGTGTGCATTTTCTTACGGCTGCATAAAGATATGTGTAAGTAGAAAGCTACTTTGGTTGGGAAGATCCAATGCTCAGTGAAGCCTTTCGCATATATAGAATACTGAATATCTAAACCATTATTTAGCATCAGAATCAGTTATGGTTGTCTGACTGATGGACAATCTTTTCCTGACCCAGTCTCTTTGCAAGTGACCTATACTGTCTAGACAGTTGCATATTATTTATACATTCATTTCAGATTTATAGTTCCTTTAACGAAAGTTGAGGGTGTTAGTTTGCCTGTGACTTCATATCCACATCAGGACTTGCAGCAGGCTGAAACAAACCCAGGCCCTTACAACTGGCTACAAAGTCCCTTTCCCCCAGTCAGCATTGTGTGCTGGTTCACCCTTCTTCTTCACCTCCCTCCTTTCATTCTTCCAGCCCCTCTACAAAGGGGAAGGAGGTGTGGAAAAAAAAGCAGGACAAAATTTGGATACACAAAGAAGAGTGTGTAAAACCTAACTTCAAAGAGTTGAGATGAGTTCTGATTGATCCCTTTGGCTGACTGGGGAATCATTAAGGCTGTATTTATATCCAGTTTTCATGTCTAAAGTGCTAGGACTAAAACAAAAGAGCTGCTCCATGGAGCTATTTCCTACAGGGTGGGTGGAAGGAAGGTTGTGCTGCAGCAGCTCTGTGTGCTGTGTGTGTGAGAGGTGGCTCATCAAGGGCAGCCTTCACAAGCCCTTTTCCACATGCAGGTTTATTTCTTGAATTGTACTCTTGACTCCTTTAGGGGTTAGACCAAAAAAACCCAAACAAAGCCAAACCACAAAGCAGTGCTGCTGCAGTTTGGTGCAGATCTGCAGACCTGGAGCCACTCTTGGTGTCCTTGCAGCTGCAGATGCTGTGCATGCCTATTGTTCTGTTAACCTGAGATTCTCATCTGTTTGTAGACTCCTCCCAGTCATTTGCAAATAGCTGATGTTTCTAGGAAGGAATTAGCAATCTGAGAGTATTTGTCTGCTGTGCTCTGATCCTATTGCTTCTGGAATGACAGGTGCTCAAGTTACTCAGAATTTTGTTTTGTTGTATTTAAGCGATGCCTTCCCTTCAAGGTAGCAGGCTGAGGGATCCCATCCTGGAAGCAGAGCTCCTCTGGTCTCATGGCTCACAAACTCAGCTGGCTCATGCAGTATCTGTCAGTTGTGTGATCTCTAATGTATACCTAGCATTTCTTTATGCATAAAGAATCACTGTGAGTGTTATAAGATGTAGTTATCAAATAGCAGTGACAAACGAGAAGAACGAAGCAGGAAGAAGCATGGAGGAATCCTCAAAAGTCAGAAGAAAGGACAGGGCAGAAGGCTCCTGGGTTGTGGTGAGATGGGAAGAGTGCAGGTTGCTGGAGCAGAAGGCACTCGGACTCTGAGGGGGAGAGTGGGAGGGAGAGAAAGCTGGGGGGATGCATGAGTAAAATTTACAGAAGAAAGGGAAAACTGTGATGCATACACCAGCCTCCTGTAGTAATATCAGCAGGGGTAGGAAGAGTCGTTTACTGACTATTTATAAAGGGTTTTTGAAATCTGTCCATACTTGGATTATATTGTTTCACGTGGAAGAAAAAAAACAATGGACTTCTAAAATAAATAGCAACAGCAACAACAAAGGCATTATCACTTAACTGCACACGATCCAAATCTTGCAGCTCAAGTAGTTTCTGTCCTTGAGCATATCTGAAAACTTTCTCATACGAGTGCCCTGATTTCCATGCCTCTATTGTAAAGGTGTCTGTAATTCTTGTTAATTTCAGCACAAAGATCTAAAGTCTAATGTCTAACCTAAAGTCTGATGTTTATGTATATGTAGGACATACAAGCAGATAGTATTTAAATATGGTTCTTGTAATGGTGCTTAACCTCCCTTTTGACTACCTTTGATATAAATTCTAAAATGAGTAAGGTAATGGAACATCAAATTAACCACTCATTGAAAAAAGGCTTAAATTTAAAAATATAATTCTAAAACATACACATTTTCTAGGTAATAGGAAGAAAATGTATGGGCGTTTTCCGTGTTTGTTACTTTGAGTCCCAGACTCTTTCTGTTTAGCTAATACAGTATAAGATTAATTCTCTCACAGCACATTGCCTGGAGTTCAGTGCACATGTTTACTGATGTGTACAGCTCTCAAATAAGTTTAGTGCTTCTTTCACCCACTGTTAGGAAGTATATTTAAAAGAAATTGCCTTTTATAGATTTAAATTACAAAAGTACTGATATCATGCAAAAAGCAGTTCAACTCATGCAAGCATACAAATGTGTAAATCTTAGGGAAAAAGATACCCAGGGCTAATATGAATGTAAATAGGATTAGCTGCTTGCATTAGTGTCTGAAATACAATTTAAAATGCTTACTGCCTGGTTATTCTTACATATATATACACACACACATATGCATACCTATATATATATATATATTATTTTTTTTTTAAATACGTATAGATGTATGTACTTCCCTCCTCCCCGGAATATTTGTAGTACTAGTACTTGAATATTCCTCTTTCCCCCTAAACAGGGAGACTTTTGAAGAGATTACTTAATGGCTGCTGTATTAGTGATGGAATTCAATGTGTTATTAGATATGGAAGGTTTATTTTGGTGTTATATAAAATATTAACACAAAATGAGGACAGATTCCATCCCTCACATATCCTCCCAAATGCAATAGTAATTTTAGATCTAGTTTTCTCACTGAATCACGAACAATGACAGCCACCAGGTTCTCTATAAGCCCATGAAAAGAACAATTTTCAGTTAATGGCACCACTAAAGCTGCATAAATCAACACACAAGGCATTTCATTAGAGATTTCCGTCTCCTGTGTCGTGGCTCCTGCAGGAATGCAAGTCCTCTAAGCAGCCTTAGTGGTAGTATGGGGAATTTAGTTTTGTTGTTACTTATGTTATACTGATAGAAGGACGGGCTTTAGAAGGAGCCTAAAAAATCAGTTATTTGCATGCTCTTGAACCTGAAATAGGGTAGATTTCTGAAGCAGTGGGCCTGTTTTGTTACTCAGAATTTTTAATTTTCTAAGCATTTCTGCTTGTCAATAGAAATAGTGAGCGTTTCTCTACAAATAACTGTATATACCCACAATTTGTTTTTGTTGAAGTGGCAACAACAATGCAGTAATGTCATTTTCCCTCCTACATGTAGTAAATATGTTAGAGTGATGCCATAATAATTACATGTGATTTAAGACAGAAGAAAAGATGCTAATTAGAGTACCTTTGTGCCCTGTCAGACTGGGCAAGCAGTTGTCAGAAGATGCTGTGTTACATACCTGGGATGTGATGCCAGAGTGATAATTGGAAAAGCAAAAAGTTTGATTTTTAAACCATTGGCTTTAAAGCAACCTGGTGAGCAGCTGTGCAAAGAAGCTTGCAAAGTCTGATGCTGTGTTTTTTTCCATTGTGATAAACCCTGTGTTGCTACAGGCTGTGGGTAGATCACAAGAAATTGGAATTTACACGTATAGCCAGAATTTCACCAAAAAATTCCACCCTCCCCCCCAGATTTTCAGCTGGATTAATTTTCATGTTTTTAATTAAAAAACAGATTTGTTTTTTATATGGTAAGAATATTTTTCATTTACAGCTTTTCAGCTTATAGATAGAATAACCGCTGTGCTTTATGCAGTAAAGTCTTGTTTTGCAGCTGGAAGCAGTGGGCTGAATGTGAGGCTGCACAGCAGAGCAGGCCTGTGCATTAGCTGTGCGTTGTGGGAGACCTGCAGCACTGTGTGCCCATGTGTGCTCTGGTTCTTTGCACATCAGTGCATCAGCAACGTTTCTGCGTGGCACAAACAAGTTCCATGTGGGCTTTGGTTTGAGAGTTGGTGATCTTTGTACAGAGCGGGGCTGCATTTGGCTTTTATAGTGACGGATCTCTTTGATGGATTTATTTAAACCTGAAGGCTGCAGGTATTTCTGAGTCTCCAAGAACATGGCAGCAGTGGTTGTGTTCTTCCTTCTCGTTTGCGTTTGCACTCAGCGCAGAAAGCGCTGCGGTTTGGGAAAGCTCCTCAGCAGAGCACTGATGTCACTTAGCCCTTAAAAAGGTCTTAGTCTTACGTCCCTCGAGTGTAGATGGCTCCAGGAATCTGCTCGGTTGGGCTCACAATGCTGTGAGATGGGCGTAGCACCATGGAAGTCAGTGGGCGTAGAGCAGTGAAGCTGGGTCAGGCCTTCCAGCAGATGCACAGGAGCGGAGCAGGCAGGGCTTGTCCCTTGCTGTGGACAGCCAGCATCCTTCTCTCTCCCAGTAATCCTCTCTGATCACACACCCCGTTGTAACGAGATCAATTGCCAGTGTTATGCGATGTGCAGAGAGCTCGCTACATCATTTTCTCTTAATTAAACAAAAAATAAAACGAGTGCATAAATGGGACCAGAAAAGAGCTCTCAGTGTTTACAGAAATAAAAATAAGAGAGTGTGTTTTTTAAATTAATATTTTCAAATGTTCAGGTTGAATTAATTTGAGAAATATGAATATGTATTGGTAGTGTTAATTCTTTGGGGTTTTGGAAATTCTTACAACCACATAATTAAATGAGTGCCTTTAGAAATACTGATAAAGCCCATTGCCATTCAAATATCCATACAAGACAACAGGGGCTGTAAGCTGTAGGCTTTAGAGATTAGTTTGGCCACGGGCCAGTATTTATCACAACATTTCCATCTTAGAAGATAAAATTTAATCATTTTTATTTAAATATAAATCAAAATTAATGCAGATTTCTTTTAAAAAAGGAGTGTATAACCTAATCACAATATCTTTATTTTAGAGATGCTTGCATCTATTGTCTCCGCTCAAAGGAGCAATGCTGTCTTTGTTGTGCTGCTTTCCCTTCAGATTTTTTTCTCCTAGAAGGGTGCAAAAGGAAGGGGCTGCTGACCCAAATACAGTCCTATCTCCTAATTTTGCCAAGATCAAAGGCATTTCTAGTGTTTCATGTGCTGCCTATTGGTGAAGTCTAAAAACATTGTACTTAGGCATTTTAGCACTTACTAGGCACAAACATAGCCCAGAATCAGGCTTGTGCAGCGTGGTTGTGTCAGCACAGTGCCCGTGTGCCACAGGGGGTGCCCCAAACTTGGCAGTACCTGGGGGGCCTCAGCCGAGCTGTGCTCTGACCAGCTTACCAGGCTTCTTCTGGTGCCACTGACGTTTCTAATAGAGCAGTGTGTATCTGAGGTGAGCAGCAAGCACTGTGCTGGGTCCCCTGCTTACGCCATGCTTTCAGGTCCAGCACACGACCTCTGGATTGCTGTGCTGTGCCCTTGCAGGAGCAGGGAGTTGCTTCCTTCTGTCCGGGAAATTGTGCCTTAGGCCAGGCACACCTCAGCATGCTTTGCAGAACTCTTCCTTTGGCAACACAGAGCTCTGTTGCACTTCTCTGTCACTTGTAGTCAAGCACTTTCTGTAATCTTAGGAACTGAGCTGAATAGGGTGCACTGCAAGTGGTTTTCTGCATAGCAGGGTTTCTGCATAGCAGCCTTTTTTGTTAAGGTTTGATGTAAACATGCACGTTCACAGATAGGTTAAACAGAAACCTAATAATATGTACATTTTAAGTGTAATGGGGCAACTCTATAATTATGTTACTTTAAAAAAAAATTATGGGAGAAATAGAAGTATTTTTTCTTCTCATGCCTTTGCTACTGAAAAAAATACAATGCAGTCTCTCATCTAAGGAGTGCAAACTGGATGTGGCCTTTAGTACAAAAGCAAGTTCAGTGCTATTCCTTAGCGTAAGGAACATTTACATCTTTAAAATGCAGACTGCTTGGGTTTTGTGTGCTCACGGGATTTTCTGCCATATGCATCTGCTCACTCATTTGGCTTCTCCAGCACAGCAGCCAGCTCACTGCACCCAAAAAGACCAATTATTTAGAGAAATGTTCGACTGCCTTATGCTGCTAAAATATATAGGCGTGGTGTCTCTATATAGAGACATACATATGCAAGCATGCTTGTAATCTCAAGCACTGTTTACATACCTCAGCATCAACTGCATAAATGGCTGAAGTGTTCGCCGTGCTGAGCCGCAGCCCCTACTGTCTCCTGTTTCCTCAGTAAGCACAGCAGAACTCGGAGTGGAGCTGAAGGTAGATCTATTTCTTTAGCTTCACCGGATTTCTGTGCTTGTTTTGCAGCAGCTCTTGAATACTAAAAGGTAGTTGCTGAGCTCATGCTTCTTGACCTAAGGCTATGTCGGTATTAGTTGTTCTAACCCTTCAGCCATTCAGACTAAGTGGGGCACTTCATTAGCTCGAGTTAAAGACAAAACAAAAATGTTTGTTTAAACTGGGAGATCTTAAAGCCCTGCTTCTTTCACACCATTTAGAAGATTTCCCACCAGCTTTCCCCTTGGGGTTGTCTTCAAAAATCAACATTTTTTCAGGTGCTCTCCGAGCTGAGACTGGCTCCTGTAACCTCTTCCTTACTCTGCGCTTGTGAAGCGTCCGCACGGTGTGCAGGAGATGCTGTGCTTCCCCAGCATTTATTTCTCAGGCTTCCTGGGGGCAGTATCATCCTGCACAAAGTATGTTTCACCCGCTGTCAAGTGAGACTGATTTCCAGTTAAATATTAATACCAGTTAAAACCATGCACTCGGGATGACTCTTTGATGTGCATCTTTTCCCTGAAATTCAGATGTTGCAGCAGAGTTCTCTCCCCATTTCCTGAAGGGAAAGTGGCCCTTGTGGAGGCTGAGCAAGTGTCTTTTTGGCAGTGATTATCTGCATCATCCCCACCTGGATTGTTCTCATGTGCATCTCACCTTGGCACAGACAGGCAGCAGGTCCTTACACGTATCTGGACTGGCTTTGCGGCAAAGTTGCTCTTTATTAACCATTTTGGTAGCCAAATAGTGACTTTCAAGGGGAGCAGAGGACTGGGAATCCTACCAAGTCAAGTCAAGGGGAAGTACCCCTTGGGAACTTGGGTCTGCCCCAGGACCCAAGCAGGAGAGTGGGTTGGTTGGGGAACCTGAGCAATCTGTGGGCTTAGGGACTGCTTGCTGATGGTCTGACAGCTGCCAGCAGAGCCCACCGAGGAGAGGAGCTGTCTGTAGCCCTCGGTGAGGCTGCACTGTGCAACATGTCAGGAGCAGGGCACGTGTAGGTGGTTGGATGTGCCTCAGCCAGGGCATATGGGGTAAAGCTGGTTCATAATTCACTTTTTTTTTTTTTTTTTTTTTCTTTTCCTGATAGACTGATTTCAGAAATGTGAAAATCAAAATCAGAGCTGGAAAGCTCATACTTTTTTTTTCTTTTTTGGTAGGTCCAGAGAAAAATGACAGTTATTGAAAACCATCCATTTTTCTTCAGGGTGAATGTTTCTGCCACCTGGCACAAATGCCTTCCCATAGGGCAGAAACCTTGCTGCATTCTTTGGTGCCCGCTAAGATTAATCAAGCTGCTTGTGTTTAAACATGTTGTAAAATGGAGTAGCTCCATCAAGACAAGAAATAGCTATTGTTTAAATTACTCCTCCAGCATCCTGCTGCTTGATTCTTAGATAACGACTCCATGGGATTTTGGGGAAGCTTTACAGATCAGGTTAACTAAAAAGAACTGTTTAAGGGAGAAAATGACAATCTTAAAAATATATGAATGAGGAAAAACAGTTTGATTTCAATGCAGCCAAATACTAGGAGTGTATCAGAGACCACTGGCTCTTCTGTACACGATTTGCATCAAATGTAATGAAGTCACCACAAATTGCTCTGCCTGGTAGGTGCCTAATGCTGAGCCTGGGCTGCACTGGGAATCGTAGCGTTGTGTGTGTCATTGATTTTTCTGGATGCTGAGGTGCTCTTCAGGGGTGTCACTTCTTAGGCAGTTGCCTGTCAGCAAAAAGAGAGTGTGAACAATAGCTCCATACACTGCTGGAGTTAGAAGAGTGTTAGTGGGGATGTTCACAGTAGCATCTTCGTTTTCCTTTGCTCTTAGAGAACGTTGTGGGCTTAAAGAAGTGGCTGGGGGGAAGGTGTGAGGAAGATTTATATGATACCCATTCTTTTGATGACAGTAACTAAATTACTGTTTTTGTAGCCCATTGAGGTGTGCATGAAGTCTGTGCATGTGGAAAAGTTCCATGTCTGAGAATGCCCTGCAATTATTGGTCAAGTCTGAAATGAGAAGTAGTAAAATGCTGAGTTCTTCTCACGTGTGTGAAATTCTTACCCACTGAGGGTATGCCGGGGTCACGTGAAGGAGCAACTCCACCTCTCAAGATGATGTTTTTTTTATTTAAACAAACAAATAAAAACCAACCCAACAAACCCAACCAAAAAGCTCTTATCTAATCACATGCCTCCAGGACCTGGGGCTTTAATGAAACCTCACATATCTCCAGATTTGTCCTAGGAGCACAGCTGCCAGCAGCACCAGGTGGTATTGTAACAATCAACAACATTATTATTATTAAAAAAAGAAAAAAAAAAAGATTGGGCAGAACATACGCAGACATGTCCTGAATAGTAATAAAAAAGTGAATAATAGTTTAAATGCTTTTCAGCTGTTCAATAAGGCAAACAGATGTAGTAATACATACTTGAGAGCATGTTATGTACTTTAAATAGAGAAGTTTAGAGTATCGTTTCATCACGGGCAAAAAGAAGGAGAGAGAATAATAGGCTTATTGCAAAAGGCAAAATGTGAAGGCCGCATGCAAACAGCTGCCAGAGGCTGCTATCCGGTGTGTGCTGGAGCCCTCTGCACGATGAAATGTTTAAAGGGGAGTGCCTTGCAAATTTTCAGAGGACTTCCAAGTGTGAGGCAGCCTGGCTAAAAGGCAGGGAGCACGGTGGGGGTGGTGAAGGGGCTCGTGCTGTAAGGGGCTGCCATCTGTGTGATGGGAATGCGCCTCGCTGCGCTGTTTGTCTTAGGCTCTGGTGGTGTCACTGGTTTGGTGGAAACACAAATAAAAATGTAGTGGTGAGTGGATCTGCAAGAATCAGAAGTATCTGTGTAGAGATGTAAGTATTTGTTGATGCGTGTTTCTGCTCCGTGGCTGTTTATGGCTGTGGCCCTCCAGCTGTGCCCCTGGGCTCCTGGCAGCCCCGCAGCCAGCTGTGCAGCACGGCGTTCCTGCTCTCTTTGTCCCTTCTCCTGCACTCTGCCTGTTGCCGTGTTTCTCACCCTCCTGGTCTTTGTGCTCCAGTGCAGCCACTTTCTCCCTAGTGTATCCACAACCCCTGAGTATTCCTCGTGTTCCTCTTTCCCTCCTCTCTGTGCTGCTCTGAGGTTGTGTGTCTGTTCCTGCTGTGCTGTTCCCAAGGTGCTGATGTTTCCACCAGTAAGGCTCCTTGCTTCTGGACGAGTTACAGCAGCAGGTTCTCCCTTTTCACCTGGTTGGATTGGAGTCCAGGTGGAAAGCTTACCAACCTGTACTTACCTGTTATTGCTTCCCTAAGGTCTTCCAGCATAGGAAGGGCTAGGAGTGCACCTGGGGCCTGATTGCCTCTCATGATGCTGCAGGACTATGAAGGTAACATTTGGTGCCAAGCCTGGGTAAGGCTTTAAGCTTAGTGAGGTTCAGAACTGTGGCTGCTTGCTTTCTACTTCCACCTCTGAGAACAATGTGGTGTTTCGTTCTTGGACAAGAACAAAACATGTGACTTATGGACAGATAGTTTGAAATCAGTGGGACAGCTCAGAATGGACAATAGCTTGCTTGAAATTCCTTACTGCTGTTAGCAGAAACAAAATGGCTGATGGTTCCCTTTACCAAAGGGTTGAGGTTTCATTCCAGGTGTTTGCTCACCCAGCAGCGAAGCCCCTTATGCCCAAACAGAATTTTCAGCAAATTTAGGAGATGTTGAGATAGCATTTTAATAACAAGGTTTTTTCCTCTGTATGTAACTACAGAGAGAATCTAGATATTTCCCATAGAAGCTAAATATATGTAGATGGAAAAACACTCCTGGGAAATCTCTTTCACATACAAAAGCAAACAAATTCAAAGTTAATGCCAGTAAACTGAGGATACTGCCTTTTAACCATCGTTATCCTGATTCCTGGTAAAGGGGCAAGTTCAGACTGAAGCACCAGCCCTGATTTTCTCCCCTGACTTTAAATTTCCTTACATTTTGAATTTGTCATACATTTAGCATTACTTCAATGCGTTTCTTGTGTGTGGTTGAATACAAAGAGCAGGAGGTCACGAGAGGCATCACCTTGTTATATACAGAGGTCACAGCTAAGAGAGTGTCAGCTTCCATTTTAGGCTTTTGTGGCATAGTTGACATTATATATACTCTTAGGTATGCAATGCAAATCACATTCCTGCAAGCTAATTATAGGATAAATGTAGCCACTTAACTAGGCAGCAGGCATGTCATCTCAGCATGGAGCTATCATATTATATACATTTGCTGTCTACTGTATAATTAACAGGATAAAAATATTACTGCCAGATACCATAAAAAAAATTAACACTATCTTAATTGTCTTTTCAGCTCAGGTATAGCCTATTACCATTTCAAAAAAGACCTTCTCTAATACACTAGAATTTTAAACTTCATTTGCTGGAGATGCCATTAATCCCTTTTCACACTTTGATCTGTCATTGTGATACCTTTGGACTTTGACTTTTCTGTTTTGCTTTTGAACTCTCCTTAAAAACTATTACTGAGATTTAGTGGCTTAAAATTTGAGGTTGCTCAGGACTCTTTGTTTGATTTTTAAAAACTTAATGACAGTGCATTTGGATTTTGCCATAACAGAGATGTATGCAGCCTGTTGTAAGGTTTTGTGCTCCTAAGTGCTCTGCTTTGGATGCTTTTTTTCGTATAATCCAAATTTTGTGCTTTTCTAATCTCTGATTTTTAAGTATGTATACTATAACATTCTCTGTGGTCTTACGTGTGATTATAAATGAGTTTTTGAAAGGTTAATCCTAACGCTTAGTTGAGAATGCCTTTATCAATAGTTATGTAATATTTAGATGAAAAGCGGCAGATTTTTTTCCCCACTTGCACGGTTGCTGGTCTGTGATCTGAATGGAAACATCTCTGCTGATGTCGCCTGCGTTTCCTAACTCTCACCTTCCAAAAAACTGTACTGGGAATCTCTGGAGTCTGAATGCTGCTTTTGCTACTTGGAATTAATTATATAGTGGTTTGCATTCAGAAAATACTAAGAATGTATGTTTAGGTATGTTTAGGTCAAATTGGCTGTAATTAAAGTGAAAACTTTAATTAATCTAATGAATTGCTCCCCAATTATTTGCTACAGCTGTCTTATTGCTCCCGGTCTAGAAAGCATACCTGTGTTATGGATCTGTAACTGGATAAAAGGTTGAGATAAATGTAGAATCATTTAATCTGGCAAAGCTTTCTCTGTTATTTATGTTGCAGTAGGTATGTAGGAATCTTAGGTAGGTCTTGCATATTTACTTAAATGTTGACATCAGTAATGACACACATGGCTAACAGATTTTCCACATGTTTTCCTCCCTGGATGACATCTTCCTACTCCATCAGGACTCCAAGTCTGATTGTGGAGGCTGTTGATTGATTGCTTAGAGCACATGAGGTTTGGGGAAAACACAAGAATGACAGTTTATATAAATATCCTAATATGACACTTTTTTTCTAGGTTTACCCTAACTTTTATTTTTCTTTGACCTAGAAATGATTTTCATAGGTGTACAAAAACCCAGAGATACTTCAGAAACATAGTTGACTCACTCAGACATCTTGTTAGCATTTTGTACTTAATTGCTTCTTTCTCTTCTTATCCAGAGGGGAATTGTACATGCCAAGATGGAGCTCTACTGGATCTAATAGGAGAAAAAACAGAAGAAAACAATGGCTCGCCTTCCAAATGGCTCCTAGTGGTCCAGGAGATGAGGGGGAGGGGAGCTACTTTTGCCTAGCTCTGAAACCAAAAAACCTACAACGGACTCACTCAGTGTCTCCTGGGTGGCTTTCCGTGTTTTTACAGTTTTCAGATTAGGAATCCTTTTTATTACACCCCGTCTCTCTACATAAAGAGTCCACTATAAGCACTGTATAAGCTACTTGCAGAAAAAGTAGCTGCTGTCTGTAGAAGTTGCTTTATAAAGGATCTCGTTAGCCCTGAAAACATTGCTGTTTTGTGTGAGCCTCAGGACAAAGGATGATAAAGATAGCTTTATGACAGCCTCTTTTCTCTATAAAGACCAAAGGGCAGCATAATATCATATGTATGGATATAGCTTTAATAGCAAATAGCCAAAAGGGATCTTTAGAAAATAAGAGACCTCCACAAAGATGCTGGCATATTTACATATAAATCCACAGAGGGATGTATGAATATGCCATGCTGATATCTGTCTTGCTAAAGCCACGGCAGGGAGTAATACTATTTTTCATGCTGAGCCACTCACACACAGCAGTGATTAGTGAATTTCCAGATAGATGTATGGAAGCTCAAAATGATCATGTTTTGAAGATTTTTTCCAGGACTGAAGGAAAGTGCCAGTCTTGCCTCTGCATCTCCCACAAATAGAGCTGTTTTCCAGAGGGCTTTTGTGCTGGAGTTTCTTCCCTGTATGCAAGAGAGAAAGCACATAATTTTCTTTTGTTAGTAGAATTGGAACATAACAGGAATGTGGAGCGTTAGCATTTCATGCTTCTGTGTTCTGAAAAAACAAAAAAAATGAAATATCAGAGAACTATGTTTCCTTAAGTATTCCTGTCAACAGACTTGTGCAGAGAATTTTCTGCTGGTTTTGATAATAATGCTGAAAGTAATCTCTGGAGACAAAATTAAATAATTCTGCATTGGAACAACTGACTGCTAAGACTAGAGCCATCTTAAAAAGCACAACAGTGTGAAGAATGTTTCTCCAGACCATCCACGGTCACGCTGTCTCTTGACTTTTGTGCTGCCAAATTGAAGGATTTGGTTCCCAACACTTTCAGGGCTCTCAGACCAGGCTGTCATGACATTCTCTCACTTCAGGCACATTTTTCCTCTTTCATTTTGCTGAATACATTAGAGGGTTTCTAAAGGACAGAGCAACGTTAATCCTAATAGCCCTAGGTTTGAGACTCCATGCTGTTGGCTGATAAACCAGCCTGTCTCCTTCCACACCCAGAACATTTATTCACTTTACTGGCTTTATCTTCCCCAACATCCTCGGTGATTTATCCTTTTAATCTCTCTGAATCAGTTATAGCTACTATTCTTTTAACCATTGCTAAGTGTTGGAAAATTCTTTTTGAATTGATGCAGTTCCAGAAAGGTTTTGCCAATCAGTTGTGTGATATCTTGTTCTCAGGATTAAAAATGACCTTGCCTGGAGCGTGTTAGAAGATTAAACAGCAGCTCTCAGTGCTCCAGGGAGCTAACAGTGGTGTCCAGCTCCTCATTCAACAGTTCTGAAGAGAGTTCCTCCGTTTAACCCCAGGGTCTGCAAAACAATCCTTTCGTTGACGAGGCTGGAATTAGAGGGGAGGAAGAAAGCCGCAGTACTCTCCTAAGCTCTCTCTGTTTCCAGAAGCAGATGCCACTCACTGGGGTTTGTGCAGATGTTTCTGATGACATGGTCTCTGCTTGACTCTGCCTTGACAAGATTCAGCTCAAGTCCCCAGGGAGTCAGGATTGATTTGTTTGGGGTCCTGTTTCCAAGAGGCTTGTAGTGACATCTGAATGTGTTTTCTTAATTCATAGAAAATGACCCTGTTTTTACAGGTACAAGTTCTCTTGATGTAACAACTAACCTCCCTGAAAATGTTTGTTCGAGGAGCCTGCAAGCTGAACAGAACTAAGTGTAGCTGTGTGATACTTCTATCCAGAGGGGTACTTATACTGCCACACCAGAACGTGGGCATTCGTTATTCTGGACATGAGGGATGCTCAGGCATTGATTAGAGATTTCTTAGTTATTCATCTCTGCCTACTTCTAGAGCAGAACTATATGGTAAAATAACAAACTGTGCAAAAGTGAAGTTTCAAGTGATTCATGTTCCATCCAGTCAGCTGCTTTTTCTGCTTGGTCCTGTACTCTAACCTTGTCCTTCTGTTGTTGTAAGAGATGGGTCTTGCTTTAATTGCAACAATGCTTAATAGCATTATAACTGTAATAATAAATACATGCTAGCTACCTCTTCAGTTAATCTCACACAATTTACAGTGGTCATTTACATTTTAAAATGTATCCTATAAATCTTTGTAAAAGAATCCAGATAGGCTTAATCCAGTCCTGGTTGACCCTAAGAGAAGTGACAAGCTCTGCCTTATTAGTCATGACTATGAACATGGTTCTCTCTTATCATGACTTCTGACTGTCTGGTACAATGAAGATTTACAGAAATACATGATCTACTAATCCTTTCTGCTTAAAGGAAGAGTGCAGGGATTATGTGGTCATTTTCTTACTGTCATGACTACATATCACAGCGAGGGTTATGTGAGTGATTTTTGGAACATCTTTGGAAAAACTGGAAGATGTTTTAATAGCACTGTAGTTGTGAATTATGCTGTCAGCACTCAGCAATCACTGCCCTGTTACGGCTGTTTTCCAGGAAGCCTTGTCTGCTGATAGATAAGAATGCTCACCTCTCCTTGGTTTTGATGAGGGATGCATGCTTGAAACTGAGATCAGCATTAGTAAGGCACTGATAACAGGGAGATGATGGTTTGAGAACAGATGATTTCAAAACTCTTTTGATATGCCAAAAGAAAGGAAACTCGTTCCGTATTGCTGTTTTCTCCAAAATATTTTGGTGTTTAAGATACTTCTTCCTCAAGCATCTTCTGGAGATCTGTATAACATGGAGAAAATAGACATCTTCAGTGCCAGTTGTTCTGGATGCATTGAGTAAGTAGAATCATAGAAGGTGTTGTGTTGGAAGGGACCTTAATAGAAGCTTCTTCACAGTTTACAGCTTTTTGGAATCAGATAAGGCTTCTTTTTTCAGTCTTGTTTGGGCAACCCCAGTCCTTTGGTGCTGGTTAAACAAGAACAGAGGATAATACGCTTGGTAACTGTTTCATCACAACCATTTCCTTCTGCCTGAAGTTCACATTGCAAAAACCTTCTCTCTTTAGAGTTGTTTCTTTTAGCAACAGAATTGCAAATCACTCTGTGAATGTTACTGGCTCTGAGTTGTAGGATTTTATGGCTCTCAGCAGGTGTGTGAAGCATGATTTGGTATAGAAATGGAATATCCAGTAGCAAGTACTACTCATATCATTGAGGAATATTGATACAGGTACTCCAGAGGGAGACAGTGGAGACATGCAGATAAGAGTGAAAAGAGTCCTAATGGGAAAAAAAATCTGATTTCCTCAAGTTTTCTTTTAAATCTCCATGCGAACAGTAAATGTTGGGATGGTTTTTTCTGGTTTTGTATTTTGTGGGTGCAATACACAACCAGAAATATTTCTTTGCTGGATGCCTGTTGTCCATTTGCAGAATGAACACTTTTTAATACTTTTTAGAAATGAAAGATGACTCTGGGCTTTGTAAGGAAAGTGGAGGGGCAAGGCTGATGGGATGGAAGGTGACCATCAGGTTGAGGGAAATAAATGAAAAAGAATTGAGAGGGGATTTAGAGTGATGATACCATCTTGCATTGGGAAAAACCAGGCAGCAAGACAGAGGTGGACATCTTTATTAGAGCTGATGATTAGTTCGCATAAGTTAATCTCTGCTGTAGAATAAGGAGAGAGCCCAGATATGCTGTGATCTATTATGTGGTGAGGATGCATGGATCTATTTCTGTTATGGTGTTGCTGATGAAGGTGCTACATGTTGGGATCTACTTAGCTCCTCACTTCAGACAGTGGTACCGTGCAGTGTGTGCTGATCAGTTCACTCCAAGCTAAAATAGAATCCATGACAGGATTGCGTGCTTCTGTTGCATCCTTTTCTATAGCCTTGCCAGCAAAGAAAGCTGCCT
Organism: Meleagris gallopavo; assembly: GCF_905368555.1. Lineage (NCBI taxonomy): Eukaryota > Metazoa > Chordata > Aves > Galliformes > Phasianidae > Meleagris > Meleagris gallopavo. The sequence goes on from NC_139416.1 coordinate 3,682,546, forward strand.
CACAAGATATTACTGAACATTGTTTTAGAGAGGTGACACTGTTTGGTTGCATCTCAAACACTACTTTTTTTCTCATTTCACAAAGCTGCAGTTGAAGTGAATGTTCAACCCCGGTTTAAGTTCTGTCTTACATAAGAACCAGGAACAGCTGGAAGAAAGGTTTTAGTTACTGAAAGCCGATTTATTAAAAATATTATTCATTTTCAATGTTGTAACAACCTGACTGCAGTAGCATTTCTCCAAAATACCAAGGCCAGCTGGACTATGTGGAAGGGGAATCAATTGCCTTTGGTAAAAAAATATTTTGCTTTTTCTTCAGACACATGAAATAATTGCCATTTATGTTTTGATTTGTTGTTGGTTCCTAGATATTCACTCCAGAGTAGTTCTAATTTACTTCCTTATAAATGTTAGAAGAGTGGGTAATTAAGTGTTATTTTGTGACCTTTATTTGCCTTAAGGAAAGAGAGATGATTATTTTATTTCGTGCTACTTCTGTGCCTTTGTAGCCATCTAACTAAAATAAGATTCTACAACTGAGTGCACTGGGTTGATACCTGCTTCATGAATCATAGAATGGCCTGGGTTGAAAAGGACCACAATAATCATCCAGTTCCAACCTCCTGCTATGTGCAGGGTCACCAGCCACCAGACCAGGCTGCCCAGAGCCACACCCAGCCTGGCCTTGAATGCCTCCAGGGATGGGGCATCCACAGCCTCCTTGGGCAACCTGTTCCAGTGCCTCACCACCCTCTGGGTGAAAAGAAATGAAATGAGAGATATGGCTGAGGATGCCCTGTGAAACCAATTTCTTAAACTAGTGATAACTCCTGAATATGTTGTGCCTGTTTGCATATATACCCCTTTTCTGTATTTTGTTTGTTGCAGTCAATAATGACATGCAGGTGCTCCTGTATCCAGTGAACTCGTAGTCTTCTCCAGTACAGGTTTTGAACTGAAATCTGCCTATAAATACATCCGTGTTTTTAACAAACTCCTTGCTCCCTCACACTTGAAGTCTTACATGCACATTCTTCGCCTGCACAATTTATCAGAGGATGTTGACAGATTTTTTTCTTGACTGACAGGCACAGGAATCCCACTTTGTTTATGTTTTATCTGTTCTCAGATTCTTCCTGTAATTTGGGAAATAGCTGTCAGAATTAACTTCTGCTAATTGAAGCAAACCCAAATCACAGAAACGGAATGCATGTTTTCTATATGTCTCTAAAACATTCTTCATTGCATAACAAAGATAAATCAGTGTAAAAAATACATAATGCATGCCTTTCCCATATAGAAGGTGACAGCGTTTCACTGAGGCAATCTTGTCTTGGGTGAATTAGACATTTTTAATTACACACCATAGACTTCAGGCACTATTTTATTTGCAGGAAAGGCCAGATATGTACGGAAGACAGTTTATACACTTTGTTCTTTTTCTGTTTGTGTGTGTGTGTTTGGTCAGGTTTTGTTTGTTTGTTTGTTTTTTCCAAAAGATGCCTTAAAATGTGCTCAACTATAACTTCTATTTCGATGTAGCTTTCTCCAGTGTCATGTATGAGTTTGCAAGAAATGTGAATCAGTTCCTGAGAGTCCAAAAGCCCTTGCATGTTGGTGGTAACATTTGTGAGAAAAAAAAATGTGGCATCTCTTTTTTGTGTGAAAGCCTGTGACATCATCTCCTTCATGGCTGGTAGGATGAGGGCAGAGTACTGGCATTTTAGTGAGGATGCCTCATATAATCGCCTCAGAGGTGAGCATGAAGAAGCTGAGATGCGTGGGAGTCCTGCACTGCAATAGCTTTAAGCTAATTTGCTGCTGCCAGTCTGGAATCTGTCTTACATTACAGCAGTGTGTAACATTTTCATCCATCCCTCAACAGCTTTGGATAGTGGGATATAAATTTTGATACTGCTGCAAATGAAATTTAAGAAACCATCTAAGATCTTGTGACCACGTTCCTTTTCCTGGCTACTGCCTTTCTAAGGAGACGCCCCCAATGAATGCCCACGGGATGTACTTTTCCATTGGCTTGGTTTGGTTTGGTTTTTTTGAGTATAGAGGCATTGCAATACACAGAGCAATTGTGCTGGTTTATGTTCTTACACAGCCCATGTTCTGCTTCTCAGGGAAGGGAATGAACTCTGTGCTGTTCTTCTGATATAATCTCACTGAACAGGTTTTTTCGTCTTTCCTAACGCTTAAGTCTCCTGTATGTGACAAAGGAACATGGAACCAGATTTCAGAACGTGTTTTCACTTTTCTTGGGATTAGGAAAGGTTCAGGATAAGGAAACGTTGTCGGTTTGTGCCAGGTGCAGGGCTCACAAGTTTTCCAGAGATGTGTCAGTGTTATATTCCTTTGTATGGGTGGAAAAGGAAAAATCCTTCTGTTTTGTAGTACTGAGCTTCATAACTTACCTTTTTCCATCCTCTGCTTTGGATCGTGGGAATATAATTAATTTTTCAATTACTGCTGTATCATTTCTGTTCCTATGTGCTGCTGTTTGTTCAGTCCTTTGCTGGCCTTTGCATCCCCTTTAAATGTTTCCTTTTCCATCCAATTTTCTCCATTAATTTCCCTCTTATTCTTTTTCTAGCCCGAAGCATTCGTTGCCCTGTGCCCTTCTCTCTGCCTGCCCCAGCCTTGCTGTTGTAACAGTAGTACTCTGTATCTGACACTTTCACATCACAGTATATCCTTCCTTTTAAAGATAGTTACTTGGCAGGGACTTCAAAGGGCTCACCAGGTGTTCTAGGTTTGCTGTGGAAAATGGCTTCGCACAGTTGTTGGAGATTCCCATGATCTTGAAACTGTTCCATGGATGAGTAGGAAAGTGAATTTTTCGTGGCTGCAAAGCTTTCACATTTATTTTGCTTCTCTCTCTGGTGATGCCCAATAAGCTGAGATGGCTCACTGCACTCAGTTTGGGGCAATTTATTGTTTCAGACACACCATCACACTTCCATTTTGAGAGCTTGTGCCTGCAGATTCAGGCTCTGTTGGTGTGTGACCTGTGCAGGCACCACGTGCTGATGGTGTCCCCATCCCATGCAGGCAGTACATCCCTCCAAGGACCATTTCTGGGGTCTGGTTTGTGTGCAAATCATGACTTTCACTTTTGCAAATGGTTCCAATTTTCGTACGGTGATCAAAGCTCTGCAGCACAACAGGATCACTTGCTGCAGAGATGTGTCTGAATCAAAGGTTAACATACTTTGAATGGAATATTCATTTCTAGCAGTGGTTGAACACTGGGGAAGCAGTGGTCAGGAGTACACTGTCCTTTACACAATGAAAGAAAATAATGTTGGCAGAGAATTACAGCTCGGGCTCAGCTTGACCCAAGAAGTGTGGTGATGGTGCAACTACAAGTAGAAAGGATGATGCTAAAGTGGGATAATGCAGCCAAGGTGGAATGAGACAAGCAGCGGTCTGATTCCAGCAACTGGAAAGCCATCCAGCCACGCCTGGCTCTGCATCACTTCCTGCTGTGATGTTCTGCCTAGGGGCTGCACATGGGAACCTTTTCCTAAATGCTCACCGAGCAGGCTTCTTTTGTGGGGTTTGTCATTCCTCCCCTAAACCTCGAGTGGCTTCAACGTGGAGATTAAAATATAAATTGTGACAGCTGCATGAACTCAACTGCACCACTTAATTGTTTTGCCTGTTTGAATGTTTAGCTTCGGAGAGCACATGGCTGAGCCACAGCGAATCAGCAGCTCAGCCCAGCTGGGCTCCAGGGGCCGTTCTGGCTCTGGGTGGTGTCCAGACCTGCTGCAGGAACAGCAGAGCCATTCCTGCTTCTTTTCTCCAGCATATACTGAGGATGCTGGGCAGTCATTAGCTTAAATTTCGTCTGCACGTAAATAAATAAGGGCGACTTCTTCTCATTAATATGAAATCGGTGTGTGTGTGCAAACCCCATAACTCAACCAAATAAAAATAGATTTTTGCTGGACTACCAAAAGGCACATGTCCAACCTAGAAAATATATTTAATAACTTCCCCCGTTCTGCTGCAATTTTTTTTTTCTTACATTGACATTAATCTCCTGTGCACATTTGGAATTTGGAATGGAGTCATTTTCTAACTGCAGTGCTTCCAATTTTAAATATTCTGTTTCCTTTCAGTTTTTCCAAGCAATTCAAAGATTAGTAACACTGTAAAACATCTAAAAGCATGCTGGAAGTTTCCTGCTGCTTCAAGTGTTGTGTTATGTTATCTTTGGAATAATTTTAAGGTCCCACTGGTGTAGTATAACAAGTTATTATGTCATGGAGCTTATTAGTATGCCTATGGGAAACATTAATTCACACTGACATCATACTACGTTTTTCAATAAATCAGGATTTTTTGTTTTTAAGAAAGTGATTTTTTTTTTTTTTTTTGGAAGTGATCAGATTCTTTTTCATATATGTTGGGACATGAAGTGAATGGCTGGGAGGATGTGCGTCACTGTCTCAGCAATGCCCTCTGCGCTGCTGCAGGGAATGGAAAGCAGGTTTTGGGGTGGTTTCAAAGGTCTTTATTTTTCTAGCATATAGATGTTATTATAAAGGACTTTTTACTCTGTGATTAGCACAGCAGGCTTAAATTGCCTAGGCTCTGGTCATTATTATTTCTGTAATCCCAAAAGTTTATGATATTATTCAGGATCTAAAAAATGACAAAGTAGACTTAAATTTGGTAAGGATTTAACGTGTGATGCATTCCTTTTGGAGCTGAAAAGTCTGTTTTTGTTGACACAGAGAACTGAAAAATGACCACAGACCACAAAGGTCCCAACGCATTGCCAAGGAAAATGCAATGGAGCTGCTTGTATCGCGCTGGCTGCACACAACTGATTTTATTCACATTGCCCAGCTATACTATTACTTAAATATACATACAGGTATATTTATTTAAGCTGATGATTTTTCTATGGATGATGAATTCAACCAAGAATTGACCTTAGCTTCCATAGGACAGCTTAATTATGATCGCTTTGTTAAGGCATCTGGAGTTCCTTGAGCGCGGACTGGCTGCCCGCACACCTCGCTGCACGTGCCATTGTGGCACTGAAGGTGGAGTGGCACCCGATGGCACCCATCTCCGTGCTGCCATGGCTCCGTCCCACTCAGACCAGCCTGTACACTGGAGAGCAGGTGGCTGAGCTTGTGAAGTTGGCTCCGGAATACCCTTTGTTTTTCAGAAAGTTACAAATGCAGCTGCGTATTTCTGCTTTGTTTCCACCATTTCTGATTAATACTACCAACCCAGGTAAGTGGTGTATGGTGTAAATGTTGGTATTAGGCTGTAAATGTGGCACACAGCATTTCCGCTTTCGGATCATCATCTTTGGGATTTTTATAAGAATGTGCCTGTATGTGGCATAGAATTAAAGCTGAAACCCCATAAAATACATCGTTTATACGCCACTCTCTGTTCTAGAACAGCATGGACATCCTTAATGAGAAGTGCTGCTAAAAAGAGATTTCTGTGAGTTTGTTTCCAGGCACTCTGTGGCAAAAAGGAAGTGTCCTCTGGGAATTAAATAGTGATAGAAATGTTGGGGCAGGGGGACAAAAGGAGGAACAGACATGATACTTGATTTTTTCCCCTTCTGCCAGTTCATCAGCCATTGCAACAGCTTGAGGTAAAGATATTGCAAAACACACATGGAGAGCTTTTGCTGCTTATTTTTTTTAATCTCTGAAGTCCAACGGTGATGATGAAGGTAGCTGTGACATTTGCAATTTTCCATGCACCAGCCCATTCCATTTTCTTCCCTGGTGCCACTTACATGGTACAGTAAGCCTCCAGCATTGACAATAATTATAGCCTGAATAAAATGAAGAGGGTAATATGAACAAAGCTCTGCTGTAATTGCCTTTTCATTATTTGCTAACAGTTAGTTATTCAGTCACAGGGAAAAAATTACACAGTAATTGGTTGACAATAGGAAGCTGAAGCTAAATTCCAGAAGTATGATATTTTTGCGTGTTGGTCTTTGAGACCTTTTATTCATCTTTTGATTAAACAGCTAGAGCATTAAAGTGAAATATAAATGTAGCCTTGGTTCAGATTCCATAACATTAGTTTCCACCCCACACAGTTTTCGTTCAGTTTTGAATTTTAAGTTATCTCATATGGCAAACCTCAAAATATTGCAGCCTATTGACTTTGAAATACGGATTTGCAACTCTCCTTCACTTAGTTTAACAAGAGCAAAGAACCTCTTCCACCTTTATGCTTAAAAAAGTGCCCAGCCTACCTGTGTGCAAACAGTGCAAGTGGGTGCTTCTGCTGCATTTTGCACACCCATTTGGAGAAGCGTCAGTGTGGGTGTGCACTCTTTCCATGTGAGTTTTTATACAACAAGCCCAAATTTTGCAGCTGACTTTTGTTTTTTAATGAGGCTAAATCTGAGTTTTTGGTGACCGCTGTTGCCTCGGTGTGGTGAGGGGCGGCTCACTGTGAACTGCTGTTGGAAGTTCAGCATCTGTTTGGATTTCGTGCTTTTTTAATGTGGCCGTGCGTCCGTCAGAAGTGAGGTGTTGTACACGATCAAGTGTTGTACGCTGCAGAAGACAGGACGTTTGCCATGTGTATTTTCTGCAATACATACAGTGGTTTTGTAGAAACAAATGTGGATGATGCTAAACAGGCAAAGCTGCAACCCAGGGAGAAGTTTTAATTCCTAGCGACTTGCATTTGTACAAAGTTGGAATTCCTGGTGGCTACATTGGTACAAAGGTCTGCAATGAGTCACTGCCTGTAAATGTGTGCCTGGTGGGCTTTGACTGGAGTAACTTTATTCTGGTAAACCGATGGTTTGGGAAACACATTTTGGGCAAGTCTCTCAATGCCTTATGCTGTAATTAGAACTGCAGTATGGTAGCTTAGATGGTCCATCGAGTCCAGAGCAAGAGCTGCAGTTTGGGATGTCCTCGTGCTGTGTGTAATTTTGGAAAAAGCTCCATCTCCAGCAAAGCTATCACTGGTACAAGAAAAAAGCTGTGGAGTGGCTGAAAGTGAGGAAAGGGAAGTTTTGAGGCGTGATGGCAGTAGGGTCTGGATGAGCTGAGGTGTGAGGGAGGCCAGGAGGAAGGAGGGAGGCTGCTCCCAGGCCACTGTGGAGCTCTGAGGTTGAAAGCTTGGGTTTGGGCACCTGCTGAACCTGCTCTGCAGGCAGTGTGCCTCAGTGGCAGTCTGGGCCTGACCTGGGTGAGATCAGGGAAAATACTCCTGTGGGCTTTGGCAGATTCTGGGATGGGGTCCTAAAAAGCAGTAAGAAAATAAATCGCATCAGCGCTGTTCTGATGTGAGCTTCATACTTTGCTCTTACTTTTTATTCCAAGTCCTAGATCTTTATTATAATCAGTCAAAGTCCTGGCTTTCAAGTTGTGAATGGGCATCATAATTATCTAATGCAACTACTCCAGAAATCAGATTAGTAATTAGCTGAACCAAACTGATTGGTGTCACTTCCTGAATGCATCTCTTTAATGTTGAACATTTGCTTTGTGCTTGAAGGATTTGTTTGTATGTTTCTTGTGTGCGATGAGAGCTTTTCTGTAATTAGCTCCTGGGGGACAGCATATTCTAACAGTTAAAGAATAATTGCAGCCCTGTGAAATGTGAAATGGCTTGGGCTGGCTTTTGTTGCGGCTTAATTGTATGCAACAAGTACAGGAGGCTTTTCATTTCACATCATGATAGTAAAGATGTAGCTTTCATAAATAAAGAAAGGAATTTTGTACAGTGGTAAATAGTCTCTAATATGTTAATTTTATAGAAAAAAACAAAACAAACAAAGCACATTTGAGAATTCTCAGTGTTATTGAAGTAGATGTTGATCATTGTTCCATTAGCTTGTAGTTTCTGTTTATGATTCTAATGAAAGGGAAAAGGAACCAAAAAAAAAAAAAATGTGACAGGAAGAGACAAGTGACTTGGTGGTCAGTGTGAAACAGCCCCTTTTCCTTTATAATGCAAATTTTTTCTAAAATTTCATAACAAAATTAAAATAAGAACTTCATGTCCAATATCTTTTTTTGGGGGAGAAAAAAATTAAATATTTTCTTCTGTTAGGTGTATTCTTCTGTTCTTCCGGGCATGCTCTTTCTTTGCCTGTAGGGTGTTGCTGTTTGCTGTCCCATAGGGCCGCGATTGCCCCTCTGCCTTGCCCTGTGCTGATCAGCCCCAGTGTCGCTCTCCCTGCATGGGAGGTGGCAGCCAGGCACGCTGTCCCAGGGCAGCCAGGCCCGCTGGCCTCGGGTTGGTAGGACTGCTCACTGCCACCCGAGGGAGGGCATCAGCATGCGGGAGGTTTGTAGGCTGGTACACTGTTCTGAGCCTAAAGGGATGCATGCGTCCTTTCTGCACACTCAGAATGATGAGTACTAATTCAATATTTATTACTGCTTAATTGGGATTGTTCCATTGTTATATCAATACTTTGTTGTATGATTGCCAGCTGTGGTGCTGCTACAGTAAATGTAACACTGATGTATATGGTTTTTTTTTTATACAGAAGACAAAATGGTATAAATCTGAGGTGATGTTAATCATCAAAGCTCCAGAGCCATCCTTACAGTAGACAGCATTGCCACAATATATCTATAATCACCATCCCTTCCCGTGGCTAGTGGCATGTACCATTTATTTATTTTTTCAGGATAGATGACAGTGATGCTGGAGTCTCATTGTCATCTAGATCTGATAACTGAGAGTCATTTTGATATGGTTCTGAGGTAATCTACAGTGTCAGACTCTCAATGTCATCTTGTCACTACCGCTTCTTCCCATAGCATTGCCATAGGCAATAGCTCTGCTGCTGCTTTCCCTTCAGGGCTTTCCTAGCAGAGGCTCCAGGTTGCCCAAGCACTCGCCGCAGGAGCTGCATGGCCACGCTGGGGTGGGAGAGCAGCACCCGCTCCCACAGCCACCCAGCTCAGCTCCCTGGCACAGCGCTGGGCCGGCCTTGCTGTGCCTCTGAGTCAGAGACACCTCAGTGCAGCTGCTGATCCTGCTGGTCCACACAGCTGCTGTGTTCCACCTGTCTGATGTCGTGCTGGAAGGTGTTTGTCCTGCTTTGTGCTTTACCCCGTGCCCCATTCCATTTGCGGCGAGAAATTCATGGAGTTTTTATCTGCCTACCGCCCATTTTTCTGGATAAAGCTGCCGGAGTTGGGTGCTAACCACTTGCTTTTTGTGCTGAGGGGAATAATAGTTACTTTTTTCAGAGAACTAGTAGGAAAACTTTACTGAAAAATATTAAATTTAGGTTCTGTCTGGTGCATATTGGGCCTATAGACAAAAATATTTCTTATTAAATAGACATGACTAATTTTCATTGGACAGTCATCTTGGCCAGCAGAGCAATACTTGTCTTGATTCACCCATGGAAAGTTGATCCCAGGGTCTGCCTGATTTATAATTATTTTTAATAATAATAATTCTGCTTGTAAACAATGCTGCTAGTGTGATAGGTAGCTTTTCTTAAAACAGACTGCGGGATGAAAAGTACAAACCTAAAAGAGATTTTTTTCCCCCATTAACTGGTGTCATGACAAAAGGTTATTGACTCGACAGCACTCAATTGCTTGTCATACTCTGTGCAGCGGGGCAGGTTATTAGTTCTCATGGAGCAGGCGGCACGGCCCAGGGCTCCGGTGAGTGCCCAGCCCTGAGCTGTGCTCCAACTGCAGCTCTGTGCCCACAGCCTCTTGGTGAGGCTGCATTGCAGTGGGCTGGGTACTTGGAAAAGCAAAGGCTATTCCCAGATCCCTATGTTGATATTCACGTTTAAATAAGTAGAGAGGTTAGAGAGGGATTTTGACTGTAGTTGTTAAAAGACATGTTAGTTTTACCCAATGAAGCAATCTCAGAAATTGATATCTGCTTGGTGTGTTCCAGGTTTCTCTCACTGAATTGTACTGAACATGAGGGACAGGATAACTCTTCCGGTGCTCAGCAGTGCTGCAAGGATGATGAAGACTATGATTACATCCAGATATAGAACAAGATAATGAATGAGATTTTTTCCTAGTTCTAATGTTCAGTTAGTAAGAATTTATTGATGCTGTATGGGATGGTGGAAAGCTGGCCAGTCCATCAAGCATATTGCTTCTCTTTCTGTCTGGTAGATGCACAAGTGGCTGCATTGCTGTTTTTCAAATATTCTCTGATGTGAAAATGAGTACAGCATTCAAAGCAAATGCTTGAATTTCATTTGACATCTCCCATGTCAGATACAAGGGTCAAGATATGACAGATACAGTTCAAACTTGTAGAATAAAGTCCACAAGTGATACCATCCTTCAAGAGGCATTGCACTCTTCTCTGCTAAGATAAATGTAACATAAATGTTAATATGACTTTGAGCATGGTAAGTAGCAAAGGTTGTTTCTTGGTGTTAGCTGTCTTTGCCATGCTGGGGCTGTGCTGTGGGTGTCACTGTGCCCGGCAGGTGGGTGTTGCATGCTGGGGCAGCCATCCCACTTTCCTGCCCCTGGGAACAATGCTGATGTTTGTCTTGTTTAATCTTGCTAAACAGAGAGTCTTAGCGAGCTGAAGTCAGTGAGAAATTTTCCTCTGACTTCAATGGGTTTTCAATCAGTCAAGTTGTTGGCGTTTGTGGAGTTCTGACATGAGTATATTTGCGCTCAGAAGGTGGCAATAAGACCTGGGGTTTTGCCTTATGTTAGGTGGTGCTTGTTTGAGTGGGCTCTTAATACATCCCTGCAATTATTCTTCCTGCACATGGAGCATCCATATGAATTTGTTTCTTTTCAGTACTTAAAACTAATCTTTGTTTTTTCAGGCGTTTAGGTGGGACATTTACCTTAATCCTCTTATGTCTGTGTGCCTTGAAGTCATGATGCTTTGTATGAGTTAGGATTTCAAGAGCCTGACTTAGAGTCTTGAGGTCAGCTTCACCTTCTTTCTTTGTGGTTTTTGAGGTTGTTTTTTTTTTTTGTGAGTAATTTTTAGAACTTTTTCTGCTTCTTCAGCCTCAGCTTGCTTTGTCTTCCCTGTCCCAGTTCTCTTCCTTTTCCTTTCATTTTTTGCTGTAATTTCGCTTGTGGTGTGAAGTCATTTAGTAATTAAAAGTATACATCCTATCTTATTTGAATCTGCATCTTTTGCCATGTTAATGACTCTTTCAGTGTGCTAAACAAGTATAAACAAATACAATCTTCTCACTCTGTAATGCCTTTATAATTGGGTCATCATCTTTTCATTGGCTTGATGATGTTTTTTGTCCTTTCATATGCATGAAATATTTTGTGTTTGGTTGTTTCAGGGAAAAAAGAGCGTAGTTCAGCTAAAGATAAGAAAGCAAGAGACATTGATCATTTTCTAGATCAACTACAAGCTATCATGATTTTTTTATGCTTGATTTATGCAACTTAGTAGTTATATCTCACTCAATTTTTTACCTTTTTGGCTGATAACCAGGCCTTAGGTTTTTATAATATCAGAAAATAGTCAGCTAAGACAAATTGATTCAGACAGTTGTCACAGAAGTATTTAGCTAAAATTACTTCAAAAGTTTTACACTGCTTGACGTTGCAGTACTGTCTTTGAAGTGTGTACCCTGAAAAATAGTTGTTATTAACAATTCCAGACAGGTGTTTCACCAAAGACGTGAAGATGTGTAGAAGGAGAGATTAATATTTTGCAGTAAGTTTAGCCTCTGGAGGAAATATTTGTCTTTCTTGTTTGACATTCCACTTCTCACTTTACCAAAAGCTTTGTTCACATTCAGATTTTCTTCTAAACAAGTGAAATTAAGCAGTATTTGGTCAAAAGAATTAGTACAACATGTGCTTGGGTTTTATTTGGATAGCTGCTGTGATAAGGCAGTGTTTCACAGACTGTGGTTGCAAAGAGGAAACACTCAAATTGGGATTAAAGCAACTAAAAGAGCTGTGAGAAACTTGGATGTGGCTGTTGGAATGGGTGAGATCCATCCCAACTGCACTGAGCGGGGTGAGGGGTGGGAGGAAGGAGAGCCAGCCTGGGGTCCGTGTGCCTCACAGCAGAGCTCCGGGTCACAGCTGGCACTGGGGCTTCACAGGGCAAGGTAACAAGCACAGGAGGTATAGCAGCCTGCCCCAAAGCCCCAGGGCTCCTCAGGGATGAGATGCAGCAGGCTTGCAGACAGATACAGTGGTAAGACCCAGCTGTGAGGGTGGTGCTGAGCTGTGAGCAGTGGGCAGCCTGAGCTGCTGGTGGGTCCATAGGTGCGCTGGAGGAAGGCTGGATGCCCATGGCAAGTGGAAGGGCCTCGCAGCTCCCATCTTGTCAGCACTTGGTTGTTGTCATAGGATTAAGGATATGTTAAGGATTTGCTGAAAACTTGTAAACTTTTAATAAGAGGTAAGAAAAGAGCTGGCGCAGGCTGGCATCAGGCACTGGGATGTTTCCCACCAGCGCTGTGCCTGCTGTTGGCTGCAGGTCTCACAAGATGGCTGCTGCTGTCGGGGCGCAGGGGTCGGACCCCGCACACAAGGTGGGGTCAGGTGGGCTGCCCAGTGTGTGCTGTGACCTGCTGGGCTGGGAAGGGCTGCAGGGATGTCCTCTGGCTCCTGCCAGCAGCGTTCGCCGTTCCCCTCCTGACAGGCTTTGTGTGCGGCGAGCAGCGCGCCCTGTGCACAGGGACGAGGTGTGGCTGATGAGTCCTAGATAAATCCGCACACAAAAAGGCACTGTGTTGCTGAATGGGTTCCCAGTGTAGCTCTTTAATTTCATCTCTTGGAAATGTTTCTCCTCCTTTCATCCAACTGCCTTTATCTTAACTTCTGATCTGAGGAAAGCAGCAGCCTTTCAAATTGAACAAACCATGTTTCAAATAGGCTCTTCTGCTTGTGACAAGATGTACCTCATTTTCTCTGCAAGCCTTCAGCAAGGTCACACCTTTTTAATTTATTTTCTGTAAGAAAAATCTAGTTGCATGATAGAACAAGGCCAGATCTAGCTAGAGGTCATTTCTTGAGCTAGTCATAAAGTAGAAAAGGATTAGAACCATTTAATATCTCGGAACTTGCCAAGCATAGTTCTATTAAAATGTAGACTCCATATTTATAAAGCAACCTAAATAGCTGCTCTCAGATGTGGCCGGTTCCATTGTAAGAAACAATGACTGTGTTAGATGTGATTACATTATATATTTTTCCTCTTTACTAGCGGAGTGACCTTTCATTTTTCCCTTTTTTCCCCTCTTTATAACTACCATACATATAATCCTTGGTACAAGCAGGTGGTGTCGTGACTTGAATTTTTTATTTTTCTTTTCTCATTTTTGGAAAATGAGAGATTTAGTGTTTTGTTGTCCTCTGATGCATCAGAAACATTGGTATGTTTATTAATGCTTATTAATATAGGAATAACATATGATTAACTGACTTTATTATTCATTCAGCAACAGGGAAGTAGTGATCTCTAAGAAGTATTTTTACAAAGAAGTTTTGAGATGAACGTTGGAATATTTCAGCTTCCAATCTCATCCTTAGATGTATTGCTTATGAAACTGAAGAGCATGTATTTATCAGTCTGGTGGTGCTTTTTTAACCAAGATGTGGTGGCTGTTCTTAGCTGGGTTCCTCACACGTACCAGAGGGTGGTTTCCCCTAAGCCTGACTTTTTCCATCCATGTCTTCAAACACCTGCTCTCAACTGGCCACGTTGCTTTGTAGGTGCTGGCAGAGTTTTGGAACACAGCACGAGATCAGGGAGGTATTTCAGTGGCTGATCTATTAATTCTATATATGTATCAAAGCATATACCCAGCATGTGGAAATGCTGTGCAGAGGGTGATCCGAAGCTGAGGTAGGGATGGATGTGAGGCATCCTTGAGCAAGATTCTGCATGCTGGTGCATCACCATCCAGTGGGCAACTCTGCCTTGCCAAACTCCTTTCATATGGGCTAAGTAATAATGCTGACTGACATCACCATATACAGTGAAGATTATTTACTAATAGCCACTAACATTTTCTGACCACTCAATGTCATTATTTTCGGTTGAATGTAACTCATATTTTGATGACAATGACTAAATTTACACTTATACAGAGTCTACTGGGGAAAAAACTGCAGTCCCACAGCTATTTATCAATATTCAGTGATGGGCCTTTTCTAAAACTTTTCTAATAAGTTTTAAGTATTAAAATAACACAAAGAATTTTAGGATACTGGAATATTATCACAAGTGTTTGTTAAAACAACAAGCCCTCAAATGTTAGAGGAATACAGAAAAGGAATTGGAACATTGCTCTTTTTCCCATTTAAAATTAAAATCATACAGGGTGTGTCTTCATATTTTCCTAGGAACACTGTTCTACATTTCACAGGGCATAATCAAGGACTTTTTTTTTTTTTTCCTTCTGAGGGTAGATTTGTTGGAAATCAAACTTAAAATGAAGCCATGATCAGGGCTCGAGACTAAGCAGTCCCACCATTCTATGTTTATATATTGAGTCCCGTATGATAAATGACCACGAGTTTTCTTAGCTGTCCTTGCTTCTGGCCAGCATGAAGTGTGACCACCAGCAAGCAGGGCAAGGTGAGCTGGTGCTGCAGGTGTGTGGGCTCACATCAGTGGGCTAGAGGACCTGAACAGGGAGCTTTACTTCTGAGTAAAGGAAGTTAAGTCTGCTCAGAAGCTTCTAGGATCAGAATTGCGGCTGGTGTCTCAGAGGAAATAATTACAAATTCCTTAATTCTGTTTCAGAGCTTCAATTAAAAGTGTTTTAGCACTGAAGTTGTATATAAATACTTGTTTAAAATACTGTCTCTGGAACACTCCTTTGCACTTCTGTCTGCAACAAGAGTATGCTTTGTATTTACTGTCTTCACTTTTTGGGCTTCTCATTCTCTGCTTGTCATCCTGCAGATTTTATGTCTCAGGATAGGTCCTTTTTGTTGTCTGAATGTCAAGTGCATTGTATAGGCATTATTATACAATGATGATGGTCCGCTTCCCTTGTTAATATTTCTTGCACTGAGACAAATCTATCTGTTCTCTCATAACTGCCCATATTTCAGAAGAGTTTTGAAGCTAAATTCTGACTAACATTATATTGATTTAGGCCAAAATCTTGCACAAGACTTCAAGCTTGTGCTTACTTTTGGCTGACTTCAGTGAGACTCAAATACTTCTAATGAAGAAAGAAAGAGAACGTGAGCTTCTGTATGGTAATGATTGGTGTGCTTCTTTGCCTAGCTAGTCTCTGTTTGGGGAATTCAGACACGGGAGAGACAGTGAAACAGCAAATTAGGGCTCAGAGTATGAAAACAGTGTAAACGAAGTATTTGAATAGCAGAGATTCACGATCTCCCATTCTATAAATTATTGCATGGGGCAAAAGTGACCATACCTGCTACTTGCAGAGTGATCCTTATTCATATAGCTAGCATTATAATGTGTTTCCAGCATCTTGAATATACAAACTCAAGTCAGAGCTACTTGAGATGTTTGCATTGTCTATAACCTTCATGATTTGTCCTTTTTTTTTTAATATACGAAAACCACTTTAATGAAAAGCAGTTCTTGAATACAAAACAAAAGGATTATAATTATGATTTAATTTGAACATATAAACTGTTTTGTAGTCAATGCAGCTTGTAAAACTATCACAGAGTTCTGTTAGTTAATACAGACATATGAAAAAAAAACAACAGTTGCACAGAGTAGCATCGGTATTAAGGATTCCTAATGGCCTATTTAAAGAGAAATATCCTACTTGGAAACATTTAGACTTTTAAATTCTTTTTAGTAGCAAACTTTTGTTCTTCAGAACAGTTGCTAATTGTTTTTGCCTTCTCCCCTTCTTCCCCTTTTTGAAAGGAAATGTAAAAAATGAACGGAGAGATAAGCTGTTGTGTGCTCTGATTGGTGTCCAACTTTGAATTTGCTGGATTTGCAGTAAGAAAGATTAATGATTTTGAAATGTGTAGGAGAATTGCTGTAAGATCTCCTTGTTGTATCATCCAAAGGCATCCTGTGCTGATGTACGATGGCAGTGTTCCTTGCACTGCCCATTTTACCAGCAGAACATGTGCAGTTGTGTGCTGGAAATTGGGTGCTCTGCTCCAGGACTCCTGCATAAGACACAGAGGGATGGGGAGCCCATGCTGCTGCCCTCTGAGCCCCCTGCAAGATTGTTTGCAGGTGAGCGGGTGAGTCTGAAGTAATCTCTGCTCTAAAACTGATCATCATCACTTTGATTTTGTGGACCTTTACTTAATGAGAAAGGTCAACATGGGCAGAATCAAGGAAGCATTAGTATGGGAAGCCAAATCGTGCCTTGGCTCCTTAAATATATATGACTTGCAGGAATTGGGACCATCCTAAACAATGAAACTTTTTAGTGCTATCTAATGCTATTGCTGTGAGTGGCCTCAATAGTCTTCAATAATCACTGTCCCCAAGAGTAAGGATCTGAGATCAGGTAGAAAACAAACCTTTATTTCTCCCCAACACAGCACTGTAGGAGTGACACCAAGACTCGTGCTTTGTAACTGGGGGGCACTGCACATTGTGCAGCCATGATGCGCACTGTGGATATATGCTTCCTTATTGCAGCAACCAACTTTCTAAATACCAAACACAATAAATCTGTTCATGTCTTTGCTGCAGCCTTTGTTGCAACACATCAAAATATGTTTCTGGATGCTCCTTCTCCCCTTCGGCAAAATCCTGGAAGCTACACGGACTTCCCAGAGGAGCTGCTCCCAGTCACTGCAATGCTTCCAACTGACCGGAAGGAACAGTGATTGTGGCTGTTAGGATAGTGTGGGAAATTCAGTTGTTAGCATTCTTTTTTCTGAGGGTGGGGATTGGAAAATGTAGAAATACTCTGTGGTATTTCATCAGTGTTTTATATAGTAACACATTTCACAAGAAAGTTTTATTTACTTAGGCAATTAAGAAGCAAACCTTCCTGTTTTGTATTTGGCATTCTTTCCTAGAACCAAATGCCTATGGCAAGTTATGGTCTGTTTTAAAATACAAAGTGTAAATTGGAACAGAGCTCAGAGCACACCTGCTCATCTGCCATCAGATGGGCAAGCAGTATGCAAAATTCAAACTGCAAGCAACTAAAGCAATGGAAAAACTAAACTGGGACATTCTCTACTTATATTTAGAGAAGGAACTAACAGAAATGTGGGAGAGGCACATTGGCCCTTGTGTTTTTTGCTTTTCTGAGTACGAGGCACTGTCCTTAGTACAGCAGTGGCAAAAGCAAGCTGAGCAGTAGGCAGGTCTCCAGGTCTGGACCTGTGGCTCGTGGCGAGGAAGAGGCTTTGTCACTTCTGCTGTCCTGCTCCACTTGCTGGTGCTTGTGACACCAGCTTGATCTTTTTTTTTCTCCCCCCCAAAGTTCAGATAGTGAGAGAGGTTGATACTGTTTGATAATTACATTGTGTAGAAAGACTGGAGCTCCTTGATGGCTTATTTCTTTGATTTGCAGACATTGTGATTATCGCATTTTGGCTGCAGTCCAGCCTTTTCATGCGGGCTTCAGCAACAGTGAAATGAAAGCTCCAAATTGTCAGTTTTGCTGTTAATAGAGCAGTGCCTCTTCTCAGTAGCTTTCTTTGGTATGGCTGCTCCCTTTCATCACGGTAAATGCCATGCTCTGGTTGCACTGTTGGTGAATACTGAACACCAGTTGCTGCTTATTTAGTGAGTGCAAAGAAATGTTTATACTCATGATTAATTGTAGATAATTATTGCTATTAGCTCACTTTGTGTGATCTGCAGGCAGTTGTTAATGGATAGGTGAGCACATCCCCATTCATACAAATAATTACTTGCCTACCTTATAAACTTAAAAGGTTTTATCCTCCCATTGCAGTATTACCCTTATACAACTTATAAACCTTTCATACCGCCACTTGGATTGCTCGTTTACTTAATGGATTGCAGGCAGGTGACCAGCCAGCTTTGCATATAGGTATTCTAGAGTTCTGTAACTGATTTTTTTTTAATGACAAGATACAGTACCTCTTTTGCCAATTGTTCATTTTAATTGCTCATTCTAATGAACAATTGGTGAATTTGCCATTTATTCATGCCATTATTAATAACATTTTCAGCTGAAGCAACTTTGCATGTGCATTTTTAAAACCCCATTCGTGCTTGAGAAAATTGTCTGATAAGCGTTATTCCCAGGACATACTTTTCTGCAACAGAATCGCGTGGGAAAACGGACACTGATTGCTTTCCTGTCATTCCCTTCTCAGAGCAGCTGAAAGGTTTTGCAATGATAATTCTGCTTACAGTCTCCTTTGTAGCATCCCATAAAGCACAGCAGTCTGAGGGGTCGGTGCATCAGGTTGCACAGTAGTGCAGGTTGTTACAGCTGCAGCTCGTTTTCGCCAGGTGCGAAAATGAAGCACATTGCATTTCTTCAGGCATTCAGTATTTTACATTGGTAATTAATCTGTACACATGCTAGTAAAGAGAGTGAATTTACTTTGCCAGCCTTCAGTGAGAATCAGAGCCCCACCTCCCAGTATTTTGTGTTACGGTGGATCAGTATGGGAATCTCTTAACCATCTTCCATCTCCTTCTCCCTTGAACTCAGTAGCAGTTGGATCAAATAAGTAATGCTACATTTGCACTCATCTTTCTTGAGCAGCATGGATCCTGAGGAATCCAAAAGGAGCAGTCTAATAGATACAAAAAAAAGGAGCGAATGTGCAGTTGCCTTCAACAATAACCAACATGCAAATAGATCATGTTAATGCAAGAAAAACCTTGACCTGTTTTACATATTTGGTTATTGAATCTAAATTCTTATATTATGGTTTAATTTACATTTTAAACAAAATACCAAGTGTACAGTAATTCCTGGCAAGATAAGAAAGGCAAATAAAAAGAATCAGTTAGTAGAAATGTCTTATTTTTTTTATCTACATGAAGTTTATGAAAGCTGTCAAACTGAACTGTGCAATATTCATTCATATAGCTCTCATTATATGGTGTAAACAAACCTAGATCTCTCCATCTGGCTGTAGTGAGGAGAGAGAGACAAGCAGTCCAGAACATTATCAGTCAGTTGGAGCCCAGTTCAGTACTTCATCGTAATTAGTCTTGAACAGCATTAAAAATTACATGCCATAATTGAAGGAGAGGTGATTTGCAGTGTTGCAGCCTGTTTGGTGAGTACGTAGTTCTACAAATCTATAATTATTGCTTTTAGGCTGAATGCCTGTGGATCATAGGTCACCAGCTCTCCCCAGTGCAGCTGCACAGTTGCTGTGAATTCAACAGTGTTGCCCCAGTGCTGGGCAGCTCCGGATCTTGCCGAGTCTGCAAATATGAATACCATTCTGTATGTTATTCTAGCTGTGTAAATCTGAACTATTAGCATCATTAGTGTGTGTTTATCACTGTCAGACTAGGAAAGCTGTGAAGAAACAGCTATGGTCGAAAGCAGTTAATTAATTAGCTTAAAAACAAGATCGTGGCTTATCTTAATGCAACTATTTGGGCAGATGCAGGCTTTAATGTGTCTTTTTCTCTGTCCTGCTGCCCCAGTTTCAGCTGGGATGGAGTGTCTGTTTTGGCTGTAAGAGAAGAGCAGTGTTGATAACACACCAATGTTTTAATTGTTGCTGAGCAGTGCTGTACAGAGCCAAAGGTTCCTCAGCTTCTTGTATTGCTCTAGTGAGGATCTATTATCCTTTCTTCCTCTTCCTTTTTCTGCCTTAGTGGAAAGCAGAAAGCTAGAAGTCATCAGATGGAATTTTTCTTGTGCTATGCGGGTTGCTGTGTTTTATTCTGCCTCTGGAAGGTAACATTAGAGAGATGAGGATTAAAAATGTGCCCTCCCTCCCTGGGGGGTGGAGAGGCCGTATTTGTGTCCTCTTGAAGGTGGTGTGGAGCTGAAGTGCCTCTGAGGAGCTCAGGCAATCCATACGTGCGCTGGAGCATCCACTTTGCTGTCTGATTTTTGTTTCTCATCCAGTGCATGGCTGTTTGTCCCTTCAAGCACTTGGTGTCGCAGTAGAAAGTGCCTTGTATTTGATAACATTTTAATATTTGCAGAGTACCAATAAGTGGGATTGTTCTGTAGCTCCTTAGAGATCTTTAACGAGAAAACTACTCCTTACCTTCTTATTTTTTTCTTCAGAAAACTGTTTTTAGGTTGCTGTATTTCATGAGAATAGTTTCAGACATCTGGGCTAAAGGGCATCCATAAATGACTGTGGTGTTTTATGTATGTATCTCTTGTGTGGAATGAGTCTTTGAGCCTTACGCAGAGGTTATGATTTCAGGCATCATAAATGGTCACTGCGATACTATCTGGTGTCTGGAAATTCGTGTTTCAGCACCAAGCTATCACATTTCATATTAAAAAAAAATAACATTTTGCCACCAGAGTTAGGTTCAAAATGGCACCGTAGAATGAGTGTTGAGGTTGTATCTTTGCCTGTCATACTAGATGTAACACTTGTCAAATAGCACAGATGACCCTGAAGTATCTTCCAGGTACCTGCGGTCCAGAGGGCAGGTTAAAGCACTGAATATCAATTCAGAAAAAATATTTTCTACCTATTGGTTTTTACTGAAGCAATCAACCCACTATCAGAGCAACCTCCAGACAGAACAAACACAAACCACGGGAAAAAGCACTACTTTTGTCGTTGTTGTTAAAAATAAATCTAAGACACGGGCTTTTGTCTTGGCAGGTTTATTTCAAGAGGAGTACCACACTGTCACTGTGTTTGCTATCCGTTAAAAAAAAAGCAAATTAAGTGACAGACAAAAGAGAAATGTTAATTAGAAAGTTCTATTTATATATATCATGTTTAACTTGTAGGATTGCTAAATATTTTCAGACTCCCAGACCCTGATCCTGCAATATGATGGTGTCTGACTCACAGAATGAACAGCAATCTGTTTACAAAGCACCTTTAATCATAGTCAGGCAGAGATCATATTGCTTTCATATTTTTGAAGAAAACAATTTAGATTCCTTTTCTTTTGTCGTCGTCGTTTTTATTTCCTATGACAAATAGAAGCTTTGCAGTATAACAAGGATATTTTCCCCTTTGGTCATAAGTAAATATTGTTCTTTTACAATAAGTGTCTTCACATGAGGGGTCATGGAAGAGGAGAGAGGATCCTAAGCTGCAACACGATGATCTGAATGCTCAGTAGAAAACTATTAATGCACTGAATAATAATATCTAGCCCTAGGTGTTCGTAAATTATACACAAGGAATTTACATATAATTTATGATTCTTAGTCTCATGTTATTACAAAACTCGCAGTCGTGCTTGCAGAAACACAGTGGTTGCGTTGGTGGGAGAGGGATGTGCGTATGTCTCTCCATGTGAACTCTGTTGCCCTACAGCTTCTTCTCTCTCCTTGTTGTAGCTGAAGCTCAAGATGTTTGTTCCACTGGTGTTCTTGCTGTACGGGCACATGGGAGACCTCTCCTTGCAACCATTTTCTTTCCCCGACTCCACAGTATGTTTTTCCTGCTAGGACATTCCTCTCTGAATCATTGCTGCTCCTCAATCAGAAGATTGCTTTTCAATTACATGTATCATGTGTTATCCATATGGCGTGTTTTTCATCTCAAATGATTGTGGAAGGGAAAAACTAGGAGCTATGTTTGGATACAGGTATTTTCACAGGGGATTTTGAGTGGCCTTTAATGCAGCTAAGGGAAGTTGGGGATTACTTGTAGTGGCTGGTCGTGGGAAGTGAGAGAACTTGACAGTCTGCATTTGCTTGGCAGGCTTTTTTTTATCTTTCTTGCTGTCTTTTTTACTTCCATAGGCAGGTTTCTGTTTGGGTCAGTTGCAGTTTCATTTATGGACTATTTCTATTCCTCTTTCTCCCAAGTTCATAAGAGCAGAGCACCGTGTTCAGCGGGGTGCCCTGAGAGCACCTGGGAGGTGGATGCTGCCAGCTGGTGCTGAAGGGAGCACCACCCTCACCTGAGCACAAGTGTCACCTCAGGATGAGCCCGTGGCTTGCCTCTGCTGACATCTGGCAGGGTCAGACCTTGATGGAGGGAGCTCTGTGGCAAGTGAGGTTTGCTGAGGCTGTGACTGTGGCTGCAGGCTGTTGCTGAGACACAGGTAAAGGATCACAGTGTTCTGAGTTGTCCAGGTACCCAGAGAGCAAAACTGTGCTGAGAGTTGGAAGCTCTGTGCTGCACGAAGGGCTCTCTGAGGTGTGCTCTCTGCCCTCATTGCCCATGCTCCAGCACCTCCAGTCCACATCCTCGTGAGTCCAGAAGGTCCGTGCAGCCATAACGAGGACAGCACTGAAATCCTTGGTTTGTGATGTGACTGCGGTGGTACAAATAGGATTTGATAATGCCAGTGAGTATCTTGCATTGTCACCAACACTGAGTGACATCTAGTATTAGTGATTTAGACCCTTGCGGAGTATGGAAGAGCAAGAAAAATTAGATACTCAAATGTGCAAGTCTGGTCTGATGCAAGTTGAAGGTTTCTGTTTGATAGATACACTGATATCAAATCCAAGTGATTGGCCTTGAATTGACACCCCTACAGATAATTCTATCAGCAGAGAAATAAAAATGAAGATGGAAATTATGTTTTTTTAAATAGTTTTCACATGTGATGCTTGAGGTGTAAAACAACTGCATATTGGATATTGAAGTCTACATATAAGAATTAAAGCATCTGTTAGTGCTGATGTTAGTGTTCTAGAACCCCTGCTTGGCTTCTGTTCTAGCAAATCTTTTCACTGCCAAATTGTTTTCTGAGAGGAAAGTTTGATTTGATCCTAAGCCTCTTCTATGTTCATTTCTTTTAATGATACAGTGCTTTGTGCTCCAGCAGTATCAGGGAGAGCAGTGTGTCAGTAGCTGTGTGACTGCCTCACACTGCTGTTCTGCATAGGCCCGGAGCTCCAGGTGTGCACAGGGACACTCAGAGGTGTGCACGGCTGCTAGGGCCTGGGGCCATCCTGTGCCAGGACTGCCGGGGCTGTGGTGAGAATTTCCCAGTGTCACGCTGGGAATCCTGGGCTGTGTCTGGGAGAGTCTGCCCTGACACTCTTTCCATTGTAGAGTTTCTTTCTCTGGAAAAAATCTTTTATGCGTAGCGTTCAGAAGCCTGCTGGCAGATAGACTTTATTGCAGACCCGGACTAAATATTCAGGTTGGATGTTTCCGACATGACAATCAAACTGTAATGTGTTGGGACAAATTGTTTCACTGTAAAACTTCCTGCAACAGAGCAGGAGAACCATTTAGGCAGTCTGTTTACTGTCACACTGTTTTTTCCAGACAAGAGTAGTGACTTCCACTGAAGTACTTTTTCAGTACAACAGCACTAGCCTTGCTGTCATGGATTGCTTGTAAAAATCTCATACCATCTTACCTTTGTCTTACATAGTGTCTTAGAATAATCATGTCTCACGTTCAGATTCGTGCATGACTTGTGTTCTTGGGTACTTTTTCGTAGAATCATAGAATGGCTTGTGTTGGAAGAGACCTTGAGAGCTGGGGCACGGCTGGGGCATGACTCCTAACAAATAAAAACAACCAGAGAGGTGAAGAAGAATTGCTGATATCCCCAGTTAATATGTCAGTTAGATGGAGGAACAGGTACCTTCTGATGCCTGGGGTCTTGGAGAACAAACGTTGGAAGTGCTTTCTGTGTTGGAGCTCAGGGCTGCAGAAATCCCCCCAGCACAGCTTAGAGGTGTGGGGTCAGCCCAGGCAGCCGGAGGACAGCACAGGGAAGGGCATGGCAGCGATGGCTGTCCTTCCTCATGTCCTCAGAGGGTTCATGCTTGTGCTGTTGGCCACAGCACAGCGAGGCAGGAGCAGCACTCATCTTCACGCCTAGTTTAGCTCTGAATAAAATGCAAGTAGGTTTATCTTGGCTATTTTTGTGGTGACCTACAGTGTACTGTGTCAGAAACATTTTGTTGCTAATACTCAGTCTAAAGATTTTGAACATGGAGCTTTTCTGCCTTGGATAGGAGTGACGAGATGCTAACATGCCTCTAGTCTTCTAGCTATACTTGCCATAAACTAGAGGGAGACATAGCTGCATTGTTTTAGACTTTTCTCTTACAAGGAGAGAAAAATCCAAAATGGTTCTGGCAGTCTGGAAGCTCATACTGTTGTTATTAATGGGCTGTTGGGTAATAGAAGTGGAGCTCGGTGTCCCAGATGCACCACTGCTGTAGTGGAGGATGCAGGCCTTGGCTTGCAAAAGTGATGGAAAGGAACAACAGAGATTACTGCAAAAGGAACAAAACACAGCTTAAGAGCTCAACTGTTCAAGTCTTATTAGTTGAATTTTATCTTTGTTTTTGGTCTCTATGTTATTGGCCTCTGCTTCCTGATCAGTATTTTCAGTTCCTTAAAACAGATCAATCTAAAGATTTTTAAAAAGCCTTCATCTGCAAAATGAAGTGAAAGAGTAAGAAGTTCTGTGTTCAGCCAGTAGTCTAACAAAAGTTAGGAGAGACTTACTGTTGTAGCAGAAACAAGGAGGTGGCCTTAGAGTGTGTACATTTAGATGCTGTTCTTTGCTTTTAACTCTCATTTTACCACTAGACAAAGTGGAACGCCGGTGCTTTGTACAAACCATGTGCAGAGAAACAAAAAAGTCTAGTCATCGGAACAAGTAAAGGCAGTTTCTCTTTACAGTGTTTATTGCTTTCTCTTTATTTCCTTTTTTTCCCTCTCCTTGCTCTTTGATAAGATTCCAGTGGGCAGAACACAACATCTGCTGTTCATAGCCCAGGACGAGGACAGAAAAGGGTGCAGACGTTGCTGCTGCTTTTGTGCATCTTTTCAGCTTGTCACCAAACCCTCTGTTACCTCTTCTGGGTCTTCTTTTGAATCATCTCTGAGTTGGTTGCTCCAGTGTTGAGTTATTCAGCATGAATAAGGGCTGTTTGTTCCAGGCTAACTGCAGGTTGACACCTTGGGGCCGGCTGGCCCACCTTTTTTATTTATTTTTGGTAATACTCTCAGCATTGTAAGCACTCCTTCATTCATCTTTGTGCCCCCCTTGGTAGAAGTGGCAGAGCGTTTATGCTGGGGAAGTAGTCTGGTAGCCGCCACAATAGGATACCTCTTTACTTATGCAAAGATGGCCACAACCAGTCTGAGCATCCAAAACTCTGGATAGAACGTGTTTGCAGTCTGGGAAATATCTTCATGTTATATTTTAGAACTGGGAGCACAGAGGGAAATTGTCAGTGTGGAAAGACCCAAGTGAGTTGCCTGATGGTAGTGCAACAGCTTCACAGCAGTGGGAATTGAAACGTTTCCCAGGCACGTACCAGCATGCTGTCAGCACCTTTTGTGTGTGCGTGTGCATATGTATTTGTACAGAATATCTCAGTTTGGCTTTTCTGTTCCTGAACATCATGTTTAACTTGCTTAAAAGTGTGTGTTTTCTCTGGTTTTAGAAGCCAGAAGGGACAGGGAAGATGCTGTGAGGCAGGTAATGAAGCGTGTTTTCTGGGGGATCTTTAGCTTTGGGCTGATTGAATCCGGGCACAATTCTCTTTGGATCAGTAGAGATTTGAACTGAATAGGAGATAGAACATAGGAACATCAGCCTTTCTCTTTGAGCTGGGTGCAGTTGACTTCTGTGGGCAATTCAAACTCACATGCCGTCATGGAAACACCAGGACTCAACAAAGTAAAGGTGAGCAGTTCTGCAGGTGCTGGGCAGGCAGTGCTGAAAGAAGTCAGGATTTCTGGTCAGTGTTGCTGACGTGCACCGGCCTTCAGCTGACAGAAAACTGCATGGGATGGGACTCCTGGTGGTGGAGGAGTTTTGGGGCTGCGGAACAAAACACTGGAGATGAGCATCACTCCATTTTTCGTGGGGCGATTCTCTTACACGTTCATTTGCATTTAAAATTGGAGTTGAAAATAAGGCTTTTAGAAACTTTTAATTTCTATTTAATTATGAGAATTTAACTTCAGGGTCTCTATCTGATTTAAAAGAATAATTAAAATTAAGTATGGCTGGAGTGATTTTTCACAGTTTTTCTGCCTGTCCTTTAGGACTTAAAGTAATAGTAAATTATTTGTGGCTGGGGGTGATCTATATGTAAATTCCATTAAGAATGGAATTTTGTTATAGAGAAATTCAGATTATGAAAATGACATTGCTGCCTTGAACGTCAGCAGCTAATAAATGCATTGGTTGTTACCATTACTTCTCCTAATGTCCTCAATTAAAATGATTTAAAATAGTACAATAGATAAGCAAGATCAATTAATTTTATAAGATGATCAAAGGAATGTAGTTCTGCATTGTAAACGCTCTAAATGTGATAATGGCTTTATCAGGCGGGAAAATAATTTGAAGTAGCTTAAACCTTATTCATTTTAGCTCAAGGGGCTTTTATTTGTAGCTAATCAAATGGCCTTTTGTATTTGCGAAGGTAGAATTTTCAGATGGTGTGCATTAATTTTACAGAGTAAATTTCAGACAGTTTTGAAAGTAGCCAAAAAATTCTCAAGGGCTGTGATTGCAGAGTGCCGTATAATCACAGAGGACTTGATTGTATCAGCGTTGCTGGGCAGATCCAAGTTGTTTGCATTTGCAGTTTTTGAGAATGTTATTTGAGATGGTGTTGCTCCATTGGCACTCCTTCTCTCAAGCTGTGTTCGGCACGGGTTTAACTTCTATGTGAGAGGCTGTTACATCAATGAGTAATGTCATGGACATGCTCAGATACCTCCTGTCGAGGCTGTGGGTCAGGAAATTAAATATCTGGATAGCACAATGAGAGTTCATTTGTTGATGACACATCTGAGTGTGGGTTTGGAACCATGGATAGGGAATGCTATTGTGGTTAATACAAGGAGAGGATAATGATCCTGGGAAATTTCCCCACATTTCTTAGTGGCTGTCTGCTTGCCACGAGTCTAACTGTTGTGTCCTCAGTGCCCCTCTTAACACTTAAAGCATCTTTCAGTAAGAGGAACGTGCGTGAGACAGAAGGACGTTTAACTGATAGAAGGCACAGGAAAAGACCAGAAGAAGATGGTGAAGAGGAAGGCAGTGTCCATCTCTGTGTTTGCTATCATGGAGTCATGCCCCATAGGCACTTAGTGAGAGGCTCTGCTGAGGCGTTGGGCTGCTCTGTCATCTTCAGCACTGTGTCAGCTGCTGAGACTTCCTTGTCTTCCTGACATAAGGCCTGGACTGCGGGGCACCTTTTTCTTGTGGGGCATTGGAAGGGGAACTGCCTGAGCAGAGAGTGTAGCAGCCTTTCTGTTCAGTTTGCAACAGGTTGTAACTTCTCATTTTGATGATTTGCACTTCGGAATCCTGCTGAATGCATGGGCTGTGCTTTGATGTCTGTCACTTTTCAGTTGTCCAAATGGGTTTAATGCATGTGTGGCATCTGCATTCTCTCATCTCTAGATAGCCTGCGATAAAATAGTCTGAGGATATTTACGTGGATTTATTTAAAGCAAACAAATGAAAGACTAGCAAACAGCGACTGGATTTTCTGAAGAAGGAGGCCAAGTTAGCTAGGAAATGTACACAGCAGATGGCATGAGAAACCCATTGCGTGGGGGCAGAAATGGACCAGAGGAAAACATTGAGCAGAGAATGAGGGATGCTGGCTAGGGAAATAAGTATATATAGAAATACCCAGTATGTCCTCTGCTGGGACAGAGGGAGAAGAATGGCAGAGCAGGTAGAAAGCAGGGAGAGGAGCTCACGGTGTGCGAGCCTGCACGCAGGACCCCAGTGGAATGGTCACCATGGTGAGGGGGCTGGAGGACCAAAAGCAGTTCTTGGCTATATATGTTGTATCCAGAGTGCAAAAAGGAAAAATGTGCTTGTTTTGAAAAATAATACTCTTAGATCCATTTCTGAAGTAAAATAGATACACAAGATCTTTATCTATAAAAGCGGAATATTTCCATTGAAAGGAAGCAAAGGCTTCCACATAAAAGAGAAGGGAACTTCCCTGAGCCAGGGATAGAGCTGAGAATGAAATCTGTATCAGGAAGGTCAGGACCTGCAGACTGGCAGCAGCCATCGTGCTGTGCAGCCCTCTTCTCTGCTTCTCCAGCTGCCTTCGTGGGCGGCTCTTTCAGTATCTCACTTTTTTTCTAATTTCCAATTTCCTTGCATTTCTGCTTGCGGATTTGTACTTGGTGCTTTCAATTAATTCATTCTTTTTCCTCCCTAGAGCCTTGTTTTCTGTACTCCTCCCTCCCCACGGGCATTTACAGATGTGATCCACCCTGCTTTGTTTGGGGAGCTAAAAAAAGGCAAACCTTGTTCTTCTCTGGCTTTGGGTTGCTTGTCTGATCTTCTGTTCTGGTGTTCTCTCTAGAACGCAGTCATTCAGTGTTGGTGGCAGGACTGTGCCACACTCTGTGCATTGAGGTCTGTGCTTCACTGTCTGTCAGAGGCACCTTCACCCAAACTGTGCAGAATTGTGTTTGTACTCTGAGGAGCTCTTGTGCTGTTTGAATTCCACCTTGATGTGGTTGGCAGAAAGGCTTAGCCAAGCTGTGATGCACATAGGCAACATGAAAGCTTTGTGATTTTTTTTTTAATCACAGTTAAAGTAGCTATATTTGCTTTTCAGACTTACCAAACAAACATAAAGTGTTGGTGTTGGTGCATTTTTCCTCTATAATATCAGGCTCATTTTCTCAAGATTTTTGTAGCTTGCAAAGTAATTTTGGCTGTAGCTTTCTGGGGATATGGAGAATATGGCATTGATTTCCAATCAATGGATTGGAAGCAAACTGTAACCTAGGGTATGGTTTCACATGTTTCTGTTGCACTGGACTGTCGTTAGGTATGCAGCCACCTCTAGTTTATAGTGAGATTGTCTTTGTTTGTTTATTTTTCTCCTGAGAGGGCTCTTGCAATATTTCAGCTGAAGCCTCAGCAATGATGAGCAAAATGCGGTAAGCACTTTCTGTGCCCTTAAGATGCAGCACTCCAGTTAAATATCCTCAGCTTTTCCTTGTTTTTCTCTAGTGCTGCTTCTTAACAAGTAATTAATGATTTTATTTGTGTATATGTTTCCTACATAACATTTTGCAGTTGTCTTCAAGTTTACATGCATGCTCTGTATTTCTTTGTTGTTATTGAAATTGTCGAGCTGAACCTGGGACCAAGACAGAAATCCTCCTGGGATCAAACGTGAAGCCAACCTGCTAACCACTTCATTTTATTTCTGAACAGCTGTCTACCAGCCTTCTGTTATTTTAATCTGAACTGTTTCCTGAAGTTGTGTTGCGAAGTGTTTTCAGAAGCCACAGCCAAAAGCTACGCTAAAGCCAGAGCTGCATCTAAGAATGCAGAGACTGTCAAAGAAGAAAATTATTTGTGTCTATATTAATTTAAGGTAAAGTGACATATGGCCTAGCATATTTTCTCCCCTAAATGGTCTTCAGAAAAACAAGAGCAGGGAGCTTCCTGACTGTTCTGGAACTTCACACAAGACCACCTTCTTCTTCCATTGGGATGGGAAGTGCCTGTTTGCCCTCCATGCCCACAGTTATACCAGACCTCTAGCAGAGTCCCTCATCTCTTTGGAGGTGCGGTGCTGATGGTTGTTTTTATCTGAGGATCCCAATGCTACACACAGTACCAGGCACATTTGAATTTCGTCTCATTTGCTAGTAATTCCCAATCTTTTGTTTTCTTTTTTGACTGCTGCTTAGCACTGAGAGAATTGTTTTGTGGATTGAGCTATCGTACCACCACATTCTCACTCCTGAGCAGTATCGATCAGGTTAAGGACACAGTGTTTGTTCTTGAGAATCCCTTGAATGCTTAGAAAGTGGTGGTTGGTCACAGTACCAGACCCATACTGTCTGATTTACAGTTTCTCTAGTCCTTCTTAAATATAGATAGGTATTCCTTTATCCAGCCAGTATTTAATAGTTTACACAAAAACCCCAAAACCTTAAAACGTGAAGAAATAACTCCAATGTGTGGCTGGTCTGTTGAATAAGATCAGTATCAGATCCCAAACCTGACACTAAGGGTGTTCTCCCATCGTTCTCAAGATGACAACCATATGGTGTGCAGGTCGAAGAATCCCCTTCAGCTTGAGGGAAATGAGGCCGAAGCATGGGGGAAACAGGACAGTATGCATTGCTGCAGCGTGGAAGGTATGAATCTTGTGGGATGAGCCAATTAGGATTTTGCATTTGTGATGCGTTGTCAGAGGAAGGCTGGTTTTTCCTGTTGATTCCAAAGGCACTGATAAACCATGTTCCACTTGGGTCGTATATAGCAGATGCATACATGGGAAATATGTGTATCTGCAATTTTAAACAAATAACATGAAGATACATTGTAAATAAAATGCATTCAAGAAAAATGCAAGCTGCCTGACAAATTATCTTTGTAATGGAGCCTAGCCCAGCAAGTATTATAATTTAGATGAGGAGGAGTAGATGGTATATTGAAATTGTTGTTTGCTATGTGCCTTGCATTCAAATTAAGCCCCCTAATGCAGTGACCAAATGAAATAAGTTTGGGTCGGTCTCACAACTCTGGTACGTGTTGGAGCTGAAATACTGCACTTCATCTGCAATGTAATTCCATTTGTGCTATTACATAATTAAATTGAGACTTGAATCACGCATTTTAAAAGATTATGTGACCATATGTAGCTTGAACAAGGGCCAACTTTTGAAATAGTGCTCTTTGCATGATGCCTTTCTATTAGGATTTTTTTTGGGGGGGTAGGGAGGGCTAATTTTTTTTTTAATCCAAACTGTGTGTTGCCAATGGTTAATGAATTGATATGATCTAAGACTGCAATACTTCTTTATATAGTTCAAAATCAGCTTTGGAAAAGAAAAGAGGTGAAAAAATACCCCCAAATCTCTGTGAAGCCCCAAATGTGTGAGGTGTGAAATCATGATGGCCTCGCTCCTCTGGGAATGTAAACTAAAACTGCAGAATGTGCTTTTATCAAATCATACTCTTAATTAGGTCTTTGCAGAATGCTTTATAGTTGAGGTTTTGTTGAATAATTTAATTATGAAGCAGTACACCTGATTTTTCAAACTAAGCCAAATTAGAGTGCATGAAATAATCAGACAGCAGGAGCAATTGATTTTTACATACGAGTGTATGTTTTGGGGGGAAGAAATTCCCATCGAGCAAAACCTCCCACCTTCCTCGCCAAGAACTTCACCCTCCAAGCTCCACGGGGTGTGCTGGGCTACCATGGTAAAATGTGGCACTTGAAGGCAGGGGCAGCTTGGGCTGGTGGCTGCAACGAATTGTTTTAGAGCAATCTCTTCTCGCCGGTGAACGTTCCTTAAATGGAGGTTCTCTTTGATAATTCCCACTGTCCTGGCATGAGGTCCCAATGCCTGCCCTCTAGCCCATATATTGCTTGCAACTCAAAACCCAGCCTCTTGCTGAAAGCTGATGCTGCTCCAAGCACGGCTTCTGCAGCCGGTTATCAAAGTGAGAATAGAAGTGGCTTTGTTTAGAAGGCATTTTGAGACTGACTCTGTGAGGAACTGGAGCACGTCAGCCCTGTAATATGCTAACAGAATTCAGTGTTGCCTAGCAAATACAGTGTATTCGCTCTTGTTCTGTTTTGTTGTGGCTTTTTTGGCAGAGGATACTTTCAGCCAGGTGTGGCTGTATTGCCAGGCATGTTCAGCTGGTGCTGGAGTCCGCAGTGCTCTGACATAGCCAAGTGTGTGCCCACAGTCACCGGGTGCAGTTAGGGTGCAACAGGTGATAGCATGGCTTCTGGGAATGAGGAGCCTTGCTTTGGGTTTCACGTACCGCTGTGTGCAGTGAGCACTGAGAGCCACAGTCAGTTGAGCAGAGCACAAGGTAATGGATCTGAAAGATTGAATGGAGGAAACTCCTAGTCTGCCTTTCATTCTTGCTGAAGGTCACAGCACCTGAGCTCCCCAGGTCACATTTGCCACTATTTCTGCAGCAGCCCTCCAAGGCTAATACCAGGGTGCCAGTCATCCTGTGCTGCGACCCTCGGACCCTGGCTGTCACCCTGCAGCTTTGAGAAGAAGCACTGGATAGTATCAGCACCAGTCATTGGTACTTGACACAATCTTGGTATCTGGAGACTTCAGTGGTAGTATTGTTCTTATCATTATTCTCTATTTTGGCTGGTGTACGTTTTACACAACTTGGAAGTAATACTAGCATTACTTGGAGAATATTTCCTCTATGATTTATTGAATTTTGGACTTGGAAGAAAGAGTTAAGAAATAACTTTTTTTTTTTTTTTTTTTTTTTTTTTAATCCATTTGAGTGAACGTAGAAAATGCAGGAAGGCCATTAAAAATCATGTCGTGTTCATGGTGTTACCCAGCCGTGGATGGCAGCAGGTGTGCATAGGAGCAGATCTTACTGCAAGGCTGAGGTTTTCTCCCAGCATCCACCCAAACTTCAGCCTTTTTATTGATTTTATAAGAATCTTTTTATAATTTAACTTCACCAAATTTAGGTGATTGAGTGATTACTGTTACTGCTTCCAGCTTAAGATTCAGTGTGTGGCTTTGAAAGTGACTACAGACTCTGATAAGCCATTCTGCACTGTGCAGAAGGAATTATATATTCATGAATAAAACAGGACAGCGTATCACTGAAAATAGGAGTACGTTTAGCATAGTTAGAGATTTAATCTTACTAGTGGAGATGCAAGAAGCCTCATCGTAACAGCTGGGATGCGTATTAATTTACTTTTACATACAGGTAAAAAGCTTTTTGCAAGTAAGGGATGCCAGGTGGATTTTTGTATTCTGGGATTTTCTGTGGCCACCACGAAGTGCTTGTTGTGCTCCTCCTGGGCCTCGGGACTCAGCTGGTGCTGTGCATGGGCACAGCCTGAGCTCTCAGCTCCCAGACGTGGTGGTACAGCCACCACCCAGCTGTGTGCAGCTCCTGCCCTCACGGATCAGGCAGGGAAGAAAGTCTTGGAGCATTGTTAAAAAAAAATGGATTCATTACTACAGATCATGCTGTGGATCCTACCGAACAATTTTTTGTCTTTAATTAATCTCTCCTTTCTCTCTTGAGCAGTGTTGATCAAAGAAATGCTCCAAACCTAAAAAAGATACTCCTGGGATGTCATCCTGTCCTAGTTGAGTTGCTGGTTTTGTGTTGTTTCCATGTAATCTGGAACGTTCTGGAAAAAAAGAGCCCAATTACATATTTAGTCTTTATCAAGATTGCTCCCATGTGCACGTGGTTAAGTGTCTCACAAGCTGATGCAGCTGAACAGTATTCTAGACTGTTCTGAAAGTTTCATAGCTGCATCGTCGACATTTTTGCATCAAGTGAAAACCAGAAAACTGCCTCCTCTTTCCAATCTGTTGTTTGGACTGGTTAGATTTCGAAGGTTTATCTGGTCATTATCAGTCTTTAAATACAGTCATCATCATAAACGCCCCTCTGTTTCCGTTTGCTTTGCAGAGGTCAAAAGCTGAGGTTGGTTTATGAGCTTATTCTGCCATGTGTCACTATCGGCAGCACAATAGAACAGCAGGATGGAGAGGCAGCTCTCACCTCTCCATTTATTACTCTTGTCAACTCGGAAAGGATTTTTTACCTTGTGAAAGGCCCATCAGCAATGAATCAGTGAAGTGAAGACGACAGTTGATTTGTGAATTCAGATTATATAAAGTGACTAGGCTTCAGTGGACTGTGTAGATAAAGCAACTGTCATGATAAGGTGGCATGTGCAATTCCACAAAACCAAATTTATTGCACATTTGAGGAAATCATCCTATTTTAAAATGCCATAAATTTGAAATTGAATGTAAGTTATACCCTTGAATTTTGATTTATATTTTGAATATTTTTAATGGGATGCTAAGTAGTATAAATTCAATGCTAGGAGTTTATGCATTTCTTTTTTAAGGGTCATTTTGACTTTTCTTCTGAATATTATATCACATCCCTGATATTTTATTCCAAGCAGAAAAATCATTTTATTCCATATTTAAACTTAATAAACGTAATCAAAGATTGAGCTGTGATGTTTAGCATAAGAGAGCAAAGTTTATGGAGAAAGGAGAGGGGCCACCGTTTTCCTCCCATGGTGTCTGTGTGCACATAGACACACACACGAGTAGCAAATGCTGTTTGTTGTGGATACGTATTTCCAGACCATTAGCAGTATCAGTGCCTTTCGACTGTTTAATGGAGGAAAGTGAATCAGTTCACAGCCCCGCAGATCTCATTCATTTGACCTTTTCGTAGCGTCACTCCTTGGCCCTCTTCAGGCTTTTCTTTGCTTACAATTGCGGCTTCCTTCAACACTCCCAGTCACTGAACTGCTCGTATTTGGGAGTGGCACCTCACGCTGCACATCAGGAGACTTCTCCGTGGCGTTGCAAAACTTGGAGGGTTTGTAGGTCAGAGTTTTGTTTGGGGCGGGATGTGCATACAGACCTGCAGAGGCTGGTGCCACTTAAAGGAGAACAGGTCCTGGCGTCAGACATGAGGAAACGTTGCGAATAACCACCCTCTTCTTGGTGGATGTTCCAAGAACTGTGGAATATCCATTACCCGTTTTCAAAGCTGCCAAGTGCTATCGGATTAGGCGAGGAATAAGCAGTCTTTTCAAAATGTTTCACGACAGCTTTAAATTAAAAGGAGTTTTAGATTAAGAACACAACACCTGCTGGACTGGATCAGCCCTGGATAGCCTGTGACGTTGGTCTGCACCAGATGCTGGCAGGAAGGTTCAAAGAAACCTGTAATAGACAGTTATGGAAAAAGTGTCAATTGGGGGATTTTCTTCCTAAACCAGTGCAGCCGGCAATTGGCTTATGCCCTCAAGTGTGAGTTTTAGTATCACTTATAAATGTCTTTTTCCTCTCTAGTATAACTGTGGATGTTCTTATTATTCACATAAATGTCTAAGCCTTTTTGAATCCTGCTAAGCTCTTGGCTTTAATAATATCTTGTGACAATGAGTTCCACATGTAAATTTAGTAGTATATAAAAAATGTATCTCAGAGTAGATTTGCTGCCCTTAATTTCACCGGGCCTTGTTTTCAAAGGTTGGAGTTTTCAAAAAAAAAAAAAAAAAAAAAAAAAGAACAGCAGAAAACAACCCAAACCTTCAGAAGATGCACACAGCTACAATAATGACTTTAATATGTTTCATTATTTATTTTTCTTCTTGCTTTAAAGTCACGAAACAAGGAAGTTCATAGGGTCTACAGACCATCTTAAGACAGACCCTTATTCTCTTACAACACATCTGGGAATATAATGTCACTTCAGAGAGACGCCTCCTCTCATATCCCAGTCCTGTGGAGTTTAGCAGAGAGTTTCTGCCTTAGCTCTGCCTGTTTTGTTGATTATTAAATGTTAGGTTTCAGCTTGGACTTTAGAAAGCAGTGTACTTCAAAGAATTGTTGGTTTGCATAAGCGTCCACATGTTTGGACACGTACCAAACATATGGGTTTCTCTGAATTGCCTCTGCCCATAAAATGAGACGGACATCTTGAGCAATCAGATTTTTCCTGTAATATTTTTAATATCAGCAAGTTATAATCTGTAAGTAAATGTGAACAAAGATTAGTTTAAGGGTGGGTGTTGTTTACCCGACAGCTTATTTAAAGGAGTTCTTATTTAATTACTAAATTGGCCTCTTATAAGTTAGGTAAGTCTATATCTGGCAAGGATACAGCTTGTCATATTTTATTTTTGTATCGCTTGGACTCCTGGCTGATGCATGTGAATCTGAAAGCGAGTCCTTTGGAGAGAGCTTGTTGGGAGCTATTGCGGCTAGAAATCCCTTCTGGCATGCACCAGGTCAACATTTCCTAAGTATGTTCTGTGCAGAACGGGGTTCTCTGATGTGGTGCAGACTTCTGACCTTTCAAACAAGTCATTGCTTCTACAGGTTTTCAGGCTCCAGATGGCAATAAAACCCGGGGTAAAATTCTAGCTCCGGAGTTTAATGGCGCCGTTTCATTTCTCCATGGTGCCTATGAAAGCAGTTAGAAAAAGCCCACAGCATCTCGGATCTCCGGAGCTTGCGGCCCTTCCTCTTGTGCAGCATCATCCTGTGGCACTGACCTGGTATGTCAGCCCTGCCTGCCATGCGGCCGTGCCTGGGGTGGGTGCTCCTCTTCGGCTGCACGCTGCGGCTGCAACTGCACCTGCTGGAGAGCTGTGGCAGCGTGCATGGGGACGCTGCAGAAACAGGCTGCAAACGCTGCACGATGACCTTACTAATCTACAGTGCTGTGCGTTTTCTGTTAGAAGCAGTGACACCACTTAAGAGGAAAAGAGGAATGTAGAGTGAGATAGAATCCCTCGTACCAGACCAAGGAGATTCAGGTTAGCTGAAAATAGGAAATCCGTGTGTCAGATTAGCCTGAAATGCATTGCGTGGGTTCAGTGGGTCAAAAGGTGTTGCTTATTATATTTGCTTGGGCACGAGGAGCACTTGAGAGACTGTTTCTCATTTACAAGTTTTTGAAAAGTAAAAAGGACAAAATAATAGAGATCTTTCTATAAAATTTTGTGAGAAGAACTCTGATATTTACGAAGAATTCAGCCATTTTAACTCCTCTTCACCGGTTCTCAACTCCATGGCATTTATTAACAGGGAAAGTGGAGAGGGCTAATTTTACTTTCGGAAGGACTGTCTGTAAACACACCCTAGAGCTACAGCTAATAGCACAGGAGATACAAGTCCTACAAGGAGCGTGGTGTCCTTTCATGTCCCTTCCTTGTGTTGGCAGCAGGTGGGTTCTCTTGCTCACAGTGACTGCAGCAGCACTGGGCTCTGCCCCAGGTGTTTGCAGCCGCAGAGCAGGCAGGCAGGGGAAGTGCAGCCGGACCGGTCAGGTTGGAAAGCACATTTTCTCTCCCTGTTGGCATTTTGACAATCACTTTGCAAAAAAAAAACCTTTGTTTTTTTCTTTTCCTTAAATTTGGGCCTGTACTGGACCTGCTCTTCAGCTGAAACACAGCCCTGTGTGGGAGAGAATAGGTAGGATAGCAGGCTGGATGTTGCAATTAGAATGTAGGTAAATGAGAAAACTCTTGTGCTTCTCTTTTTAGAGGCTGGCAGCTTTGAAAAACTAGCTTTCATGTGAATATCAGAAACTTTATTGCCTTGACTTGGGTGACCTCATCTACTAGAATGAAGTCATTCATTGAGCCAAGAAAGACAAACCTTCGTTCCAGAGAATTAATAAAGTCCATCAAGTGCTCTGCTTACATCTTATCTCCAGCCAGTGAGAGAGCATGCGGTTAAAAACTTGACAGCCACCAGATAGCCTCCTGTTCTTCATGTTATGCTAACATCAAAAAGGAGCAAAGAGGCTTCCAGAAGCTCAAACTTGCTACTGGATAAGCACAGCTTGACATAATTTCTGACTTGGGGATTACATTGTTTCAAATCAAGGTATTTCTTAGAGAACAAAAACATGGCATTCCAGTGAACTTTAGCTTTTTTTAAAAAAAAAACTATTAACTCTGCCAGATAGGAATGCTGAGCACATAATTGCTCACCCTGCCTTTTCATCCCAAGCTATCGCAGAACCCATAAACATTCCAATTAGGCAGCCAATTAAAATGAGAAAGAGCACTCCTGAATTATACAGCAGTTGGAGGCTGTTCTGCCTTTCTAGTTGTCAGCCAGTGAAAGGTTTTTATTGCATTTGAACTGAAGGAGGTGAAAGAATTAAGTGAAACAGTGATGTTTGAAAGGCCCATGTGAAGGGGCAGAGCAGTGATAATAGTTCTCAGCACTAGTGACAGGGAGCCATTAGTAAGCTATGAAAAGCTTTGTTATGCTAAGAGGTGGACATTATAAAAGGTAGAAGAAAGCATTTACTTATAAATAAAAAAGCCCTTAATTTTGTTATTTTATTACTGTTATGGCAGGGGCTGTATAATTTGAAAATCTGCTTATTTCAGGAGATGTGCCAGGAGAGGTTATTTTTCAGTTAAGCTAATGCTGGCCATGCTGCTCCCAGTGTCTGGTGAGGGATTTTTTCCCGAGTAAATTATTTTCTGACATAACAGCATCCATTAAGATATCAGACAGTGATGGTGTGGCTATTTTAGGACACAGAGAACCAAGGCAAAAGAAGGCAAGGGGAAAAGCTGAGTGTTGTGGATTCTGGATTGACTGTTGCTTTGCAGAGATGAGTTAAAGCTTAAAGCTTTCCCTTTCTTTTTCTTCAGATGGAAGGATGGGCTCTCGCCATCTTATCGTGCACCATAAAAGCCACCCTTGCTGTGCTTTTTTATGCCCTTGGTTACACTGTTCTTGACCTTTGAATGGTGGCTAAAGCAGTTCATCCATCCTGAATGGGCTGGTGTGAATTCATTGCAGACTCTAAACCTGAGCTGCCTACACGTGTAGTGTACGTACTGCCTCGTGGCCCTCTTGGAACAGAGGCAGCTGTATGTGCTCACGTGGATGCACTGAAGGTTGTGCTGGTAGCTTTCCTGAAGGAGCACATAAAGCAGGACTCGTTCTGAGCATTACATGTCCTAAGGCTGATGTAGCCAACTGTTTTCTCACCTTGTACACCCCATCAGAACAGTGTCCATAGAAGATGGAAGATGTCGATGGTGTCTGTGGTGCAGAAGGTCAGGATAGGTCTAGCAGTCACTTATGGCATGTACATCTGCATCTGCAAATGGCATTTGGTGTTCATATTGAAACATGGCAGCATTCATTCCCCCTTCTTTTCTTTCGCCAAGTCACCGTAAGAAAAAGTGCGTGTGGCTGGGACAGCACTTGGGGTTTGCAGAAGTTGTACCTGCTGTGATGTGAGGGAGATCAACAGCTTGTGCCATTAGTGAACATAAAGCTGGGCCAGTTTTGGGCTGTTTCTGAAAGCCAACTGTAGCCCTGGGTCTCATGTCATTTACTTCTGGAGACAAATTTCCAGTTGGACTCATAACTCTTGCAGGCAATAGAAATGCCTCCCTTGGCTCCAGCAAGCAGTGAATACATAGAACAGGTGGCCACCCCTGCACACTGCACACGCTTGGAGCAGGGAGAATCTCCAGCCAGAGTACCCCAAGTGCTCGCAGTTACTTAGAGAAGGCCACAGTAGGAGCTCCCAGATGTGTCCTTCTGCTTGGAGATGCTGGCAGCTGGGAAACTATGCTGTTTGATTCTGGATGTAAATAAACCCGATCCAAGAAAAACACTCAGTGCTTTCTTGCTAGGTGGGGAACACGTAATTAAATTGGTGACTGTTTGTTATATCTGAAGCTGCAGACTACAGGACAAATGCAGTTGAGCCATATCACTGCATAATACACGGAAATTGACTTATAACATTGACATGAACCTCTGGCGTGTTGTTAAACAGTATTCGTGCTGCATTCAGCTACTCCTGCTAGCCAGGGATGGGAGGGACAGGAATTCTGCCAGGCAAACTGGCTTAATTGGTAACTTGGAATAATGTTGGGAATTAAAAAAAAAAGTCACCGTACAGTAATTGAGCCAAAGATGGGAAGAATTCAGTAAGACTGCTTGGAGATGCCCGTGTCAGTGTTCATGTTCCTCCGCTTAGCTTCACGTTAGATTCCCTGGCACATCAGGTGGAAATGAAGGAGAACTAATCCGTGTGCTGAAGGATGATTTCACCGAACAATTTGCACCACCTTGAGCATAACCTGGGCCCAGTCTGAGAGCTGGTGACGTTTGCGTATACACGGATTACAGAGACTTTGAAATGTGGGAGGAAATTGTAGTGGGGATTATAAGATTAAATATGCAGGGGAAAAAAAAAAGGATTTAGAAAAACTGGGAAAACAAATGGAGTAGCTAGAAACTCCTGAAGAGTGAGTTTGTCTGGGCAGGTGAACATCAAGTAGAGCTGAAGTCAGGCAGGAGATGATAAGCTGTGTTTGCCATTTCCATTGGGATTGGACTCGGTGATCCCTGGAGGTCCCTTCCATCCCCTCCAGTTCTGTGTGTGATCTGTGTCTGATTTCTGTTCTCCAGCACTGCCCCAGCTAGAAGCAACAGTCATGGCTGTATAAACTGGTGGTGATCTCAAAGGGAAGGGCAGTGTGTTAATTGCAGTGTCCTGTGAGCATGTATTACAGTATCTTTGTGGTTCTTGCATCTCTCTTGCATCTGTGTCCTAACAGAAACTGTGCTGTGCAGGGCTGGAATAAAGCATTCACCATAAGGCACTGGCCCAGCTGTACCTGAGCACTGAATGTTACCTGTGCAAAAATCAGTGCTTTTGAACTTAAATTGGCTGATCAGCTTGTGATTTATATCTGTTTCTTTAAAACTGGAGATATAGCAAAAAGTGTTGCTATGATGTGGCTACGCTGCTTACACGTGGTCTTTAAACAGAGAAGTATGTGAAGTTGCATTTTTCTGACTTTTAGACAAAATGTACTTAATATACAAATGTACTTAAGCAGTTAATTGCATCCGTTTCAATTTGCTTTTTCATTTTTCTATGACAGGAGAAAACAGTTCTTAATGGTAGGAAACATGAGAATTTGTTGTTATTTTAACTATTTAGTCTTGCTTGCTTCTTAATCCTGTAAATTTACTGCAGAGATAATGGGAAGAAGGGATGACATCATGCATATCCAGCTGCCTTTTTAAGTGCCAGGGCCAGAGGAACCACTTATAGTAATTAGGAAATCCTTAAACAAGTGTTTGTGAAGTATTGGCTAACCCTCACTGTTTGCTATTTTTTCTGGCACCACACTAGAAAGGTTTGACCTTGAATAATTATCTACTCACTGACTTTCTGTCCTTTCCAGTTAGTGGAGCGCACAGGCTACTGGTTGATTGCTTTATTGTGATGTGATATTTTCTGTACTTTAAAATATAAATAAAATAGAAGGCAGCAATCCTCCTTCTTGAAGGAAGA
Source organism: Meleagris gallopavo (assembly GCF_905368555.1). NCBI lineage: Eukaryota > Metazoa > Chordata > Aves > Galliformes > Phasianidae > Meleagris > Meleagris gallopavo. The sequence continues at coordinate 3,723,412 of NC_139416.1, forward strand.
AGGTCACTGTGCTGAGTAGGCCCCTGGGAGTATTTCTGAAGGGTCAAAGATAAATTGAGCACTATTTGATTAGCCTTCTATAAAGTACAGAAATGCTGTAAATTACCAATCTTTTCACACACCGTTCCTCAAAACTTCTTCTGCTTGTTTTCAGTCTTTCTATCAGTAATCATTCATGAAAATTCCTACCGCATAGTTAGGTATATTTTTACCTTAATTATCATCATCCACTTTTTAAGGCTTTCAGTTCTCTACCTAGGCAAAATTGAGCAGCTCAAAGGCAATTATGAGCTTTTTCTTGACTATTCTGCTCAACTGATTTCAAATACGTTCTAAAAAACAGAGAGTGAAGTGTTAAATACGGTATCTTTTATCTGATCCAGTCAAGTTTCAAACTCGTCATTTACACATTTTAAATTCATCTCCTTATTCAGCCTGCGTAGCATTCAGACTTTGGACCAGTGAGTGCAGAAAACCTTGCTCACCGGTGCAGTGAGCCACTGCACCAATTGGCCAAAGTCATTCTTCTCGGAATTATATTAACTCATAAAAGAACGCTATTTTATCATATTTTTGTGTGATGCAAAAGTACATTTGAACTCAAAAACAGGAAAATTTAAAACCAAAACAAAAAGAACCCAGATGCAAATACCAACACACGAGTATTTCTTTCCAGTGAATTGCATTTGTATTCTCACTTCACTGTATGCTAATGGTTAGGCTCAAATCTATGCTGATATTTTCACAGAAAAGAATAAATTATTATTTTTTGAGAAGTCTTAACTTCAAAATAAACCTCTGCTTTCTTTCTGACTTTTTAAATTGCCATTCTACCTCACGTACTACCAAATTAATTCATACGGTTGTCATTTTTTTAATTTTATTTTTAAAAAATCTTTTAGCCGAATTAAACTGTGTCATACTTGGTATTTTTAAAGGTCTTTCATCTACTCTATTATATCCAAGAAGCAGCACCGCTGTCAAAAAAATCAACCAATTAAGAATGCAGTGCTGAGACATCACCTTGGAGGCAGTGTCTTTTAGGAGCAGTCCTGCCAGTAGAAGGGTCAAGGAACACGACACCGGCTGCTGTCTACATGCTGGTACGATCTCACAGCTGTGCACACTTTTGATTTCTATTCCATTTCCCGTGCAGTAACTGTGGCGTTTACAAACATCAGTAAGCTTCAAACTCAAGATTTTCCATTTCTGAATTGCAAGTTCCTATTCCCGGTGCTGAAGCTAAGTTTGTGAGACACGGTTGTAAGTTTTGTATACACAATTATATATGACAGGCATGTATTATTGAGGAAATGAGGTGGCATATATACTGTGAGGTTCCTAAAGAGTCTTACAGTAAGTTCTGAAGAACTACTGCTACGTTTCCTCATCTAATCTGATTACTCAGTCCAGTGGAAGGTGAGCTTGAATCGTTCTGAATTATACTTTGTCAAATCTTGAGACTGACGAAGTGAATCTGACTTACATATGAGAAATGGATAAACCTATTCTTTATTACTAATGGCAGTCTTTCTCCAGAGATGATTGTAAATTCCACTTACTTGGTCTTAGAACACTTGCGGCACAGCTGAAAATAATTATTATAACACTAAACTGTTTAAAATAGAACCCGTTCTGTCTTGGAAAAAAAAAAAAAAACTTGCCTCATCAAAGAACAAGAAAAACAGGCTTTGACCAAAGCTTACTGAAAGGAAGTCTTTGTAGTGTGACCTGAAACTTGCTAAACTTGGGGCATAGCCCCGCGTGGCGTGGGGACCCACCGGTCCTGCTGCCTGGGGCACAAAGAAATTTCTCCAGCATGCGCTGCAAATGTAGGTTTCCACAACCTTAGCCTGTCCTTGGAAGTGAAATTTGTGTAATGGTACGGTCTCCGTGCTGCTGGATTTTTTGGGACTTTTGTGTGTGAGTTTCAGTTTTGAAAATAAACCCTGCAGTGGATGGCATCTGCTTTTCCTGCTGTTTCTGCTTAAATGGAGTGTGATGTATTAGAGACTTGATTTTTATAATGATGTAATTTGAGGCTTTATTTTTTGCAGGAGAGCAACTGTAGCAAACTGTATCCAGCCTTGGGTTTTACAAACAGTATAACGCCCATGAACAAAACCGCTCTTCCGGCTCTTAATAGCTTAATTACAAAATAACATTATTTAAATTAAAAAACGAAGTCAATCTATTTCTGAGCTTAAAATTACTATTTCATAATGTATATCACAATGCATAGCAGCTTGGGACAGGAAATGACTAATGCTTTATCCAATTTAGTTTATATCGGTAGAAGCTTAACCTTGATGCCTTGGCTGTGTTTCAGCTAGAGTAAACACCCTTATGTATATAAAATTGCTGTGAGATGTTCAGCACCACGAGTGTTAAACACCACAAGCTGTTGTTTTTATCTCATCCCAAGGGTTGCCTTCAGCACACACCCAGTGGCTCCATGGGACGATGACTCACGGCTGTGCTGGACCACTGCCCACCCGATGGAGGCAACATGCTGCTTGGTACCCCTCTCCAGAAACAGCTATGGCCCTTATCCTGTGGATCTGCTGCTTTTGTGAGGGAGAACAGCTTCCTTAGCCCTCACCCTATCTTCAGGTGACCTTTCATGGGTGTTGGGAGGTGGGGCTCTGTGCACTGCAGGATGAATGCCTCCTTCCCTCTCAGAGAGGGAGAGTTCGTGGTACCCTTCCCAGCTGCCTGAGAGCAGAGAAAAGAAAAAATTGCTGTTTGGACAATTTTTTGATGCGGATTCAGGAGTCTGACTCAACACTGGAAAGGATTGACTGTTTGCCAGAATGCTAATGTAAGTAATTGGAAAAGCTCCTAAGTGGCTTTAAAGTACAAATGTTTTTAACTGCTCGTTGTAAGGATGTCATGTACCAAAAGCCCCTGCGCCCTGCCATGTGTTGCACACCCGTGAGATGCTCTGCTCTGTGCCAGGTGCACTGGCTGTCCAAAAGCTGCATGCCTCCGCAGCCTCACTTCCCCACTTTCTGGTCTGTCCTCCTTCATACCACCACATCTTTCACGGATCATCCCCCTTCTTCGTTTTCTTCCTGTGCTAATCTTCCATAATCCCAGCAGAAATTGCTGGTTCCATTGCATTTTCACAGAGAAGGCACATATCATCTTTTAATAACTAACCCCAAATCATCTGAAGCTAGGGCGCAGGGGGTGACCCGGCTGAGGCTCTTATCCTTTCCCTGTGCTGGCTGTGCTGTTGGTGAAAAGTGCATCCCTACAGGGTCTGCTGCTCTGCGGGCCTCTGCAAGACCACTGTGGCAAGGGCAAGAGGTGGAGCTGCTTCTGGCCTTGGTGTTTAGTTTTACAACCTGTAAGATGAGAGGTTTTCCACTTTAAAGGGATATCTGGGTCTTATTTTCTTTTCTACTGGTATACAATTGGGTATTAGGAAGCAAGTGGCTCTTGGTAGCTCCTCTGCTCTTTGCCCTGAGCCCACGAGCCAGGCCCAGCCATGGGCCGTCGTCCCTCGGCAGGTGCTGCACACAAGGCATCCCTGCCTTTTATTTGTATTCCCAACCCAAAAGCATTTTACATCTCCAAAAATCTTCATAAATTTCCATAAAATGCACCAGACAAACCATGTTAGAATGTTCCTTGAGAATTATTACATCTTGCATTTGGTTTATCCTTTAAAAAAGACTGTTCCTGCATGTATGTGTGGTGTCGTTGATACAATTTACATCGCATCCCTCATATTAATACTCTGATCAATCATTGCTGACAATACAGTGTCTTTGTGTGAGGGGCTGTAGGACAAATGTTTTAGCTTGTGAGAAGAAAATTGTTAGCATTTGAATAGAGAACAGTGCGGGGGAAGGATTAATAGCCTACTTTGATGGATTAGAATGTAGGGAAATTGCTCAATATTAATATGAAAATGTTTGTGAATTGGCTGTGTGGTGCTGTCAATGGAAAATGAAGGCCAGTGATTATGTCTCCAAGGCCTTATCAGTTCAGACTTGACTCTCACCAAAGACTTTCACACAAAAGACTGATGAGAGCACTAGAAAATAGCTGAATAAGAGCCGCTACAATGAGCGAGCCATTCAGCCACCAGTGTCACAGTGTCAGGTTTTGTGCCCTTTATGTAATATTGTACATCTTTATATTAACATATCTGAATATGGATTTGTAATAAAAGAGGTAAATGAAACTACCTGCTAGACATTTTTATTTCTTATAATTTCTGCTTATCTCTGAAATACGACTGGAAAATGAACTAGGGTTAGTCTTAATAAACAATCGTGCCTACCAGTGAGATTTCTTTGTGAGCAGTAGAGTGAGGATTTAGAGAGTATGGCTCTGTATCTGTTCATGTAAGAAAGGACTGTTTGATGGTCCTGAGAGATGGTGCACGAAAACTTTATTTCTGCTAGCTACCAAACTGATTAGGCAGACCTTCTTCTATGTCCTTTTCTCTTAGTAAGGTTTTAAATAGACCTCAAATGTGGAAGTGTGCCTTGTTATAAATGTATTGTAACATAATTGGTGCAGTTCAAGTAACCATAGATATTAAATTATACATTCTCTTTTTGTTTTAAATTTTCTGCATCTTTTGTCTACCTGAAGGCTGAAGTGAAGTTGTGCATTACTTGACTGTTGGTACATCTCTTGTTGTGCTGGACCTCTCTAAAACTCAGCAGTAGCTGTTAGTGAATGCTTGGAGTGACTTACAGCTTGTAAAAGCTTAATGTTGCCATAAAATGGATGCACAATGTACCTTCCAATACCAGGACTGATATCTACTGCATTCAAATAAGAGTTCATAAATGAAAGAAATGGTTTTCCTCTGCTGGTTTTGGTTATGGCTGTTCCCTTCCTGTATCTGCTTTCTTGTGACACAGTTCCCATCACCTGAACTGCTGCTGGACATCAGCCTCTGGATTGTGACTTAGGAAGCTCAAGTAGGTGTTTCTGGAGTGCTTGCTGCGCTCACTCACATCCTTCATGCCAGCTGGTGCAGTGGTAAATGCCTTACTAATTACCAGGATAAGCTCTGGGAGCTTGGTTGTTTCAGTGATGAAATGGCCATCGCGCTGTCAGGTCACACCCGCAGACTGGGAGCCTTGGCTGACAGATGGCATCCTCTGAGTGCCTGCACCGCTGGTTTGTCTGGGCTCATTTCATTTGGTGCAGTGGCCTCGATTCAATTTCGCGTTGCATCACGTGTCCCTCAGTTATTTGGACCGGTTTTGCTTCACCTTTATAGTTCAAATGTCTTGTTTCGCTGTGAGGTGTGACACATCCCAAGCGGTCTGTTCCAGAGGTAACAGGGTTCAGAGCCTCCCGTAGCATTATACTGCAGTGACACACTTCTCCTACCTATCTTGTTACTTGTCCTGGTGGAAAAATGCAAAGAAATGTGGTGAATGTCTAACAATTCAGAACAGATAATTGTAAAGTTTTTACGCATTTAAAAAGAAATCATCTCAGTATTTTGATTTAAACACTGCTTGACTTCTTTGTCTTAAGAGTAGCAACAGTTGCTTGAAGGTTGAGCTTGGTATTCTGTCAAAGAAAATAGCATGTGTGCATTTATATAGGAGAAAAGCTTATGGTGTAAAAGCTTGTCTTAACTATGTCTTTTGCAAGATCCTAATGATAAATACACAACTTTTGAAGCCTTGGGTTTTGTATGTAATTAGTACTCCAGTTTCCTTTCCTTACTTGTAAATCATGCTCTGGTGCAAAGGCACTGTTTGGCACTTGGCTACTCGTAATGTACTCTAGTTAGTACTGGATCAATAAATCTTTTATAGCTGGTGCCAAGTCCCTTCAGCAGCTGAAAAGGGAATTTTGTGCACCGTTCAGTAAACCTAAAATAGTGGGCTGGTGTGTTAAATATAGTTGTGTGTTCAATGGAGAAAGTATTTAGCATTAGTTGTTCAGGGATGTATTCTGTTTTTCAGATGTTAGCAGCTGTTCAGTGAGTGTTAAAATGTTTCTGAAAATGGAAGAACCATAGTGTTTGCAAATGTAATTTTTACTCAACTCTGTGAAGGGTCCCGGATGATACAGAAAGCTCACTTGCCCAAAATGTGAGAGCTTGCTTTGGGCTATTCCTACATTACATATGGGAAATAAAGTGTGATGTATCTTAGCTGATTCTATTTAATGAGATTATCATATTTAGCAAAAATATGCAAATTGCCTCAGTCATTTCATGACATAGTCTGCTGTAAACAGGACTTAAGAAGAAATAGATAAACTTAGTGGGGATGAGCACCATTCTTACTAAATCTGTAGCTGTCCCAAGCTCAAAGCTGTGCCAGCGTTGTTGTTTTTTAATAAATGCATCCTATTACTGCATGTTTTGGCAACTTTATCTGCAATATTTTTCATAGGCAATTTTTTAATCAGATTTATTGTGCTCAGGTATAATAATTACTTAAGATTTACTTAGAACCTTGTATAAATGGTGTCACCCATTAATTAAATTATTTCACGTACAATTTTTCAGAAGAAATGGCATCCAGTACTTTATTATCATCTTTCATTTCTCCTTTGCTTCCTCAGTAGCAATTAGGAAACGCCTTTTTATATGTGTTTGATACTATGTTTGTAGTGATAAAAATGATTGATGATTTCTTTGAGTAATCGTAGTGTACATAACTAAGAGTGTATCATTGCAGACAGGCAGGAGCAAACATTCATTTCTGCCTGTGGCTGTGGGCAGCTCATGCCAGGCTGGACATAAGCTGGACACCTTATCACCCCTCTAATGGCATGTTATACCTGACCTGCTTCCAGTGAGGAAAGATTCGAGATGAGTAAATAAGTTCTGAGGCAAAGTATGTAAGTTAGAGAGTAGTTCCACACTGATGCTTAGGAGCTGCCTTAAGGTCTCTTTTGTCCTGCCCCCTCCACCTGACACCCCTCTTTGTACCCACATTGAGGTTTTTGAGTTTGGTTCTTCTCAACAAAGCTGAGACCTTCTAGGAACCAAACTGCAGGTGGTTTTCTTCTCCGGGTTTGCTGCCTCTTCCAGTTATGGAGGGAAATGTGGAAGTTGTGAAATGTCAGGGGGGCAAAAGAGGCAGATGCAGGATCCTGCAGGTTAAATTCAGGTCTGGCATGCCACCCAGAGCTCAAAATACAGCTGGGCGCTGCAGAGTGCTCTGGTGGGTCTCTCACCCAGAGGTGCAGATTATCACCCCTTGACCACAGTTCCTCACAGTAGACTAGGAACTATTTTGTGAAGCCCTAGCATTCAATGAATTGTTAGCGTCTCATCTCCAGTAACAAGAATATTTCCAAACTCTTCAGGTACTTGTCTGTGGGCAGACTGAGGATGGAGGATTTCACTCATGCAGCAGAACGAACCCCTGCATGAATTGCAAGGAGCTGAGTATTGCTCCACTAACCCGTGCAGCCTGCAGCACAGCAACAGAAGGGAGGTCCCTCCATTTCTCCGCTCTTGAATATCATGCAACCAGGTGCATAGTTGGTGTGTTTTCCAGCTGGTTTGGTGCACTGTAGCTAAAGCCAGACCTCAGCCCCTTTGTTCCTTCTAGGGAAGAGTGGCAATTCCTAAGATGTTACTCTGTGCTGTACTGAAACATGCAGTGGTTGTGCATTGATTATCTTTTGTAATGGGCGATTTCTGTACTCATAGTAGTGAAGACACCACAGCAGGCATTTGAGTTTTATACCAAAGGACATGTGTAATTTAAAGCAGGGGCAGTACAGAACTTAATCTTGTGCTAAGAATGGTTTTTGTGGTTAGCTCTTTCAATGCTCTGTGTTTTTCCATTTATGGAGTGACTCTTCAAGAGAGAAATGATGACCTTAAAAAAAAATGTAAGGTGATATGTAGATACTGTTTTCCACAGTTAAAGGTCACCTTGACTTTTAATCTCGACTGCCATACTTTCCTTCTCATTAAAATATTTGACAAGAATTCTTTGCATGAATGAACAGCACAGAACACCTTAAGACTACTCAATTTTCACTAAGGATGTTGCATTGTCATAATAAAGAATTGTACTGTCAGCTAAAAATCATTATCTGCTACACGCATTAACAAATAAAACATGTGCTTTTATACAGTTATTTCCTTGAAGAACCAATTTTTTTCTCATAAATGGATTAAGCAGCGGCATTGAATGTTTTCTTAGATTATTTGCTTTTGAATATAAAATGCCTTGCAATGGCACTGAAATAATAGATTTTTTTCCAAACACTTTTATCCCAAACAATTGAATATTTTTCATGATTGACTGTAATGAGTCATTTCCCATTATGCAACACTACCCATATTTTAGTTCATCAGCACTTGAAAAGTAAAATATTTTTCTGAACATCTGCTGATCTGATGTCCTTTGTAGGGGCTGGCCTAAAAATGTGAGACCATTTTAATAAAGAAGCTTTGTTATTCTCTACACCCAGATGTCATTCTGAAATAGAACAAACTCGGGTTTAACTGTCATGAAATCTGACATCATAAATTTTATACCACCGAATAATAAGCCAAAATGGAAATCACTATGCATAATGCAAAAAATCTTGTAACTTGACCTTTACCTAAAAGGAATGATTATGTGTAAGAAGAGTCTTGTGAATTAAGAATGTAATTCTTTTCACCTTCTGTAGCTGGAGGGTTGCTGTAGGCACTGGGTTTTTATTGTTATTTTTATCCCACTTAACTGAGCGCAGCTTCCAGCACTCAACCAAGAGGATGGAGAGGAATGGAGCTGGAGGAAAATAGGTCAGAAAGTGATAGGCCAAGCTGCTTCCCTTGGAAAGCTGTAAGTAGTAACAGGCACACTGGTAAATTTGCTAAATGGTGTATGTTTGTCTTAAGATTAGTAGTACGTTTTGGGAACATAAATAAGTAGCTGACATGGGAACCAAAGACCAAAATCTCGAGTATTCCAAATTGCTGTGGAAAGACCCAGTTAGGAAATTTTTTGGCATCCCTTGACAAACGCTATTGTTTGTGAAGTAAGTGTTGAAGATGCTCTTTGCCAACAAGATTAATTACCAAAAAGTCTTTAGTATTCTAATTAGTTTGTGGTTTAATTGCAATACATTTAGGATGCTGAATGTGACATTATTCAAGGGCAGTACTAGGAATAGATCTCACTCATTTCTACTGAGATCCAGAGGCAGAGTACTGATAACAATTCAATAAATGTTTGAATGTTGGAATCAGTCCATGAGACTCAGGGAAGCTGATCTCTAAGAACATGCAAGAAATTTGTTTGATGTAGTCAGTGGCTTTAGAGCCACTATTACAGGAAGAAGAGAACTTCACAATCAGAAATCAAGAAATCACTTTGCTTTTGTTGCGTGTTCACGTAATGTGTCACTTCTCTTACCCCTTGCTGTGTGTGTCCTTTACTGTGTACATTTCTCCCTAATCTGGAATTAAAAAAAAATGGCACGTTTGTGCCTTGTTGGTTAAATTGAAAGATTAACATTGGAGAAAACAAATAGCCCTTCAAAGTAACAAAATACAGAATATATAGAGGCTGGATGTGGCTCTGGGCAGCCTGATTGTTGGTTGGCGACCCTGCCCATGGCAGGGGTATTGAAACTAGATGATCTTTGAAGTCCTTTTCAACCCAGGCTATTCTGTGATTCTGTGATAATGTCAGGATTGATTCTGATGTAGTGCTGATCATGTTCATAAACTTTGCACACATGGACGCATCTTTGTGTAATTGACTCCTTGAGAGTTTCCTGAGGGTAATCCTTCATTTCGAGCCAATAGAGCTTTGCTGCTTGTTAAATTAGAAACATATCACAGCATTACTGTTCTGTTGAATATTTTTCGCATTTAGTGCATAAAACAAAGAAAGAAGAATATGAAATGTGAAGGGCTCAGTTTCTATTGACACAGAGAGAAGTCAAATCTAAACCAGTTTTTCAAGAAAATCACCAGAGGATTTTGAATATGAATTATACCCACAACAAGTACCTGCTGCCTACTCAGAGCTAGTTAGCGTTTTGTGTCGGTTAGAGGTATGTAAGGACAGCTTTGTACCAAAAGCACTCTGTTGCATTTCTGTTTTCAGAAGCTTCTGAATAGTTTCTGATTTAATAATACCCCAGGTTCACATGTGGGAAAAGATTATGCTTTAAAATCTGCAGCCCTTAGTGTAAATGGTCTTTGTGAGTCTGTTAACTAGAAGTTGAGAGTGTCTGTCAAACAGCAGTATTTATCTGTGGGTTTTTTCCAGGAAAGTGCTTATGCATAGACGTTATGCATAAAGTGCAGGCCTGTTAGCATCTGCTTAGGTGCTTAAATGGCACCTGTGTTTCTGTGCCTTTTGAATCAAATCTTTCACTCTGCTTCTATAGTGTGAACAGTTAGCCACTGTTGTTTCAGTAGTTGCAGGTTGCAGTGCATTACTGTTAGCATTTGAGTGGAACAGGTAAACCTGCTCATTCAGGACAGTGATTCTTGAGCTGCCACATGTGGCATGTGTACTAAATGAAGTGCAGTACATCTTTGTCCTGTCAGGTGCTTTCCTTCAGAAACATGTCACTGGATCAAAGGCAAGTATGAGCCCTCAAGAAGGTTTTTTCCTCCAACAGAACACTGTCTCACATTCAGGAGCGCTGTAAGTTAAGTGATGATGACAGAGTTTAGCAGTTCATACCCCTCGAGCAACCTTGTGTATAAAGACAAGCTTTGGGACCTTGCCTACTGTATGTACCTGATCTTATCCCTGTCAGATATCTTCTGTTAAGAGTATCTGCAATTGGCCATGCCTGGTTGCCATTAAGCAAAGCTAAACAAGGAGATGATACTTTTTCTATCTGTTTAAGAAGATTTAAACCTTCTTGCTGCTGAGGAAGCTTACTGAGGCAAAAATGGATTTTTTGAGAGAGGTAAAGCAAATGAACAGCTTTGCACATCTTAGCAGCCACCACTGTTGCGATTATTGTGGTTATTCTTTTTGTTTGTTTCTTGTTTATTTTTGATATATATTTATGTCACAAGTGAGTATCTTCGATGATTTACTTGTCCACAGGGGCAGCGTACTGCTTTCATCTTCACCTGCCAGTTTGTCAAGATCATCCCAAAATTAATTAATGCAAGTTGGTGTTACCACCATCTTGAACAATACTAATGAGTTTTCCATTACCAAGATTACTACCAAAATATTACTGGTGACTGTTTCCTACATCACAAGACACTCTGAAGAGAGAGAGAGAGGTATTCATCGCCATGGAAACATGAGTTTCATTTTATGTAGTTTTGAGTTTATTACTAAACCAGCCTCAGTCACGGCTGGTGGTTCTGTTGTGCTGCTTGCTCTTTTAGCTGAAGGAATTCTGGAGGAAATCATGGCTGGTTTTAAATCCTGATCCAAATACGACACTCGGCTCTTTTGAATATTATTCCAGTATCTAGAAGCAGCATGCTACTTCTTGAGCTCTCTCCTTTCTGAGGCAGCTTGTTACATGAGAGGACCCATGTATGGCTGATTTACTTCTTGAGCACTTTGTTGGTTGCATTCCCAGTTGGATATGTGAAAGTGAAAATATGGACCTTAACCAGCAAAAAAAAAAAAAAAAGATAATTTTTGCATAATTTGTGAAGCTGAAGCATTGATGTGTGTCTTAATAGATGGATGAGAATTTATGTGCACAGCCCTGCTACACGAATAGCCATTGGTAATATTGCAACGAACCACTTTAAGACAGTTTTATCAAAATTACAATGGAGTTAAAGTTGTAATTCATGGATAACATGGGCTGGTTTGATCACAGCCATTAGAGGAATAGCCAAAGTCAGATTCTGCTTCTGTTTTGGTTGGGGTTTTTTATGTGCATTTGGTTTATTTGCTGGAAATTATCACTTACAGCAAGTGTAACCTGTTACATGAGGAACACCTCAAATAACAGGAAGCTGCACTGGAAAGGAGTGGATGGGGGTGTCTGTTGGTCTTCAAGAAATTTTAAGCAGTGGGAAAATAACATGCCAAAGTTGGTATATTTGAATTTGAATTTTACAGTGAAAATTATGGGATTTCTTTTTTTTTTTTAGCTGTAAAGCCATCTTTCTTCATGGTTTACAGTGATGAAATATGAAGAAACAGAAAAGTTAGGTATTGGACTTGGTGTTGACAGTCAGTCTCGGCAAATGTTTTTAAAATATTCAGATGTTTTTTTTAAAACGATCCCTTACTATAATTCCTTGAAGCTGAAGGAAAGATTTCCATGCAGCCACAGCCCCTTGATGGTTACACAGCTCGCTCAGTGCTGACATCAGATGAATTCAGAACAGGAACCTTAAAGGTGAAAGCCTTCATGCTCTTCTCCCTAATCTTTTAATCCATTCATATTCTTTGACTCCCAGGATTAGACCTTCCTTATTAAATCCACCTGGGCATGGTAGATTGCTTTCCTCCACAGAAGGAAGGAGAAGAGCTATTTATGAAAGTAAAGGTGAAGAACACTGGTAAAAGAAAATGAGCTCTGTATGTGAAACTATATCGAAGTTTCACTGATGACCTGGGGCTTCCATTCTGGAGGCTTTGTGGGGTTACATCAACTTGAAAGTTTTATTTTCATTTTCAAATATTTTGTTTTTGTTCATTCTGACTCTGGATGTGAGCACCAAGGTCCCTAACAAGGTGAATAGTCATTTCTCCCTTTGGGATTTTTACTGTCTTGGGACTCCAGGATTATTTCAGGAGAAAATTTAATTTCAGCAACAATTAATGGCTGTCGAGAGAGGGGCCCACCAAGTGGGGCCTATCCTTCATCAGGTAGAGTTGTCCTTGATTACCGACTGTCTTGACTTAGTGTGACTAACCAGCTGGAAAAAGATTTGTGCAAGCTGTAGATTTGGAAAAATTCATCAAGTCAGTACTGTTGTCTTTGGGAGGAACTCAAGTGACTTTTTCCCTGGAATGTAGCACTTGAATAATGGTGTTGCACAAGGGTAGATCTTACATAGAAATATAAGTCTGTTAATTTTTCACTTATCTGAGATCATTTAGTCGATAATAAACAGATTGTGGCAGACGCATGACTGCCTGTAAATGCTCCCCATTCTGTTTGCAATAACACTACGTTATGTAGCATTTTTTTGTGTATATTTTCTCTGCTGAGATGCTGAGGTCATGGCGAAAGGTAAAGCTGGTAGGTTTTTGAGTGACTGCCTTTAAATATTCTCTATAAGGATCAAAGGAAATGTTATGCACTATGTTTAAATGCTCTTACTTCTCCCCTTGGAAACTGTCCGACATTCTCCAGCTTCTGCTCACTTCATAGAACTGCTTTCTCTCCAGCAGAGTAAGGACAAGAGCAAGGTGCCTCCTTACCAGATGCCTTTTCAGAATGGTATAGTATTCCCTCATCTTCCTTGGAGTGAGCTGTCCGAGATCTCCCCTTGTGACTGAGTGATCCCATAGATCTCCACAATAATTTAATGGCAGTCGGGATCCCATTCTGTGTATCTGCCGTCTCTTCAGCACTCCAGGTTCTACAGCCACGGCAGTGCTTGTTGTTTCTTGTGGTAGAAAATCCATTCTTCCTCTTTGCTATGGAGTGCATCTGGATTGTGTGTGGTACTGACAGCATCAACTAATGATACTTAGGCTGCTGGAGGCAGCAGCATTGCCAGCAGAATTAAACAACGGTTTGGGGTACAGCTGTTCTGTACAGGCAGATGTCTTACTCCGGGAAAGTGTGGCCTCGTACACGTGGAGTATAATTACAGGCAGATAAATGAGAACCCATCCAGTTTCATGTGTTGTTCTTAGAGGATAAGAAGCATGCAATTTTCTATCAGTGTATTTATGATGAATGCTAGAAATAGGTAGTAAGTAAAAGCTTGAACAGACAATGATATGGATCTTATAATTACTTGATGTCAGAACACTGCTTGTCTCACGCATCTGTAAAACGACGCAAAAGATTTCTAGGAAATGAAAAACATATAAATAAATAAGAATTAAGCATGCAGCTGCCACTGCAAACAGGGAAAGCAAATCTACATTAGAAAAGGCTTTTCTGCTTGTTTAGACAACACCGTTTAACCCTGAACAAATATTTAGATACATTATTTTCGGTGGTACTTTTTTCTTAATGAATGGGGCTGTTTACATCTCTCTATGTCTGAAGCTCAGGATCCCTGTCCCATGAAAACTTCCCCTCTCGGTGAGGGTGAGGTGCTGCTTTCCCAGACACCAGTGGTGCGGCAGTGTTTTCTGTTGGAAGGCCCTTTCTTGAGACTTCCCCGTGCAAATTTGAATATAGCCTCCTCTGTAAAACACAGTGCCAATAAATCCAACCCGTGTTTTGTTTGATAAACAGGAGGCATAACACCACGCTTGGCCGCTGCTCTGCACTGCACTTCTCCTACCCTCACCCCTCCCTTTTGCAACTGTCGGGTTACATTTAAATGCCAAAAAAACAGAATTAGTTTTGCACATCAACACTGACTTACAAGGCTATTTGAAGTTAAAGCTCTTTGCCAGTTTCCATTTTCTTCACAGTGTTCCCTTCCGCTTCTGGTTTGAAGAAGAAGAAAAAAAAAGTTATTTAACAAAACTTGATCTGTTTGAAACTGAAAAGTCCAAGCTGTCCTTCCTGTGCTACCACAGACAGAATGAGAAATGAAGGCTGAAGGGCTAGGCTGATTTCAGGAAAAAATGCCCAAAAAGGTCAGGAAGAAATGGGAGCCTTTTCATTTCGTGCTCCCCGGGTGATATTCAATAACTCTTTTGGTCTTTATACTGTAGGACATAGGCTCATTTGCTCAATTTGGGGTGACAGCAGCATGTTTTGTCAGAACATAGCTGGAGTTTTAAATGAGGACGGCATTCTGAGGCAGTAGGAAACATCCTTTATCTTAGCAACAGGAGGGCATGGAAATGCAAGTTTTTTTGGCAGCAGCAGTATAAATCTAGTGTTTTTGAGGGGCTGACCTGGACCGTGTGGCAGGAATGCTCAGCTTTCCTTTGACGGTGTGATTTCCTGCTTCACGTTTGAGAACTTGTCTGGACTGGATACTGAAGAAAGCCTACATCAATTACTTGAAAGGAAATCGGCCCTGTCTCTGAATGCTTGGCAGCAGGAATATTCATTGTTCAGGGGTTTATAAATATATATATATATATATGTACACATGCACGCAAATGTGGGAAAAAAAAGCCCCAGAACTCTTCAATGTCAAGTTTCAGTTGTTTCTGCAATGCCCCTTGCTGCTCATTCTTAAAGTTCTCTGACTGCTACCCTGGTGTGTGACTCTTGCAGGGCACTTAGCTGTTGTTTAAAAACATGCATAAATTCCTGGTCTTCAACATAAAGTATGGGCTCTTCTTCTGGAAGGCCTCTTTTCAGTTGTTGGTTTTTTTATGCTTTTTTTTTTTTAAATGTTTAGTTTTTTTTAAAGCTTTTGGCAAGTCAGAAGTAAATAAAAAGAAGTCTGTTCTCAACCGAGAGTGTTTTAATTTATATTTTTCCCAGTTCACTGGGGTCAAGTATATTCTCATTTATTTCTTCGTGATTTTTTTTTTTCCCCATCTTTCAGATATCTGCCATGAATGTAAGCGTCTTCAAATAGTTTAGAAAATATAAAAATGATGGTGTTGTATCTTTCTGGAAAGCTGCTGCTGTGTAGTAACCCTTAAGCAGCTGTTACATCTTTTGTGTCAATAATCCTTAAATTAAAGAGTCATTAAGCACTCAGCTCCATGATAGATCGTAGTGGCTCAGTGTAAACCTATTGTGTAAATCCGTAGTGAGAGGCCTTTGTTTGTGTAAAGCATGATTTTGAGCCGGAGGACTCTGTACGTATGGTGTCTGACGCCTCTGAGTGACTCACTAGAAGTTACATAAAAAGCAATTGTTTGAGGTATTTTATTTCTAATTCAGGAAAAAAAAGAAGAAACTTTTTGTGGTTCTCTTAAACTTTTGAATTGTAGTATTACAACTTTTTTGTTTTAATAGCACAGAGGGGCGTTCAGCCTGGTTGAAATACTTAGCTGATTGTACTGCAGTGTAAACTGGATATCGTTCATCATAAAAAGAAATAATGGGACTGAAGTCACCCTTGGAGGAGGGAAGAGTGGAGTAGGCAGTGCTACTATGGAAGTTCTGCTGGAAAATGTCACCGTTGTCAGTGATGGGCCCGTCAACAGGCTCTGGTGACACGTCCCCTTCCTTCGCGCTGCCTGCCTGCTCCAAGCACAGGACAGGGCCCCATGTCAGGGCAGGTTGGGTGCCCCACAAGACCTGCACAGTGCAGCCCCAGCAGCCCATCCCATGCTTAGCCCTGACCGCCCCACGGAGCGGCTGCCTTTCTGCCGGCTCCCTCCCGCTCCATCCTCTTGCGTGTATTTCAGTGCTGTCCCAGATCATCTGTGCCTTGGAGAGAGATTAATTTCCAGTGTAACACCCACAGAGAAATTCATGTCCAAAGTATGTTCTTCTGATGCCAAAAGAAGAACAATAAATGACTGGGAAGAAGTGAAAATATGTTTCCAGACTAGACAAAACCCACCTCCTCTCCTCCCTTGAGCAAAACCACATTGCCATCGCTCTGCTCGGTTCCTGCAGGTTTTAGGGAGGGAAAATGTTCAGCAGAAGGTTGAGCAGAAGCATGGAAGCATGGAGGGTGTCTCCTCACCTGCCTTTCTGCTAGGCCTTTGGGTTCTTGGCTTCCTTTCTTGGTATTCCTTGAGATGGATACCAAGAAGCCCATCTTCCTGCACTCATAGGCTACTATTTTTGAGTCTTTTTGTTCTTTTAGTGCAAAAGGGAAACTCATTTGTTTTTTCTGTTTTACAGGAAGGTGTTTTTTTTTGCCCCAGTATCCACAGAAACGTTGCTCTAGACCAGCATCTGCTTTAAGTTAGGTTTTGACCTAGTGAAAAAAAAAAAGCCTTCATTCATTACATGGACAAATTGCTGATATCCAAATATTTTATTTGATTAATTGGCTGAAAGTAAACTTTTTCTTGAAAATGCTGCAGTTCTTCTTTAAAATGAACACTACGAAGTGCAAGTGGACTTGAGTTATCAGAGTGTGGTTTAGGCAAACGAAGTTTCCATACTTCTTATTGATATCTTTGTCACGTGTAGAAAATAGTTTAGAGACGCTCTGTAACCGTAGCTCATATTTCTGTGCATTTTATTTCGTGCAAAATCTCTAAAGCAACCACTTCTCTTGCTCCCTGAAACACTCACCATTAGACTCTTGAGTTCCACTTTGCTTTTCCACCGGAGCGGCTGCGACTCTTTGAAAAGCACGAAATCTCTACATTATAGAATTGGAGTATTCCACTTTCAGCCCCCTCCTTCCCCCTCCCTTGCCGGGAAACTCTCTGAATACACAAAATTAGAAAAACATACACAGAATAGTTGTTTAAAATTCACAGCTGTCAACATCAAGTGTTTTGTGTACCAGAAGGAATGTAAGAAACATTGAGTTAACAAAATAGCTGCAGATGGATTGGCTCTCTGTGACTTCTCCCTGGTCATTGTCTGCAGTCTGTTTTTCAGGGATTCATTTGCATCGAAGTACAAAGGTCCTCTGTTGGAGCCCCTGCTCAGCATCTCCCTGGGTTCTGCCTTTAAAGGGGCCTTCCTTGCCACGCTCTCCACGATCCCTTTGCGCCTCCCTTTAGGAACCAGCAGAAGTGTGCATTTCACCTAACGTGCAGCCGAAACAGGGCTCTGTTTAGAATAAACTGGTGGGAGCTGCAGAAATGGGGCTCTTCCCATAAGGAGTCATTCAAAGAAAAGCTATATTTGGGCAACAGTGGCTGTTTGTAAGGATAAAGTTATTAGGGCGTGTTCGGATTGCCAGCTTTTTATTTATGCCATATGACGTGTCAGAAATGGCATCGGCGAGCAGCAAGTATTGGAATATGTAATTTCATATGCTAATTATAGCCTGAGTTTTCCCACCAACTCAGAGGAAATGCATTATTTATTGTGTATTCTGCTTCAGAAGTAACAAAGCACCTTTAAAAACAAACAGCTGCATAAATCTGACTGCAAATGTCTCTGAGAATCTGATCTCTTGTAGCTAAACTGTTAGTAGAAGCATCAACTATATTTTGTCATAAATATTATGCTCTAATAATAATTAATTATGGTTCATTTTTGTTCTTCCTGCCTGTTTCAATTGTATTCTTTGGCTTGTGTAGCAAGGGTGGTTCTGCAGGGGGTAAATCCAGGAGCTGGAATTACCTTGTGCAAACCCTAGGCAGGGTAGAAATCAGTGGAGAAATTTCACTCCGCTTTTTGCTTTGTTTTAAGGAGGCTCCAGCTTACACTGCAGTACCCAAAGGTTTGTCAGCAGTTCCATGAGGCTGTTTGCAGGGATTTACACCTTGTTGTAGGCTGGAACTTGGCAAGCAGGACTGCCTGCCTGAAGGGATTTACTGTTTAACATGTCTGAATATTAACATGATTAAGCAAAAATTGGATGAGTTTATTAACCATAACTTGATTAAAGGATGATTAGTCATTTTTATGGTTGAGAATAACAGCCTTCTGCATTTGGTGCAACAGAAGAGTTTTTGCTGCTCGGCTTTGTTTGTTTAGTGCATGTTCAGTTTCTAGCAGTGCATCCCACATGCAGTGAGCAAAGCGTGAGCCCAGATGAAAATCTGGCACAAATTCATCGTGCATGTTTCACCCCACCCAGATGAAACCAAATATTTGCCATCTTTTTAATCAGTACAATTTGCCTAATGTAGATAATTTTATTATTTTTTTTAAATGGAAGATGTTTGCATGAACTTCTAGATGTTTATGCAAATATGTGTGAATGTCCATGGTGGTAAGTATTAAAATGGCAGCCTTGCAGCTCGCTTGAAAAGCAGCACGGGCTGCTGGACTGAGGTCTGCATGGGAACGGTTAGCACAGGCTGCTCCTAGCTATCATGTGTCCCTGCAGCTCCTTGCACTGCTGGCTAATAGGCAGGAAATTAGTAGAGCTCTCACCTAAGAATTGTTTTAGTTGATGAAAAGATTCGTTCTGTGTTATTCACATTTTGTTTTACTGAGGCAAAAGATACTCAAGGACTCCATGGCTCCTGGCTTCGCTGAAGTCAATGGATATTTTGCCTTGAGGTTGGACGCCAAATGTGTGTTGGGAGATGGAGATTAATAACAATTTCTAAAGCCATATCGCACACGCACACGCAAAGAGTAAATACAAAACTTGGAAGGCGTCTATTCCTTAAAATATGAAGTAAAACATTGCAGCTAAAGCCTAGCGAGACCATTATTACAGTGGTAAAAAACAGCCTGATTTAAAATCCTAATTTCAAGAAACAAACAATGAAGTAATTTAATAAAAGTAACTGCTGAAAAAGACCCAGTATTGATAAATTTTTATCATCACATGTGCCATTGAATTTTAATTAGAATTTAGTTATCTTACATAGTAATTATCCAAATGAGAATTCTGCACAAACTGCTCTGGAAGAGAAGTGCTCATATATGCTAATGACTGCTATGTGTGATTAAGCATTGAGGAAATAAACTCCAAAGGTATGCTAATAAATGGCAAAATTTGCTATGTAGGATTAATATCTGACAGAGGAGTAGGAAGATATTTCAGAGAATACATGCACTGTGTAGACCACACGTTGTGTTTCAGAACTTTGGGCTCTGTCTTGCAAATGCCTTCACTGCTGTCATGTTCTTCGTGTGAGCAAAGCCATTGAAAGAATGGGACAACCTATAGGAGCACGTTATAGGCTTGGAAAGCTGAGCTCTGAAGAAATCACTTGACCTTTGCAAATGAGATTTTGTCTCCCCCTCTCCTCCCCCCAAATATTATATGTAGTACTTACAGTGATGTTATATATAGTTCAACCCAAAAGATCTGGGACCTCATTCCTGAATCTTTGGTTATGTTTCAGATGGATTCTAAGAAATGTAGAGTTAAAACTAATTTATTCACCTCCTGGCTTATTGTTATTGGTGGTACTGTCAGATCTCGATTAATTAAACAGTGATTATTTAGCCGTGTCAGACCAGAGCTACCATCAGATCTCATCTCTCCATTCTTTTTAGTTTTCCTTGTTTGCTGCAGTCTTTCAGTAGGTAAATCTGATAAGAGAATAGTTGTCCCCACAAACATCTGCATATTGCAGTGCAGCTCTATCAGATATTTCCTTCAGCACTGGTGAAGTGAGATGAAAGGACTGTTTTCTGATGTATGTTGGACAAGAAAACTTAATTTGTGCATGGCCCTTGTTTTGGCTAGGCTTCAGAAGGTGTCTCGTGTGATGTCACCTGTAAATAGCAGAGAACTTTGACATCAGCTCTGTGTGAGGCTATTTAAATAAGAGCCTCATTTATAGAATCCTGCTGCCTGTAAAATGGCTCTAATGGTGTTATCCCCACGCCTGAGGGGAAAGCTAAATAATGAAACCCCAACGAGTCTCTAACTGGGAAGAAGGAGCACAGGAGGAAGGAGAAGAGAAGGGAAAGCCAACTCTGGCACTATAACCTTATGCCACATTCTGATTTAATAGGAGTCAGTAGTTAGAAAAGCAGCATCAAGCCGGAGTTCATGAAATAAGGTGCATGAAACTGCTAAAGAAATGTTGCTGCTTCCATCTAATCGTGTGATTCTTTGCTGCCAAACATCCTCAGTGTTCTGCAGTCAATTGAAATGTTTGATCTTGCTTTGTTAATTGTTTGTAATGAGATTTCTGTGGACTCCAAATGTCCACAGAGAGCACTTTATGCAATGCTGAAACCCTGTGTAATGCTTGCATCTCTGGTGGCTGTGTCTGTCCTTGTTGTGTGCATGTGCACTGTGTCATTAGGGTCATGTGATGCGATTTCAGAAAACGTTATCCTCTATTTTGGTTTTCTTACAAATCTGGAGAATGAAAAATGCCTTATTATACGTTTGCTCTGAGTATCCCAGGCTGCGGTTGTGAGTTTGGCCTCTGAACAGACACATAGGAGGTGACTCGGGGATGATTTTAAGTGAAATCCATCTTGATTTGATTGAGTGAAATAGCATAATGAAATATTGTTATTTCTGCCGCAGGTGGTATCTGAATATCAGTTGCCCGTGCTTTGACCTCATCATGCAGCAGTGGTGGTCATTGGTGCTGCGGGTGGTTCCCTACCAATGTCTTCATCACTCTGGTTGTTGGGGCCCTTCGTAATTCTGCTAATCTGGAATGCTTGGTGATATTCACAGGTCATTGCTACTGCTGAGAAGAGCAGAAGGGTTTTCTCAGAGTCCTCCATGAGCAGGCACCCCCTGGAAGCGCTTATGCATCCTCTTGTTATTTGAGCTCTGGTGTTAACCAGCAGGTAGCACACACCTCTCCTCACGGCCAATGGAGTGAGCACTGTTTATGACAAGCCTGATGTCAGAAGTGTTAACTCCACCTGATTTTCCTGCAAGCTAGCAGCATTGACTCAGCAGGTTTGCAGGCAGACTGTGGGAAAGCACTGCTGAGGGCTGCTTTGGAAAAGGGGCCCAGCGGGAGCTGCTGACTGCAAGTATGAGGGCATCCTGCAGCCTTTTGGGGTGGCTGAAGGGAAGTGAGCAGTCAGCTGGAGGTGCGTGTAGGCTGCATGTAGCTCCCACTGGGGCCCTGAGGACTTCTCCTTATCCAGTTGCTGCTGCTGTCACTGTTGTCTTTCGCGAGAGAATGAATCTTGTAATTTCTGCCTGCTCCACACCTCAGAAAGGAGCTGCTTGCAGGTTTTTGTCAGCTCTCTGAGGTTCCTGGCCCCACAGCCAGCTGCCCCACTCAGCTCTGTGCCCAGTGCCAGCTGAGGGCAAGGTGCTGGTGGCACGGCACGCTGCCTGCTGCTTGTCCTGCTGCACGCTGAGGGAGGTGACTGTCAGCTGCTCACCTCCATTCCTGTCTTGGTCCTCTTGCTGGTCTTTCCTGTTATATAGAATGAACTACTTTTAGGGAGCAGGGCAGTACTTGGACGCGCAGGAACTGCACTTGGACCACTGGCTGACCCCCAGTGATAAGCCATGGTGCTTCGTTTGGGGGAGCGCTGCGGCGCCTTTGACAAGAAGTGCACTTAGCAGAGGGGCTCTGTTAGGAGAAGTGGAAGTTCTACTCACACTTCCGTTGTTCTTAGTGCGATTTCTAACTGTCTGACTTTGTCACTAGTTTCTGACAAAGGCTAAAATTAAAGACTAAAATCAGATTCCTGAACGTGTCAAAGAACAGTTATCAAAGGTAAGCTTTTTTGTTATTGTGGAACTGATAAGCTCATCTGTGTTTTTATTAACCTAGAATTAGGCCTCTTTGATTTTAATTTATTGGTATGCTAAAAACGTGTTTATTTGCCTCAGCTTCCTCCATGCAGAAGACAAAAGGTTTACCAATGTAAAACTCCCACAGCCTGCTAGCCTAAGCTGTATGCTCTGTAACCAATGTAACACAAGTGTCTGCTTGCCAAAGAGTTTCAAACTGACAGTTTATAAGCATCACATCAAATCACGTCAGTGTTATACTGTATGTTTGCTACAAATGTGAATGTATCGAGTATCTTTATTTGTGTTGTCTGAAGACAGAGTAGCCCAGCACTATCTTCTATGAATATTATTGTCTCAACACTTGGGGTAAAGCTATAATAATATTTATTTTTGTTTTATGTGATGAACAACGGCCTTAAAACTAATTCTGGTGAACTAAGAGTTGTATTTCTGGGGAGCTAAATACCACTGTTTGACTGCCGTTGTAAAACTTTATTAGGCAATACATCTGACTTCAAATTGGAAATTTGTGTTGGAACGAGTTTAGGAAATCATTATAGCTCTGTTGTTAATTTTATATTTGTCTAATAAAACACAGCAGGCACTACATGACACACTAATGCAGCTTATGCTAGCTGCTAGACATGTTTTTAACTACTGTTTTCTACCTCATACAGACATAGGTTAGGAGGAAATTGAATTTAGCTTAGTTAGTGAGATTACTTCTTTTGCTAGAAAATTGGTTTTCTGTAGTCTGTGATACTTGCAGGAGGGAGATCAACTTTCATTTTATCAAATATATATTTGTATTTGCCTAATATTTGAAAAGTACAGATCACCATTATGCTAAAGATGCTGATGGGGTGAATATATTACGTTGTTTTCCAGACTGTAGTAGGAACATTGTTGAGTTCCTAATGGTGCTGCTTCACCAGAGGACTGTTCTGTCCTACTTTCAGGAGTGAGTGTGTTATGGATGGTCTGTAGGAATATTGATGAGAAGTAGAAAAAACATTATCTAAAGTGAGAGGAGAATTTGAAGGTTGAATATGATCACAGTAAGAGTGTTGGAGAAACCCCATGTCAAAACATGGAATGAATTAGTGCATCATATTGCAGGCCTGGTCACACAGATTCCTTACCTAGCTATGGTTTGTGGAGGGAGAACTCATGTAGTTGCAGGGTAGGAAAGCATTCAAAAGTATTGAATGAGAACAGCAACAGCGTGCAGGTGCCTAAAAGCTCTATATTGTCCTGGCCTGGGCCAGGCGTGGGGCTCCTGCTGTGCTTGGCTCTGTCTTGGGACACTGATTTGCACAGAGCTCAGACAAGGCTGTCCTAAGAAAGCAACTTTATGCAGAGTTGTGCAATTTAGGTTAGATATTAGGAAGAAGTTCTTCACGCAAAGGGAAGCACCAGAACAGGTTGCCCAAGGAGGTTGTGGATGCTCCATCCCTGGAGGCATTCAAGGCCAGGCTGGATGTGGCTCTGGGCAGCCTGGTCTGCTGGTTGGTGACCCTGCACATAGCAGGGGGGTTGAAACTCAATGATCATTGTGGTTCTGTTCAACCCAAGCCATTCTATGATTCTATGAATTTACACCCAGCTCACCTTTGCATTTTCTCTCAAATTGTCACTGTTGGCTAGGTTTGCCTTTTAGAATGGTGTCCAGTCCCTTTGAGTACTGAACCATGGTTGCCATTCAGTTAGTGACTCCTGATTATGTATGGCTTATCCTGGGCCATATCATCTTCACTTCTTGTCTGGATGACTGTTGCTCACGTTTTAAAAGCCTTCTGGCAGCTCGTAGCCTGTGTGTTGGTTGGCTGCCATATTGATCACAAGAAAGAAAATGTACGTTCACATATTCATGGTTTGCCGCCTGCCTTCTTTGCATTACCACTTTGTGCATGCTCAGCACTTCTAAATACCAAAGCCATCTTCATTCATCCCTTCATTCATTCAGTCATTCATTCCTACAGACCAAGGAGAGAAGTGCAAGGCGTGTACCAAGAGCTGTGCTGGGTCTGAGGCTGGTAGAACTCCCTGCCATCTGAAATCCCTGATTTTTGTCACGCTGAATGAATGCATAAGTATGGCCGTGTAAGAAACATGGACTCTGTTCTCACATTACACCTTCTGGGGGCAGTTAGCAGTGTTAACAGGGCTCGTATAATTTATGTTACTTATTAGGAGGCTTTCTTTTCCTTGTTGCTGTTTAGAAAATGGAGACACAAACGCTGAGTTAAAATTAAGAGTGTTGGAAAGAATGCTCCTCAAAAATTTCAGCTACTTTTAAGATTTTGACTTATTTGTTTTTCATTTGTTCACATTTAATTGTATTTCTAAAAAGCTTGGTGTTTACACAAAGGGAAAAAGGGAGGAAGGAGAAGTGTACATTGACATACAAGTGAAAAACCTCAAGAAAAATTACAGTAAATTAAAATTTATTTCCCAAGGGATAGAACATATTTCAGAGGGATGAAGGAGGAAACTAATAGACTCTCTATGAACAGCCATTTTTATTTAAAGAATAAGCTTTCAGGCAAATATAATTCCGCAGCCTCCTGAGGAAAGCCTTTCTCTTCTTGTTAGGATAATACCAATTAAAAAATGAGCAATTAAAAGCGCTGAGAGTTTGTCAGAGTACATTTTCTATGGATCCATGCTCTCTATCACGCTCTTCCTTGCTGAACTTGCTTTGTGCTGCCGGTGTGACACGCGGTGTATCTGTGCTTCCCGTCTGCAGACAGCACTTGGTTATCTCTGCAAACCCTAACAAATTGCGCCTGCAAATCTGAAGCGTTTGCTGTAACAAATCCAATCTTCTGGGAGTATTGTGCCATTTTGAAATGATGCAATTCAACATTTTGGTTTCTTTTCACCTCACCCAAGTACCTGTTCAGGAGGGGCTGAAGGGCTGTGCGTGTGCCAGAATCCATCAGCAGAACTTTGCTGCTGAAGATGCTGTAGAATCAAACGATGTCCCAGGGAAAGGCAGGGTGTACAGGGAGAATTAATCACAGACTGGGTAGCAGTGGTCTTTTTTCAGCCATGGTAGTTTTCCCCAACTCATCCTCTACTGACGCTTTTGTGTAGGTGCTGTCTGTCCTTAGCTCTGTCCGTCGCAGACAGGTGGACACCTCGTCCCCTCTAGCATCTTACCTGCTCCACTGATTGCGATTACTTTTGTCCCCGCTTCTGTTTTTTAAAGTTGCTCACAACAGCGTAGGCGGTAGATGAGCAGCCCTTACTGTACCCTGAGCTCCACCTCTCTTGTTTTCTTGGAACTTAATAAGAGGTTCTCCATGTGAAACTATTTCCCCTTTTTAAATGGCATCATTTGTTTTCATAAAGGGTTCTATTTCTTCCTTTAGATTTGGTCTCTCTTACTACCATCCTTATCTGACATCAACCCCTTGATTTAATGTCATCCTACTTTCTGAAAATAAAGAAATCCTGGTGTCTTACTTGTCTCACGGAGGATCAACAGGCACTTGAGTTTTTTATTTTCCAATGGAACAATTAATGAACTGTAGTGCTCCAGAGATGCTATTGCTGGTGTGCAGTAGCTTGTGCAAGTTCATATTCTTTATTGTATGAAACCAGATCCCTATGCAAATAGTAATGAAAACAGTGACCTCGTGCTCTACTTCACAGTTCTGTTATTGATCCCTCTTATTTTATATTCCTTTAAATGTATATAGGTATATTTTTCTAGCTTGAAAAAATGTAACTGTGTACTGTGAGGGAGTCTCATGTATAGTACAGACAGTTATAGGGAATTTAACTCAGTGTTTAATTTTTACGCTTTAATTCCTTTGGTTTTAAAGACAAGGCTACTTGATCTGATTTATGATGGCAGTGTGGAGTTGTGAAGGAAAAAAGAGAAGTTTTTGTTCATTCTAACCACATGGTTCTCAAGGCCTTGAAAAATTTAGTTGCATTAAACATGGAAGGTACCATCATTTTTCATAGATCTCCTTGAAAATCCATTTCTTGGACACAAAAAATCACAATTTCACAATGTTACATGTTTAGAAAGTTGAATGAAAATACTCCATAGCTAATCTTGACAGTTCTAACTTGGAGACAAGCCAGTGCCCCAGAACAATGCACAGCCAGTGCATTTGTAACATGATACAGAAATCAATATACATGACCAGATTTTCCAGTCCACCACGCTCATTTTGCAGACTCGTCAGAGGTCTGGCTGGGAGCATTCCCCACGTCAAGGAGACTTTTTGATGGCCCAAAGCTGGCGAAGGTGGCAGAGCTGCCTGCCGTGCCAGCTGCTTCACCCACCTGTGGCAGGGTGAGGGAGGGCATCCGAAGTGTGCCGGGGTGACGAAGGGCTGAGCGGAGCCTTGGCTTCCCATTGCCTGTGTTGTGTCCCTGCCTGTGCTTTGCTGCAGAGGCGCTGCTGAAAGTAAAAGTTACAGTGTGAATCTTGTAGCTTTAACCTCTGGAGAAACGGCAAACGCTACATATGCTTTCTTTAACAGGAGCAGAAACATCAGTTAAGCCATGACTGCGCCTGCCTACGTGATGCTGAGATGGGGTCCTCCAGCCAGCTCAGGTAGGGACAGACCAGCACATTACTTGCTTGGTAGGGCTTGACTGTAGCGTGCTGTGGGGTGCAGCACAGAGGAGCTTGCCTTGGTTTTGCCCTGTGCTGCAGGGGATTAGCTCAGCTGCATCCCTGGCCTAACAAGATACACAGCTTTTGGTTCCAGAAGAGAAAATGGTCTTGTACCTCCTTTAATTGGGGAGACATATCCTAAGGGAAGGAGTAGAAATAGGAAGGCTCTCTGAAAGCTTGATTTCTTTAGGATGCTTTGTGCTGCTGTTACTAGCATTTCTTTCTCCTGAAAAATAACCTGTATGGAGTTTTGCTTCCATGTTACTTTTTAAAAATACCGCTTCTTGGCAGTGAAATCTGCTGAATCCTCTGAACCCACAGCAGCCCAACGAGAAGACCACGGATTTAGATGGCTGATGTGTGTGCATGGACAATGTCACACTGTGGAGTTTGCACGGCATTTCATTTCCTGTGTTCACGTGAATCAAGGGCTCATGAAAAGCAAGTCTGATGTGAACTCTAACAAACCTTTCAGACTGACCAGTACTGGCAAGTCTGAAACTTCCCTGTGCTGCTTGCAACCCTCTCTGCTATGGCACTAGCTCAGGTTATTGGGAAATGTTCTTCTATTGAAGCTGGAGCTTTTTGTGAGAGAGGCAGAATTTTTATAGAGGGACAAAGAGTTTGGGAAAAATGCTTTTGCAGAATTGAGCTCTGCTTTTTTCATGTGCTTGTCTGGGCAGGGTATTTTGCTTTGGACTGTGCAGTTTTGATGGATTTTAATCCTCAAGCTATTTTTGATTCCTGGTCACATTTCTGACATATACAGTCTTAGCTTTTATTCCCTCCTTCAAGATGCACGCATCCATAGACTTGAATGGGTGTAGGAAAGATAAATGGCTAAGGGAAAAGGAAATGAGTCTGAATGTTCTTAGAGCAGGAGCAAGGAGGCTCTATAAAGGCAGACTGTGTGACAGAGATAAAAACTAAATGAAAATTAAGGCTCAAGAAGAGGCCTGGCTGATAGTGGGGAAAGGAAGTCCAAATATGTTCAGATAATACCCAAAAGATGAAATGTAAAAAATGCTCCATTAAATCCCATTTCCCTCTTACTTTGATATTTTAATTTCCCATTTCACTTCCTTTTATAATTTCCTTCTACCATTCCAATGATACTCACTCTCCAGTGAAAACATACCATTGCAAATCATTTTCCCAAAGACCAATCCTTTAGCTCAGTAGTATTCAGTGTCTACCCATGTAGATTTTGATACCTATCAGAATACAGAGCTGGCAGAAAGGTTTACTTCACCTTGTGAGTTTGTGGCTGGAAGTTGAGATGCGAACAGGCAAAAAACAGTGAACGGTGTGCATTGTTTAGAAATACAGTAGCAAAATTAGGATATACAAAGTAAAACCTTGCCTTACATCATGATGTGGATCTCAGGTATCCATACAAACAGCTTTAGTTGTTGAATTATTTTCATTTTATTACTGGGTTCTTGTGTGTAACGATAATTCGTCCACTTAGATTTATTGCAGGCTGCTGTCCAGCAAAGCACTTAAGCACTCAATTAACTTTAAGCACATAAGCAGTCCCACTGCTGGACTGGGGCCATAATAAAGGTAGAGGATGATTCAGGAGAGGTTGCTTTTTTGCTTGGCTTGTTGCTGTTGTTGATTTAAGTGTCAACAGCACAGTTTATTTAGCTGCCTTTTGGACACTAATCGTATTAGTAAAATTGGCAGGATTAAGAAGATATCAAACAAAATCTATGTCTTTTCACATCAGTTAAAGTCTGTGCTGTGTTCCCTTGGAATACCACGTTTCTGTTGTGCAGTAACTGGATTTTAATGTAAGCAAGTCACTGAAGATTGCATTGAAACACATTTATTAAATTACTTGGCTGCTTCAAGGTGGTGAAAATAGGAGCTAACTCCAGTTCAAAGTGCAGAGAAGGTTTTCTGACTTTGAAAGAACATTCTGTAGGATTTTTTGCAGTTTTTCTTCATCAATCAAAGTACATTTATTTACCAAACAACATGTTGTGGGTGTTAATTTTTGGCTGTGTACAGAATGAATGCCTGAGGGCAGGCAGGGCAGGCAGTGTGTCCGTCACTGTGGGAGTGCAATGGATGTTGTCAAAGTTGGACTGCTTTGCTTTCTTATTGCCACATCTGTTCTGACCCTCTGCTTTCTGCCTGCCTCTTTCAGTTGCACGCTTTTACCTTGAAAAGCCTAGTAATCAATAAGCTATATTTTAGTTCTGCAAGGAAATCTCAGAGCTCTTAATGACAAAAACTTTGTGAAAAACAATGAAATAAAAGGTGGAAGCAAAACAGAAAAAAGCTTGCTCTGTCACCTTAGGAATAAACCAAAAGAAATGCCTCCAGAAAAAAAAAAGAAAAAAAAAGAAAAAAAAAAACTAATTTAGTTATTTATTTACTTGATAGACAGTTTACTGCTAGATAAAAACTTCAGAATTCACTCATGAAGAAAACAAAATCAATATCTTCGATTTCTGAATATTAACATTTCTGGCAGTGATTTTCTTTTCCGGTGTGCCAAGATGAGAATACAGAGCTTTAGCAGCTAGATGCTGTTATACTTGTACTACAGCCAGGTTTGTGCTGACGTTTGCTGAGTGTGTAACGGTGGTAAAAGAGTTTCAGTATTCGGACCTGCTTGTTTGATAGATCCAGGTGAGCACTAATGTTTCTCAATGATTTGGGCAGATGACTTGATAGAAAATTGTCAATTTCTGCCAAGTAATTTCTCAGGTTTTTTGGTATTTATTTTTTTATTGAGTGCTTTGATCACCCCTGTGCTGGACAGTGCAGTCAGTGAGTGCTGAAATACCCCAAGCTAACTTGGTTGCTTCTCCTTAAATGTGTACTTAAGAGATGAGTAGTTCTCAACCTTGTCAAGGGTCATTTTACCTCTTTGTAAGCTGCTCCTCATGCTTTCTTATTTGTGAGAATGTTTTTGAGTCCTCCAGAGAATCAGAACATCACATTGCTTTTACACCCAAATTTAATTCAATTGTTTTTTTCAGTTTTTTGAAGATGTTGGATCCTTTTCAGCAGCCCTCTCACCTGACAAAGCTAAATTTCCATTTGAATTTGATGTGAAAAACGCTTAAATAAGGAGTACCGTGAAGACGCAGTTCTCATCCTTCTATGTCATTAGTAGTTATTAACTTGATTTCCAAAAGTGCTGAAGACTTAAAGCTCTTAGGAGAGATTAGCACAGGAACTGCTGATACTAAGTTCCTCCTCTGGAGAGTACACAGTGCCTCGAAGCCTGGGTGGGAGGAAAACCATCACCATGCTGCGCTGCTTTTCTAACTCCTCCATGGCACGAGGATGAGAGATACAAGGACTGTCAAAAATTCACACTGAATTCAGCAGAGGCAGATGTTTAATGTATAGCATGGGCTATAAAGTAGAAAAAAGCCAACTGATTTTACTTCATTCAACTTCAAAATTCTTTGCTCAGTTTCTCTGTCTTTTTGTTGCTTGCTGTCATATAGTGCCAAATTGGACCCAAAAATAGCTGCACTCCAGTTTATATTCATTTCAGAATGTTTTTAATATAACTTTCATTAGAAATGAAATTTCCGGCAGGTTTATGTGATATAAAATATCTTCACAAAAATAAGCATAAACATATGAACTCATCTGTATGTCTGTGCATATATATCATAAGAGTATATAATGAGTCTGGATATCAGTTATGCTTCTTAGAAACGAATGTCACAATATATTCAAGATTCAGTAATGTATTGCTTTTCCTATTGCTTTAAAAAGCCTTGAATTCTTGCAGAATATGTTTTAGTGAGTCAAACATCCCCTTTCCTCTCATATATCAGCCTCTTGATCTCCTAAATGTTGGCATAGAGCAGTGTGCTGCAAGATCAGTAAAAGTCACAGTTGCAGTATCTTTAAAAATGTCTGAGCATCCAAGTGCTGCATCCCAGCCTGGTTGAGCAGATGGAGTATTGAGTTCCCCCAAGTTTTCACTACCCCTTTGTCCATTATTTTTTTATAGTTTTGTTCTGCATTCCTTCCACTCAACCTCAAGTAGATGGAAGCCTGTTAGTTTATTACTTACATATGTCTGCACCCTTTTACCTCAGCAGGGAAAGACAAAATACTGAGGAGGACTGCAGGTTTGGGATGGTCAGCTAATCCTTCCCCACCTTGAACTAATCGCCAGGCCGCCGTGCGATTGTGCTGAGCTCTGTTCTTCGCTGCATTGCCAGTGGGGTTTCAATTTGTAGAAGCATAAACAGATACTAAAGTAAAAAGAATGGTGCGGTGATTTGTTAGCGGAGTTCAGATCAAATTATCACAGCGGTCCCCTGCTGACAGTCCTAACAATTACCTCCTTTTTCCTGGGCTTTCAAATGTTTTCTGTTTCACTTCCATCTCGGTAAATAGTGTGCTTCTCACTGTGTTTTATTTATTTACCTATGAAAAGGAAAGAAATGGAGCTCCCAACTTTCATTCGAATGTCTGAATTCCTATACGTTTTGTTCTAGCTTAGATGTAGTAAGTAGTTTTTCTTCATTTAAAAGAAAAAAAAAAAGGTCAGCAAGGTAACTAGAAGTGGTTTCAGCTTTCTAACAAGTACCTGCTTTTGTCAGATTTTCCAGGCCTTCTGCAGTTTTGATCGTGACAGTACAGATCTTGTTGAAATTGAAAAACTCTTGAGAAGAGCACCTACTAAGTAGGAAATGAGTAGGGATTTGTATATATTAAGCTAATATTAAGATTTTAAAGTGTTTGAGTCCTATTTTGAAAGCAAATTGAGTGTATGTCAGTAGATGTTATTTCCCTTTTGTGGAATATAGCTGATGTTCTATACAAGTTGTCTAGAATTAACTTCAGCATTTGTTTCTACTCTTTTTCTTCCTTCCCCTGTTTTCAACTCTTTTGCTCTTGCAGTTACATTTGTCTGCTTTTTACAATTCTAGTGGGACTGATTTATCATCATTTGCTAACATATCTGTCTCAAAATCCAAGCTTTGATCAGGTTGTATTTTATAACTTACATCTGTTCTATATTTAACCTTTTGTAATGCTGTTTCTCAAAAACGTTATCTAGTACAACATAAGAATCATGTTAGTCTCAGCATTCCATTAAACCTAAAAAATAAGAAAATTCTACATACCTGTTTACTTGGTTGCATTTTTGTTAATATTTTGTAGTATTTTCTCATTAAATCCTTAAATCTGTCACTCTGACTTTCCCTGTGATTGCTGCTGGACTACAAACTCCATCTTCCTGTTCCTTCTGTACTTTTTGTTCTGTGGTTACAGCTACACAGCATCACCACCAGAAACATCCCTATTCTGGTCCATTTGCTGCTATAGAGTACTGCTTTGATTCCCTAAAGGGTAAGTATGTGGATTCAAAGTGCTCCCCGTGCAGAAAGCTCTTAGGATTTGAACAAAACTTCTGGACTAAAAGTTCTATCTGGGGCTAAGGGATTGACATTAATCCTTTTGCAGAAATAAGTCCTTGAAGTGAAATAGATGGATAGTAGGTTTGGCAAAGCATTGAGACACATCTGTATATTCTGTTGCTACCTAATCTGTCTTTCAGAAAGGAGTTTTCATTTAAAAGGACTGGCTCTTGGGTCAGCCTGGTGTGCACTAGGACATGAGTGAGAGATGCACAAACAAGACCGTTATATTTCTGTTTACAAGTAAATGGATCTGGCCTAGTCCTGATCAGGCTGTTAACATCAACGAAACGGTAAAATACTCGTGGGGAAGATTTTGTTCTCTCTACCTTCTTTTCCTTCCTCAGATGTAAGGGGGTCAGGGAGGCCTACTCAGTTTCACATCTGATGGAAATGCAGGGGCTATCAGAGAGGTAACACAGCTCTGTAGTCCTTGGGGAGAAACACTGATGGTGCTGGAGGGCTCCATGGCTGGTTTGCTGCCCTGGTGTGACTACAGCAGTAGTCTGAAAATAGCCTCAGCTGTTCTCTAGCATCTGCAAAGCTTTTGAAGTTCTCGGCTAAGCCAGTCCATAGTGACAGATAGTGTCTGCACAGACTGCTATAGCTCCTGACAGTCTCAGCATCTGGATGGATCTGGCCTGAGGACCCATCAGAGAAGAAATATCCATAAACAGTAAGTAATTACCACTCACGTGTTTTTCCTGCACAGTAGAGACTTTTAATACAAATGGAAGTTCTATTGGCATGGGGCTGAAGTCACTCTTGGCATAAGTGGGTTCTGGGGGAGCAATACTTGCTAGTAAGAGAGCAAGTTTGGCCTCTGGAGTGGAAAGAGCTGAGAAGCTATACATTTGAGCCTGCGAGGGCAGTACAGAAGACAGAAGGATAACCAGCATGGCAGCAGTGTCTTCAGAAAGATTTTGAGCTGTATAAAAAGATGAGTCACTGTTGCTACAAATATTTTAGACAGCTTTGTCAGGCATGTTGAGTGTATTGAATGGATCAGTGCCAGCAAGTACACCTGGTTGGTGACAAATTTGGAACAGTGAACCAAAAAGTGACCTTTCAGGTAGAAAGTAGCGTACAGTATATCATGAATGTGTTTGCAGTATGTTTGGATGGAAGGGTGAAAGTGAGAGAACAGTCAGTAACATGAGCAGTTAATGATCTGCAGTCATAGATCTGGACTAGAAGAGTAATGTTCACTGCTCTTTGCTACTTGAGATGCTCCTTAGGAAAGTTATACCGTACAGTCTCTGTTTATGAGCACGGAAATGAAGGGGTGAACCAGCCAACTGAATTTACCTTTCCTAGATCTTTCCCCATATTGTAATTATAAGACTAGAGAGATGACAGCTGACTATTCTACTAGCTAATTTCCCTAGTAAAAGTCTACATTGTGGATACTCACCCCGTTTCTTTTTTTTTTTTTTTTCCTGTGTCCTTGCAAGATTCTGTTTTGTATAATTTGGCCAAAATGTTACAGTTGATACAGGCAATTTTTTTATTGGAGTTCCTGTTTGCTTCTGTAATATTCTTTTGAAGATCTAAATATTGCGACAGTTTATTACACAGAGAACAGAAACTATTTTCCATTTTCAACTTCACACCTAATGGTGTTGAACATTTTCCCTTATCCTCTTATTCCCTTAATTAGTTTGTTTTTTTGTTGTTCTTGCAGACCAGAAAGGCACGTTCCTCTACAACAACCACAGCTGACCTGTGGCAGTCACTGGTTTTTACGTTGGTAGCGTACCTGCCTGTGCAACTCCTTCCTTCAGCACAATATAGAAGTACTGCTAAAAATGACAGAATATATTTTTTACTCAAAGGACTTCAGAAAATGCTAATCTTTGAAAAATGCAGAAGCCCATTAAAGATAAAGAATATAAACAAGTGTAAAGCACTTCTTAAAGTCTTTGACAAAGGTCGCAGGTGTAAGGAGGTCAAAGTGATATCTTGTTCTTCTAAATATTTCAACAGATAGACAGACTTTTGATTGCATTATCTATTAAAAAATTGCTTTGAACCTTCCGCCAATGCAGACCACTTGTGCTTTCTCAAACCAACAAAGGTTCGGTCAGCAGATAAGAATTTCTGACCGTGGAAGGGCAGCTGCTTTCCTTTCATCTTTCCTCTGGTGTGTACATGAAATGTTTGCTTAGCCTGGCCCTGCTATCATGAGGACTCTTTTTTTTTTTTTTTTTTTTTTTTTTTTCCTCCTAATCCTCCCTCTAATTTGAATCCTACACCCTGTCTGCAAATAAGACATGAAGAAAATTTAGATTTCAGCAGTGCAGGCTTAATCCTGTTGGATGCTGAGCATTTCAGCACGGTACTGAGCCTTATTTGACTCTGCGCGTGCTTATCTGTGAGCCCAAACTTCAGCACACAGTTAAGTGCTCTGATCGATTCAGAGCAATGATCCCTACTGAAGTACTGAGCCCTGTGAGGGAAGTTTGTGTTACTAGAAATTTTGCTATTTTTTTGTACTGTTGTTACTTCCAACCAGAGGAGGTAATTAAGGACGTGGTTGTTTTAAGAGCACCACAGCAATTTCTATACAATTTTTTTATCTTGAAAATCCACTTGTGACTGGTCCTCTTTTTATTCATCTTTTATTACATATTTTTCTTTAAAAGCAAATAGAATCTCTAGAAATTGTGCCTATGATACCCAGGTATCTCTTTTCCTTCTTAGGAAGCTTAATCTATGTGCAGTGTTAATGAGAAAAACATTAAGACAAATTGTGTAAAATTGCTTTCTAGAAAGGTTCCATCTATATGTAAATGCGAAGCTACATGCAGGAGAACTGGCTAAGGGTATCCTGAAGGAAAGATGCTACTCATGTAGACCAGATCATTATAAATGTATGCATTCAAATGCTGCCTACTTTAACATTATATGGTTTCCTAATAAGAAAAGGTTGCGTTTTGTTTTCCTTTCTTTCACTCTGCCTCTCTGCATCTCCTCCACTGTCTTCTCTTCTTTTTGGCCAGCTGTGCCCAGCGGAGTGTAGTGCGACAACAACTGGAAGAAAGTTGTATGTGGAGGTGGCTGACTGGTGGGAGTCCAGGAGAGGATGAATGTAAGGCAGTAACAGGTCAGCTAACAATTTATGAGACTGTGACTTCCAGAGATGTTTAATAAGGATCTCTTGTCTGCATGCTACACTGCATGCAGTGTATTTTGTTTGAAGCAGCGTGGGAAGCAAACCTGCAGACTGTGTGTGAACACTGAGAATGCTGTCGTCCCTGGGATGTTCGCAAGTGTGTCCTTCACCAACAAGCCTTCCCAGGCAGACCCTTGGTGCAGAACTGTGAAGTTGCTCTGCATGCATTTTGAAATGTCATAGTGTACTGGTAGGTGCTTTAAGTAGTGATTTTGGAATACCCAGCTCAGTAACATCAGGAGCCAGTAATTAAGGGTCACAACTCCTCCCGTTTAATCTATGAGCTGAGGATATTCTTCTGGATGGATTTGTTATGAGAAAAATATATTGCTGCCCTGCTTGTGTCATCGTAACCACCACAGTAAACCTTTTATGGGACTCTGCAGGGAAAGGAATAGAGAGAGCTTGAAGACATGTGAGGACAAGGCAGCAATCAAACTACATTTTCTGCGCACTGAGGGGATCTTTTTCCCTAGCAGGATTCCATTTAGTTTTTTTAGCATTAAACTGCAAGTATTTTAAGCTACTGAACTCTGGAAGAGGAGCCATGTGCTTTCACGATGCTCAAACTTTGATTCTAAGTTGCTGTAAAGCTCCAGTTCAGCAAAATGCTTAAGTGTGTGCTTGATTTTAAATACACGAATACTTATAGTGACAGAATGGTCAAGAGCAGTATGAAGTCTGCTTTGCCTCACAACTAAGCCACTGTGTAACTTATGAGTATAGTGTATTATCAGTCCAGTGTACCTATTTCTATGCAAACCTGCCATGGAAATGCATTCCCTAGAATTGGTGGGATTTAAGTGTAAACTTAATTTAGAAATAGCAGGGGGAGAGTGCATATGCTTTATTTGTATGCAGTTTATCTTCTGGTGGCCTAAATAACTTCTTGCATCCTGATTTAAATTCTTAGGCTGTTTAAATATTTTTCCCCTCAAGACCTGGAGTTTTTCTAGAAATGCTGTGTTGTTTCTTTCATAAAGCCATTATACTGTACCTTTCATTCTTTTTTAACATCTGTGCATGTAATGAATAATGGGTGAGGTCTTCTCATCTTTTATTGATTGAGGGCTTTTTCTGCATCTTGCATGTGGTGAGCTTTTTGCTCTAATGCCTTGTATGTGGAAGTCTATGTGTGGTTATTCCAGACTTGTGTAACTAATGACATCCGAGCTAGTTGTTTCAGTGTTGGAAATTTGTATTATTTGAAGCCTAAGTCACTAGCTCAGAGTTCAGAAGGAGTGAAGGTCATACAGCACAGAGAACCCCGTTGTGTCTGCTGGCAGGTCTGACATCTGAGGATTACGACATCTGTGATACACGGGCCTGGAGTTCCTCACAGGGCTAAATTTCAGACAGCACTCTTGATCTGGTGCTGGTGGAATCAACAGGAGCTTTGTAATGGACTTCAGGCTGTGTAGAATCACTAACAAATGAAAAGTGCTAATTAGGAAACCCAGATATTTCAGATTGATGTCTCTACAGAATAGCAGTATTTCACTGATCTTTTTTTCCTTCGTAATTCTCTGGTACCTTAAGGAAGGTAAAAGCTCTGACATGGCTATCTTTGCTTATTTTCCTTAATGTTGAGGTTGTTTTTATATGAGAATAAATGTCTTTCACTACGACTTATATGTTTTCAGTGCTATAGGGGATGATCCGGTGTGGCTATTTGACATGTGTTCTAGTATGAACAGCATCTCTAAACCTTATAGTCTAATTTTCTTTATTATATGGGGCACAGAATTTGAGGAATTTCACAGGAGGACCCCATAATACTTCTGTGTAGCAAGAAACAAAATCCCAAGGGAACATTGTCATCAATGGGATTAATTAGCAGTGTGTTGAGAAAGTGCTTTTTTTGATCATTTTACACGTGGTCATACTAGCAGGTCTGTAGTTCCTATGGCAGCAAACCTGCAGAAAACAATTGGATGTGCTTTCTGCCTCTCAAGGGTTTGTAGCTCTTTTATCAGTCCTGTCCACATGGTGGAACGTGGTCCATATTAACAGTGATGGAAGAAAGGGAAGTGCTGCTGTCATTACAGCTGAACCTGTTGCATTTACTCACCCAGTCATACATGGACCCACTAACTGTTAGCATCTGAAATAAATAAGTTTAATTTCTGTGATCAGAAGACAACATTTTGTTACTTTTGCAACATTTCAGTTGCTGACATGTGATTTGATTATACTAATCAAAGAGTTATAGAGCTGATAGTGGCCGTGACTCAGTCTGATGCATTTTGCACTAGGTCATACCTGACCCTTTGTCATGATGGAACACTCATTTGCACCGAGTGGGGTGCCTGACAGTCTTACATCATAAAGCATTTTGTTCAGTGCAAATGAGGATGCAGTATGCTCCTCTGTAGGGGATTTTCCCATTAATGACGTATGTAAATAGCGCTCATTCACTCTAATATGAAGGGGAAAGATGCACTAGCATCAGACCTCCTAATGAATCTATGGCATACCTCAGATGAAAGGAAAACAATGTGTTTTTCAGATGTTAATGTTCTTATCTGCACATACCATGTTTCCCTCCACTCCATCAAAGCTGAGATGCACACAGTCAGATTTATAGAGCCTTTACATTCACAAAGACTGTCAGCGAGGTACCCATGCATGCACACTTTCTGTAACCATATGGAATCCCTTACTTCCCTGAAGGAAGAAATACAGCCATATTATTCAGATGTGAACCCTAAGAATTCGGGCCGTTCTTTGTGTGTGTAAAAGTGTTTGCCCTGCTCTTCCTGCAGCAGCGTAACAACAGCGTTGGTGCTCTAACAATGCCTGATGGCTTTTGTCACCTTATTATACTTGCATTTTTGCTGCAGCAGCCTGTAAAATGTACTTTCCTTTATGGTATTAGCTCTTGTCATCTTCTCAGCCATGTTTTGTATTTAATTAATAATGTTTAGTTGTTCGATGTTGAGAGCCATAGTAAAAATATTTGAGTCTTATCATTTTACGAATGAGGAGTTCTGTTAATTTTCTTCAGCCTTTCATTTCTGAAGGCCTTTCCTTAGTCCTCTTTCTTTTGGTCTTAATGGAGAAGCAGGATACGAGCAGGACTCTGCGCACTTGTTCCACATGGTGATCGTAATTACATTTCTCTCTTTCAGCTGAGGCTCTTGGCCTGCTCCAATCTGTGCTCTGAAGAGGTCCTTCTAAAGTAGTTGTTTTGCACCAGATCCTCCTGGTTTCAGCAGGTGGGTTTAGAAGCTAAACATGTTGATGCAGAGCTCCTGGCACCTGGGGGTGGCAATGGCAGGTGAGGGCAATCAGGGCTAATTAGAGTGGGAGGGGCTGGCAGGTGGCTGTGTCTTTCAGAGCTTTGTAAGCTCTGTTGAGAGCACAACCGTTGGTGTTCTGTAGCTCTGGGTGAGGAGGAGATGGGTACAGCAGCAAGTAAAGAGAGTGCTGGAGAGGTGAGTGGTCATTAGTTTTACAAGACTTGGAAAAAGACTGGATTATAGGTAGGGTAGTGAGACAAAATGGGCCTTTCTGGTACACTGGTCCATATGGTGGCCTAAGCTGCTGTGAGCAGGAGCGGGGTAGGGGATGTGGTGCTTTATGTGTATTGTCCGTGAGGACTTTGGCTGCCTTGTGTTGATCTTGGTGTGTCTGGGTGCTGCTCATGGTTGCAGGCTGGGCTCTGCATGGGCCATCTACAGGGAAATGCACGTGCATGGCACAACTTCATTTGTGCCATGAAATTAGGTCCTCTTTAATCGTTGCTTAATAACGTTTCTATTAAAGTCAGTGGCAAATCTCTTTTAGCTTCATTGGGAAGAAGTAAGCTCTAATTCTCCTGATTATTCATTGTTCACCAGGAGTGCTGAGTCTGCTTATCTGTAAAAGAAATAGGGTCTTCTTACTGTATTTATTTCGTGTGAGTAGAGTATGAGTTTTCTGCTGTGAATTCTGGTGTTTCCTTCCTGCACGTAGGAGAAAATAAGTTTGCTTTGGGGAAAAAAAAACAAAATCTTTTTCCATTAACCAAAGTTTAAACGTTAGCATTTAAAAAAACAGCATTGAAGTACTGTTTATTCTTTCCAGGCAGGCCTTCTAACTGGTATTCTCTGTATATTTTTTGCCTTGAGGGATGAGTGGTGTTTCATCCATTTTGTTTGGTGGCGAACTCGATGCGCGCATCCCAATAAAGGGGTCAGGCAGTCACTGTGCTAACTCTACTCTTCTTGGTTTTTGCCAGAGGAAAAGGAATTCTAATTTCTATCAGTCTGAGTGTGGTGGGCAGCATTATCAGCTGGAAAGACCCCTCTGATTTGACAGGCCCCACTGTATGATGATTAATTACTACTCAGCTTCATTGGACTTTTCTAATTTCCTTTTGCCACTAGCTGTAGGCAACAAGCGATAAGTACTGCTCTTATTATTTTGTGCAAAGGAAAATGTCTATTACTGCTCTGTCCTACAAGTAATCAGAATAAAAAGACAGCTGATTGGGAAACCTGTGAGGATCATTCTGTCTTTATTTATCCCATCCTTGCTTTATTTCTGTGCCGCTTCCACACAGAAGTTGTTTTACACAGTTGCCTGTCAAAATAAGAAGATACAATCATAAGCTCTATCAAAGTAGTTGACATTTTGAAATTTGTATAATGATTTCATGGGAATTAATCCTCAATCTCCAAATAAATCCTTCTCAAAATGCTAATATAACTAGAAATCTTATACCACAGAATGTAAAACAATTCTTAATCTCCCTTTTCTATTTTGCCATAAGTTTATTATATTAGAAGGCTGCCTTGTTGAGAGAAATTACAGTGTTATCACCAAATGCAAGAAAATTAAGTCCTTTACGTAACATTCCCTTTTTAGCTGTTGAGCCCAGTGGCTCTGCAGCACACCAGGAAGGTGCCTTACTTAGGGCTTGTCAAGGGCATCACTGTTAGAGGTAAAAGTGGGACTTCACAACTGTAAGGGTTTTGTTTTCAGTGAAAAGTTTGGGCATTTTTAGCAAATTCTAGAAAAATCACCCAGGTAGCTCTTGTATTATACAATCTGAAGAGGTGTCATGGAATTTTCTTTCAGTGTGAAAATACTAAATGCACACTGCATGCCAAGCTTGCCTGCACAGTGTGTGGGAACATGTGCTGGGACAGAGGCATGTGTAATTGTAGCACAGCTATCTGCTGTCTGGCCTAATTACTTGCAAGGTGGGCCTGCTTACCTGCAGGCTTGCCATGTGTTGCTGTGCTTTCTGTTTAGAAGTGAACTCGGTCATATCTGACAGGACTGGATGGTCCCCATCTGTGCGTGATCTATTCTCGGAGTGTTTCAGTGCTTGAGGATTTAGGAGTGATAGAACCTGCAATCCTCTAAGTCTTCCTCACCCTGGAAAGGGGACTTTTTAAGCATGCTTCTAGATGTTGCCCAGCTTTTCTACACAGAGGCTTGTGCAAAAGGACAGGATATTGACACACTGGAGAAGGTGTTTGGTAATGCCTCTGAGGGATGATGTTTATCTTGTTTCCCCAAGAGGAGTTATCTGGACTGCTAAGAAATGTTTCTTCTGATCAGGTCCTTCCTGCTCTTCTTCCTGGTTGTAGAACACCAGAAGGTGTTTGTGATTTGGGTCAGATTCATGTGCTACTCTAAGAGTGATGTTAGAGTCACAGGCTGTATGTGATGCTGCAGTTTAGTGGTAGTATTTTCCGTTTTGGGAACAAAGTAAATAGGAACTAAGTGGCTTCAGGTCTGAAATAATGGAGGAAGCCCCTATAAGGAATCCTCTTGCATCAGGAGCATGCACCATGCACCAGCCCATCCCTTCAGAGGGTGGAATTTCCCTGGCCTGCTGCAGTGCTTGGAAATATGGATGTCCTTTGTGCTCTGTTAGCAGGAGGGAGAGAGAAGGGATATTTGCATGTGACTTTCACATCTGCTACCAAAGCCAAGAGCCAGATCAGTATCTACTTTCCTTTTCCCAAATAAACAGAACCAAATGGCTCGCAGATCTCCTGAAAGTCCCATTTCCCTGGCTGAGTTCTTATCTAGCTATTTCTCAGGGCTCCGCAGGGTGAGATTGAGTGACCAGTAGGGAGACCACAGGTGCCAGGCAGAACGTAGGAGGAGCTGAGCCCATCAGGAGAGCTGGCAGTGGAGGGGGAGAACTGACCATCAGTGACAGGGAACTGGCTTGGCAGCGCATCTCTAGCTCATATCACACGACTAAGGATGTTTGTAGAGTTATTTTTCCCAACTGAATTGCTTTTAGTGTTCTTGGCTGCGAAACAAAAATAAATATATTGGCAATATATTGGCAGCGTAGCTGCCAGTGCTATTTTGCTCAATACAAACACAGCATTGTTATTCACAATAAAGAGCTTGTGATGTTGTTATCAGACTGGTAGCACTACTTTAATTGTTAGTGACTTCAGGCAGTTAATCTAAAATGTCCTGGATTATATTCTCTCCTCCTACTTGATCCCCCTCAGTATCTGATGGTTATTGTTCTCGTGGTTTGGGATCGCTCTCCCTCAGTAGGATGGAACAAGGAGCTGAGTGTTTCACTTCAGGAGCTGTATTGTAGCTAAGGCCTCTACGTGCTCTGGTGGAAAATACCTTGAGAGGATGTCTGCTGAAAGTACCTCTTAATTATATAGTCTTATGGTAGCAAATCAGAGGTTAATGAGTATCTCAACAGTTATTGTGAGTGCTCTTTAGCTACTAATGTTTCCAGTGGAAATGCTGTATACTGTGCCTGGCTGCAGTATGAAGTATGGCATACTCCTTCAGCTACTGTAATTATGGTATCCTGTTCCCTCATTATAATCTGAATAGAATAGTACATTTAGAGTTTATTCAGTCGCTTAAAGCAGTAATAACTACTTTGTAGAGATCTGGATCGCTGAGGTACATACATGCATTAAGAGCTTATCTCAGTAACTATTAAACAAACGAGGTTCTTTAGCAAATAAGATGTAATATTCATATGCTGTTGATAAGCACATTTTTTTTCCTCTCGTGTTCATGGTTGACTCACTGCCATCTGTATCTTTGTATCCTTAATGTATGGATGAATTCCTGAGAGGTGTCAGGAAGCCACAGCAAGCATAGTGATAACAAGGCAGGAAAAACTTGGGCATCCCTCTGTCAAAAAGGGTCTGCCCAAGTCCTGCAGCTTCTGGGGGGATGGGAGAGAAGCAGGCCCATCCCTCACAAGAGCTGGGGTTTCCATGTATGCTGTGCTTGCAGCTCTCACAGCATGGGCAGTGTGATGCCTCCCCGAGCCATTCCTCCTGCTGGAACCTCTCTGCATCCACGAAGGTGTGATGTTCAAGGTCAGGCAGCAAATAAGTCTGTGTCAGGTATGAGAGAAAGAAGGTAGCGTCTATTCTTAGAGACACCTTCCAGGCTGCTCTGCAGATCTGACAATTAATATTTGAACAGATTCAAAAATACTTTCCTTTGCTCCCTACAAAAGTAGGCTTTCAGCTCTTTCTAGGTTACCACTTCTCTTGGTGGCTGTTTGTTGCAGACCTTGACTGGTGGGTTTTGGTACTGCACAGTGGAATACATGGCAGTGTTTTTCTTACTGATAGAGCGATAATAGGCATCCTCAATTAACTCCTCTTTGGGGAAGGAAAACAAAAGGCCAGGCTCTAGGTAGGGTTGGC
Organism: Meleagris gallopavo; assembly: GCF_905368555.1. Lineage (NCBI taxonomy): Eukaryota > Metazoa > Chordata > Aves > Galliformes > Phasianidae > Meleagris > Meleagris gallopavo. The sequence goes on from NC_139416.1 coordinate 3,766,511, forward strand.
AACAAAATCCCAATATTGTGATTTCTTGGAAGTAAATGGTTTTCAGAATATTTACAGAGTAATTCAGCAGAATGTCTGCAATATTTTTGTCATACGTAGGCCACGTAATTATAGTTGAGAGTTTATTCATTTAATTTAGACTAATTTAGAAAGCGAAATACATGATGATGCAACTGCTTTGTTCTTTTTCTAATAAAAGGTGGGAGCTTTTGAGTGTTATTAGACTGAGATAAGCTAGGCTTCTGTATAGCACAATTTTGTATGTCTGAACTAGCAAAAGCCTTTGAAGTCCTATGAATCATTCTGCTTGTTAATTCTTCCATTTGTTTGATTTTTGGTACAAAGAAAATGAAAGAATATGATGAGATTATGGCATTTTAAGTCAATATTTATTAAAAAATCAATCTCGATGAAAATCTGCCCATCCCTCTAATTAGATGAGGCAACTTGAGGTTGATTTTTAATTGCAAAAGTAATTACACGGAGCAGATAGCCAGTGACATTTGATTATCTAGGTGATTGATTAAAAAGCCTAGCTCACAGAGCAGATTGTCAGCCAGGGGAATCGAGACAAAAGAGCAAATTAAAAAAGTTGTCCTGTTAGTAATCACAAAATTCAAGGATGAAATTACAAAGCCAAACACCTCCAATCCACCTCATCTTCATCACTCAAATGCATGCAGCATGCCTGAGCTCAAAAAGGGGCAATAAAGAAATGGATTACTTCTAAAAGGAGGAAATATTCGGGAAATATAAAAATGAAAGAGCAAAAGTACTGCTGAGAATAGGGACTTCAGCCACACAAGCAAAGAAATAAAAATTTCTCTTAATTGTGACAGCTTTCATTTTCCCTGTGCACTTAGGAAAGCTCATTAAAACCAAGTAGGCTTAACCAAACTAAATGAAATACGTTGGCTAACAAAATATATTTTTAGTGACAAATCTTAATGATTATTTAAGAATTTGATGTGGGTTATCCCTTTCTTATCTAGTATGCATGTCTTTTACAGCGAATACTCATCTAATTTGGCAATAACTTGGTTTTACTTTGTCTTTATAATTGATCACTGTCCTAATTCTAATGTTGTAATGCCTATATCTCTGGACTGTAATTTTCTCTTAGGCCAGTCCAGTAGGTTTGTGAGCTGCAGAGAAGATAGCTGCAACAGAAGGTGTTATGTCTATAGCACAATCTGTGTTTCTGTTGACTCTCAAGGCTTTGGCTCAAGTCCAGTGTCTATTTTTTTTATATTTTAAACCATGGTGTTGCCTTGTGGCGTTATCTGAATTATCAGACTGTTTTGTGCAAATGGGTCCGGACCACTCCATCCAGATCAAAATGGTCTTTAAACCTGAAACTCGCTCATGAAAATAGCTGTTTTCTGGAATGTCACATGATTTCCTGGTATTGCTTCTGTCACCTGGATGCGTTGGCCGTTTTCTATCCCACGAGTGCCTGAAAGGTGATCGCTAAAATGCAGAATTGAGGAATGAGATCTAACAGCAATTATTCTTTAATTAAAATGAGAAGGATATGTGTTTAATATTATAAACTGTTTTAAGAAAGGGCAAGAGAAAGAAAGCAGAATGGTTGTAGGCATTCCATGTAGGCATGTGAACTGGTGCACAGCCTGTCAACCTTTAGGTTCCTCCATAGCTCCAATGCAGCTGATGTCTGTAGGTACCAGTGGGGCGTTTTATCACTGTGTCAGCATCAGGCCCTTCATCTGTTGCCTAGCGGTCATTCAGGGAAATCTTGGCGATCCAGTTTCTAATTCCATGGAAACAACGTGTTTTTCTCAATGACAACAGTAAGGAAGAGAAAAGGAAATGATAACTAGACTGCTGGATTTGTTAAATGCCAGCTCTCATTGTTCTCTTATGAGGCTCTATTACCTGTCACCCATCAAAATGTGATCTGTCAAAGGGTAAAAAAAATTCAATTGATTAAAGGTGCTTCTTGCATAGTAGAGAACCACATGGTGTTGCAGGTTCCTGATAGGCGTTTTGCATAAAAGCACATAAACACTGGAACAGAGATGGATGCTGCCTTGTTTGCTTCAAGCTCCCCGACTTAAAAATACATAAATCTGCAGGAAAGGAAAATTATTAAACAATGAGAGGGTCAAGGCAGTTGTGGAAATGTGTAATTGGCAACCTCAAGAGAGCAATTGGGATAGAGTAATACCATTGAGAAGCAGCATCCATTTTCAGTACAATGAAATGAGTGAGGGTGCACTGGGTGGTTTGCAAACAGCACAACAATAGTCTTTGTTTCTCTTTCAGCATTTGGAGGAGGTGGGGTGAAAACTGCAGAAATGATTTTCTACAAGAGCAACTGCTCTTCCTTTAGCAAACAGAACGTCAAACTAATTTACAGATTTTGGTAATTTCAAGGCTTTCTGCAGGCAACTTCACCTGCCTGCTTAGAGCAAACTCAGAGAATGAGCTCCATCTTGTCTGTTGCTGCTCTGTTAAATGTAGTGCTAATACTATTATTTATGTCCAGGGTTTTTGTATTCTTCCAGGAAGACGTTTTTTTGCAAGCTACGCATTCTTAGGCTGGCTTCATTTGCACCTCTTGTCTCATTTTCTCACATGGAATATAATTCCATAAAGATGGACTCTCGCACTGCATGGAGATGATGTCATCTCAAATAGGTGCTCTGGGTGATGTAATAGCTGCCATTCTTCTGATCAGCTTTCAGTCCTTCTCAGTCTGAGTGCCTCAATTTTTGTTTTTGCCTGCATTAAACAAGAGATTCAGATGTTGGTAATTAACTGGAGTTCCCCTGCTGCCAGCCCAAATTCTGTTCCAAAAAGCTCTGTATATTGCTACTTCTGTATTTGTTAACAATGTCCAGACAACAGGTCTGCAATTAGATCCCCATCTGTTAGGCTGCTCATTTAGCATAGCTAGTGGATGCAAATGAAGCTGGTTCCCTAGGCAGAGTGGATCCCGAACTAGCAGTATTATGGGGCAAGAAATTGAGCAGTGGATGGCAGGGAAGGAGTTGAGGATTGCCTTACCCATAATATAGCAGCTTGGAAATGTCCACGTGCAGACAATAAAATACTGATACTTTAACAAATCTGAAACTGCATTTAAGTACGCTGTTGTTTAGCCCAGTAACTTTGCTTTAGGTTGAAGGGGGGGAAGAGTGTTGAGCTTCAGGTATAGTGAGTGCTTAATGGGTAAATGCTGCACAAATAAATATATAGATGTCAGACTTTTCTGTACCAGTTGTTGTCTGAGAGTCCTAGAGGAACGTTTCGGGGTATTAGATATTTTCACAGGATAAAATGGAAAATGCAGGGAGATGCATTTTTAGAAATTGTTGTGTTTAATCTCAAACTGCAATTTTGTATCAGTTCTAACAGTGTTATAATAAGGGATAATCCTGCCAAGTCCATAGGCTGTGTGTTGGAGGATTAGCTAAAGCTTGCATATTTAAACGTTCTATTTTCTACTGGAATGTCTGTAAAATAAGACAGTAAAACCCACTTAAACTAATACCTGTTGAAGGGCTAAAACAGTAAGGAAAAACCTCTGTGCACACTCACATTTTCTGAGTATTCGTTGTGTTGATCTTTTGTAGAATTTGCTGATCAAAGATAAATGTGCTTAGTACATGAATATAGAGTTAAAAGGAAAGCAAAGCTTTTTTTTATGCATTAAAAGCTTTTGTTCTGGTATAAAATTTTTATATTTATATTAATTTCTTGTAATAATACTTACAGCTTAGAACAAAAATACATCCTGAGCTACTAACAACAGGTGACTTTCTAGAGCTGTGCTTGAAATTCTTTTGCTGTGTTAATAAGAGAACATTTCTTCATTAAGAAAGCAGGAATAGTATTTAGAGTTTGTTTTGTACAGTGTTCAAATCTGCAGAGGGTATTTGTTGCTGCAGACATGAGAATGAGCATTTCCATTTGGGCTGTGACTTTTCAGCACAGAGTTCTGCAGTAGTTGTCCGTTGGATTTGATCTGCACTTGGTATTTGTTACTTGGATGAGTACCAGAGCACAGAGACCCCCAAGGATATCAGAATATTTGCCAGTGTTACAGTTTATGTGGGAAAGAGAACGTTCAACTTGCAGTTTCTCAGCACAAAGCAGTGCCCTGGCCACCATTAATGCACCATTTTGCTCCAAAAGGCACTCTGATTCCCCAGTATATTGTGGAGTTGCAGGTAATGACAGCCAACATATGTCCCGGTAGGAGCTTTGTCACCAGAGGAGTCTGTCAGGCCTTCTTTTAGGGGGATATTGTGCAGACAGCTCTGCTGTGGTGAGGAGAGCGAGCTGTGGTGCTTGCTGGCTGCCTGAGCAGCAGTGCCAGCAGGGTTACGTGGCTCTCCTGCTGGGGCACAGCTTTACTCCTGCACTCGGGACAAGATGGAAACATGCCTTCTGGGAGGATGCACCCTGCTCAGCAGAAGCAAGTGTGTCTTCTCCATTGAAGGCAAGTAAAGGACTTAAGAGATCTTTGGGGCCCTTTGAGGAAAATGGCAACCTTTACTTTTAACCTATGTAGCAGTGTGGAATTGCTCAGGAGGAAATAAATGCTGCTTGTCACCATGACTAAAGTGCAGATCTTTGCCTCTGTGGAATTCCACTTTTTCAGGGCCTGATGGAAAATGTGTGGGATCAGAATTCCCTGCCAGGCAAACCTTTGGTCCAAGCGTGCTGCAGACAGAGTAGGAGCTTGTGATTGCCAGGTCCGTAGCCTGCTAATCTTCCAGATTAGTCTTTGCTGTCTCCCCTGGGGGATAGAAGGCCATCAGCAGAAAGCAAGAGCAATCCCTTGCTCTTTCTCTGGCAATAAACAGATAGTGACAGCAGCAAGGAACCTTGTGGCTGTGCTGTAGAGATCCCAGAGTGTGTGGGACTGTGGTGTTTTAGTGTCTCTCATTTTTCTTTCTGCTCCTAAATAGAAAATTCATCCTCTGTGCAGGTGATGGAGGGACCGTGAGTAGGAAGAAGAGAGCATTGGGGCGCGTAGGTGTGTGAGCAGGTTCTGATAGCAGGAGGGTTTTGCTCTGTGAGCGGGCAGCTTCCTGCAAGCTCAGATGGTCACTCCAGTTACAGAGACAAGAGCTGCTTCTGTGCTTGGTTTATGCTGAGCTGCCATGCCATTAGTATCTCCTCAGCAGTAAACTGGGCCTGCAGCAGAAGCCCTTCCACACCTAGCAACTGGACTTGTGCTTTCAGGTGAGATGTCACTGCTTTAACTTTCTTAACCAGAAGTAGGCAGCTGTGCTTCGTGCTGGTCATCTCCAGTTCCTTGTGCATAGCTTTACTTAGTGTGAAGATTGTTGCCTAGTGGGGATGGCCCTTCCATCTGAGAGAAGCCAAGTGCTTAAGACTGGGACTCAAGATTTTGGAGCATGGCTCTTGCTCTGCTGTGAATGCTTCTGGGAACTCAAATGAGTCCTGTTTTACTCTTGCCTCCTTGGATTGCACGCTGTGCAGAGCTCCTGGTCTCTCACCCCCTGCATGCTGCTGCAATGTAAGTGACAATAAACTTCTCAGTCTGTATGTTTTCCACAGCTAGTTCTTTCTTACTGCCTATGACCAGTAGTTTTCCATTTCTTATTTTTTGTTTTTGGATAATTCTGCTTCCACAGATATTTCTGCTTGGCCTTTCTTTTCTAGCTGTGCTGCTTAAATGCCTTTTTTTTTTTTTTTAATTTATAGCCAAGCTTTACCCCTTTAATAAGGAGTGCAGAGCCCACCAGCTAGCTTCTTTCCTATTTTATTCACATTGATGCTGTGCTCCTGTTATTAGACCTGCCTCCAGGTAATAACAATGTCCTGCATTCAAGTAAGGAAATTAACCTCATAATTGTCTCTTAAATGTGTTCTTTCACTGCACAGCTCATGGGGGTGAGGGCAGAGGTCATTTAACTCGCACAGTGATCACATTGTCATCAGCATAGAAAACCATTATCTCTGTAGGTTATAGCTAATCCTTCCAATAGCACTGTAACCCACCTAATTTTTCTAATAAAGAAAATATTGATGAGCTAACAAAAGTTGGTCAAAAGGACCCATTTGATAAACAGTAACTGATCAGCACAGCTTGAGCTTACTGGTGGTTGTGTAGGCAATTTTAGTTCCCATCTCACTTGAGCTGCACCTGCCAACCCTCTATAACATGTTCCTGACATCTATTCTTGGGCTTGTTTTGTGTCATGGAAGACAGCCTGGCTTGTATTAATTTGTTATTACGTATCTTCCTACTTGTTGTGTGCCTACTTGGACTTGGGTCCTCAAAGGCTGGTGACAGGGTGGCTGCAAGGAACTGCTCCTCTGTTTTCCTCTCCAAGCATGACACGCTGTCATTTTGGAGACCATTTGATGTTGGGAGGCAGGACGGAGATAGTGGGGCTGTGTTAGTTTTGCTCTGAAAATATTTGGGGGTACAACTTCCAATTGGATTGGGCTGCATGTTGACGTACAAAAAGCTTTCTGTCTCAAATGCAGTTTACAAGCTGTCCAGGCCACACTACACCCATGTTGTTTTAATCTGATGAGATTTTGTCATCCCACACCCACTCTTTGTCTTCATGGTGCTGTTGGTTTTGCTCAATCTTTGGAATGAGATAGCTGCAGCAGGAGGAGCAGGATGTTTACACTGAGGTCTGCCCGCAGTCCTCGTTGCAGCCCAGGTGACTGTGAGGGCAGGCTGGAGGCACCTGTTGGCTCTGTGATCTGTGGCCCTGCTTCAGGGTGCCCAGGGGACCAAAGAGACAAGGTGGAAGTGCTGGCACAGCTTGGTCTGGTGTGCTAAAGGTCCTACTGTAAGCTGTGCCCCGCAGGTGCAGGCTGCTGCGTGCTGGAAGTGCAGCATGTTAGCATAGTAGCCATTGCAGCTGTTCTGTACTGGTAGTCCAAAGTCACCTGCTTGTTTTGAAACAGAGTTGGGATGGGAGAAAGTCAAAACAGAAGTAGGCATGGATAGCATCTGACAAAAGGAGTTGATGCGTGATGGGAGCCATGAAAAATATTCCTAGTTCCTGCCCTGTTGCAGTTATGCTTAGGAAGGGGATGTTTCACGTTGATAGCTCCTATCTTGTTGGCCAAGTAGAGTTTTTTGTTGCTAAATTTCAGTTGCAGGACACTGGAAGTTTACAGTCTTTTTCATATTCTCTTAAATCATATTTGAGTAAGACTGTCACCTCCAGGAGTAATGCACAGTACAGCTTCCCTCAGATGCTTTCAGCAGCAGGCGTTGCCGCTGGCACGCATCCTTTCCTCAGCCTCACTCCACCCCAGCTCCGACAGTCTGTGGTCAAAGCGTTAGGCAACAGTTTTTATTAGCTGTAACAGCAATATTTTGGGGATGGCCCATTAGAGCTGCAGTCCCTGTGTAGCCCTGCACATCCCAGCTGGTTCCCATGGATGAGCTCTGCTTGCCCTGTGAGCCGCTGGAAGCAGCAGAGCGGTGGTGGTTTCCTTTCAAGTTGCAGGTTTCAAAGGCAGCAGTAATTGTTTCTGAAATGTTTCTTTTCATGATTGTTAAATAAGCTCGTTGTATACATTGAAACTTGGATAGCTCCTGCTCGGGTTTGCTTCCCTTTTCATTGCCAGGCCTAAAGCACAGGAACAGTGTGTGTGTTTTGGATTGCTTCTAAGCCATAATAAAAATATACTTGCTGCACAGAGAGGGTGCCATCTCTGCCATTTCCTCAGAAATGTAGCCTGTAATTAGTTGGGATTTCCAGCTCGGAGTGCTAAATGGAAGAGACAGGAGGAACGAGAAACTCAGCACAGTAACTGGGTTTTATTTAAGCCAACATAAAAGTGCAGAAATATGTGTCGTGACAGATTCTAGCCCAGCCTAAATCAGTTCTTCATGTGTGTATTGGCGTGGGGAATCAAAGACTGTATGAAAAGATGTGCTTACAAAGTAAGGCACTTTACCAACTGTCAGGAGCAGCTTTGAAACACATCCTTACCTCCAGATAGTATTTACATTGAGGATGTGCACTGTGTATGCTCTCTTCAGTTTAAAGGCCCCAGGCTGGAGTAGCAGCAGTTACTGTATCTTCCAGAAAGCCCGGCTAAATTATCCCAGATGCACCTTGCAGCAGCAGGCCGTTTGCTCAGCAGGCAGACACAATGCTGCAGCATTATTAAATTTCCATCAAGTTTACCAAATTTGCAGGATCAGTAGGGCGGGCCCAACGGGGAAGCTCCCCTAGTGCCTACAGCACCTCCGTGGCAGCTGATGGTGCTGCTGATACTTTGCATTCTGCTGCTACTCCGCTGCTGTAGCCATCTACTTAATCTCCACAGCAAAGATTAGTTTATTCGATTAAGTCTGTTCCCTATAGACCGTCCCCATAGCTTCTTGGAAGGCATCAAGACTGCGCGTCTCCAACCTTTTACCAGCTAAAGAGATTCAATAAAGTAATCTCTTCCCCCTCTTTTTATATGATTGGAAAATAAATTGAAAATGAATTTCAGTTATTGCTTGTGTTTTAAATATGAGATAAAGGTCAGCCCCCTCCAGCTATCTCCATAGATGGAGATTAACGCGAGCGTGTTCCATTATAAAATCATATAGCGGTTTTGTAAATCTGTCAAGTCATCTACAAATATATAATTAGTCTGTTAGATTTTGAAATCAATAAACGATGTCTTTTCAGTCCTGTGCCTAGAAAGCTTTGCTAGAGAGCACTTTAGGCATCGGGGTCCAAATAGAATGCTTGCAGTGTGTGTGCGTTTTTCTCAGAATCTCTTTAGATGTCGAAGGTTAATTGAGAATTAGGTGTATGTGTGTGTTTTGTTTGGGTTTTTTTAATTACCTCTGCTTTGTTCTATTCTTTCTTTTTTTTTAACCTCACAAGAAGTAGACAGGTTTAAATTTGAGCTTTTTTGTTTAAACATCTGCTGTTTGACACAATGTTTTAAGTGCAGACTCCCCATTTTTTTTTTTCTGTTCTTGGTTGGCTACAGTGAGATGGTGACTGTTTGTAAGGCAACATTCAGAGACATATTTATACAAGGCGTGTGTGCACCGTTTGTCATCACTGTCACAGAACATGATTTCCCGGGTCAGAAAATTGACTTCAAAGCTTGACCCTGAAGATTTGACTTGCCTGTTTGCTTATTCTGGTTCAAGATGTGATGTCAAAAGCTGTCCTATTAGTGGCACCTTTTCACATTTAGTTTGCTCAGGTTGATAATAATGATACTAGAAGGACCGCATTTTGATGTTGAAAGAGATGGGGGAAGGAGCACTGCTGAAATTGATGGTGTTGACAGTAGGAGGTGAGATTGGGGAAAAATGCATTAAAACGTGGATGTTACTATAAGAGACACCATTACTTTGTTAAAATGCTATACATCATCATGAAGCTTATTTTGTCCATGCCTTCTGTTCCTGAATTAATTGCGGTTGGTTTTTTGGTGTGGCATGGGTCCTGTTTGTACCAGTTCAAGCATACACACATGTATGGTTTGAACACGACTTAAAGTGGATTAATTACAGTACATAGATTACAGTGGGTTACAGTATGTTTCTTTTAATTATTTAAGTACTGAATTTTTACACAAGGAAATGTATTGTTTCCAAATCCAACGGGCAATCAAAATAGACAAGTAGAAGTTGTCTTCCAGCTTTCAGTTTCAGAACTGGCGTTGCTTATCTCCTGATGTGAGCATGGCATGGCTGCAAGCTGTTGGAAGTACGCAGGTATTGCTCAGAATACAGGGATCTCAAAGAATAAGTTTTTACATGTAGGTTATTGAAACCCTTAACAAGGAGACGCTTATGGTGGGATAAATGTCAAATCAATAACTTAATGCTCGAGATTGAATATCCTGGGTTTTAACTAGTAATTACCTGTTTATTGATCTACCTTGTGACACCAAAGTGGAGAAATATTGTGATATCTTCTATTTAATTAAAAAAAAAAATTAGAAAAGAGATCTCATGCAACGAAACATCTGCATTGGCAGTAGCTTTCATAGCACACAGGTAGCATGATGCAGTTAAATCCACTAGTGGCGTTTGTTGCTAGCAGAGTTAAAATAGATGGGCTGCCCATTTTAATATGGCCTTATATGAATTGCACTGTATAAGGTCATATTCACAAAGTTTCCAAGGCATGCAGCTGTTACAGACCACAGCAGAGTGTAAAACAGCCAGTGTGTAGGGTCACAGAGAATTGCAGCTGTGAGCCTTGCTTAGGGTGTGCACTTCATCAACACTTGGATTCCTGTATTATATTAATGATAGCTGACACTGGTCATTTTACAATAACTTCGTTCCCTATGTTTGCTTGTTTTTATAGTGTTACAGTAAGTAGCATTCATATTCATTACATTTTCTTTCATCATACTGACTAGTGCAGAAGTCTCATGTCATTAAGACCTAGGATTTCTGTAACAGGTTTCTGTTTATTTCCTAATTACCGTCTGTGGGTGGTGATTCCTTAGCACTGTCAGTATGGAAGCTGTCTCTCTTAGTGTTTTCTTGGTGCTTCCATAGGTGTGATGCAGACTGGCTGAAGATGCCCCTGTTCTGTAGGGGAACCTGCAAGTTTCTAAGGGCCATAATTGTAATTTCTGTCATGAATGAAATAGCATTGCCTTTTAGACTAAACCTGATGGTTTTCTGAGGAAAAGGAATAGGAGGAGGACCAGGTGACAATCCATGCAAAGATCAGGACCTGGTACAAATCAGAGGTTGGGTCTTACTTGGCACTTATCTCTTTAATTCAGTGGTAAATATTCTGCTTTTCAGATAGTTACTGGTTGCAGTTTTTATGCTCTGTAGAATCTTAGGCTTGAAATGCAACTCAAGAGCTCACTTTCATTTATTTCGGACCCAGAGTAAGTATCTCAGAATGCCGAATGCTCAGCACTAGGAAAAGTAGGCAAACTTTTGCTGAAATAGCTAAATTCCCTGACTCCAGTGGAAAGAACATGTATGTAACTCTGTGCCACGTTCATGTATTTGTGCATATTCATGCCTGCGTTGGTCTGCAATGTCTGCACTTTCTGATACTATGCAATGTAGGCATGCAAAGAATCTGAAGCAGGCTTACAGTAGCCCTGCAGAAATAGCCTAAACTTGCTGATTTTTCCTGCTTGCAGCTTCACAAATAAAATAGTACAGTCCATAAATATGGATTGCACAACTGGACCCATCAGTAGAGTGTGATGGAATTGAAGTTGACTGGTCTCTTCTTATTCAGGTAGAGGCTCAGCCCGTGTAAAAATGATATAACATCATCTAAGCAAAGATAATTACTTGGGTATGTGTTAGCTATAAGTGATGCACCTTACTGACCTCCTTGTTTCTGTATAAACTTTTGTAAGCATACAGAGTTCATTGCAAGCTCCACAGTGTTTACATGCTGCATTTATTAACTTAAAAGCTTAGGTGAGACTAAATCACCTACTTCTCCTGAATGCGTGACTTTAAAAATGACTACTTGAGTAGGATTGTTACTGCAAACAGTAAATATCTAGTTTTTGTATGGTTTGTTCTATTGCTTTTCAAATGAGCAGAAAATGCGACCCCTTTCCAATGAGGAGATGTTTAGATGGGAGGGACAAATGTAGAACTGAACCAGTTAAAAAGAAAAAATAATCTGAAACAACCACTATTTAATGTGACACACTCTTCTGTTATAATTAGAGAATTTTGTCTTCAAGGAAAGTCACCTTGACTTTAAAAACTAAACAAGTCCCAGATGATATGTTAATTATGATGCATCTCTGACTGAATGGTTGAATAAGTTTTTAAGCACTTCTTGCCTAAGTAGTTTGCATAAAGTTCCTTCTTCCTCAGTGTCTTTTGGTTGTCCCCCCCAACAGAGTTGGTTGGTCAAGTTGATCTCTTGTTTGAAATTCAATCAAGGGCATTAAAGTGTAAACCAGTTGGAAAAACAAAGAGCTTAGGGAAATCATTTGCTTAAACAACAACAAACAAGCACTGGTAATCTTCTTAGAGAAATTAATGAAGGGAAAACCCCCTCAGCCTGGGTGGATAATGATCCTTAGCTATCATGTAACAAGCCTAGAAGGTTTAGGGAGAAGGTGAAAATTAAGCAAGCTGGATTAAAGTGAACTTCCAGAGGAACAAAAAGAAATTTGGGATAAAGATCAGTTCTCCCAAGTTGAGATTGAAAAGTAGTTCTGAACTGGAAGGAGCTTAATCCTTTATGTAAATCTGGTGTAGAGGTAAGTTTTCATCTCAGAATGTTGCCTGTTTCTAGCATACAGTTAGTAAATATTTAAAAATGATTCAGAGAACTTGCTTGTTAATAGCATCTTTATGCAAGGAAAGCTTTTTCATAAGGTAGAGCTAGAAAAGTGGTAGATGGGGACGGGGAAGAATGTTACCTTTATCTTCACATGATTGTTTTTAGTGCTTATTCTTTACTAATTAATCTCTTCAAATTATTTAACCACAAAATTGAGATCTCTTTACATTAGAGCTTGCTCCAGAGGATATTCATAAGGGACTTCCTGGTAACTCAACAAAATTTAATTAGTTTTCTCAGTACATACATGTTTATCTTTTAATAATGATAGGAGTTACATTTGTCTCCGCTAAGAAACTTAACTCGACTCTACAACTTCCCTTTGCAGCATTCAGTCCCAATTGGAACAAATAAGCTACAACTATGACACATGTTTTTATTTATACGAGGGCTGCTCCGAAAGTAATACCCCTTGTGTTACGATGTTGGCCCACAACAGCAGAGGTGGGTGTTAGTGCAGCAGTAGAGGCTGAACCTTCCCACCTGTGTTCCATTACATGTTGTTGCTGTGTGACAGATGGCAGCAGAGGGGCAGTTCGGCCGCATGGCATCTGACATGGAAGTGTGTGTGAAGAGAAGGTATGTCATTTAATTCCTCTGTGTGGGGAAAAAAAGGCATCCACTGACATTCATCGATGCTTGCTGAGTGTTTCTGGGGACCAGGCAGAGGCTGTGAGCACAGTGAGGCGGTGGGTGCTGCAGGGGTGACCTTACCTCTGCTGGTGCAGATTTTGACAGATGCTGCATGTAGACTTGTGTTCATTGCTGGCAAAAACAGATAGCGAGTGGTGATGACTCTGTTGAAAAATAGTGTTTTGTACTGATAATTTGCTCTTGCAAATATACGTTATTGTGCTCTCTGCATCTGTTGCAGTTTCCATAGAAATAAATAGGAGGCATTACTTTCTGAGCGGCCTATCAAAATACTTATTTCTGTTTCAAATAAAGCTTTTACATATCCTGTTTTTGGGGAGCGGTTTGTTGTTGTTTTTGTGGGTGTTCTTTTTTTCTTTTTAGTAAATAGGTGATACCTTTGTTTAATGAGGAAAAAGATCACTGACTGCTGTGACTAAGTCTCTCTGCCTCCATTCCATGAAAGAAAAGGCTGTCTTTTAATTTCCCCTTATTTTCAGGCTCATCAATGCCCATGGTTTTTGTTTTGAGTCATTAGAAGTGTTGAAAAGCCAAGTGACAGAAATGCCTGTTTTGTAACTGTGGTAGGAAGAAGTGGAACGCTAACTACCTTGCTAATGAAAAGGTAGTGTTGGGGCTGTTGGCTCTGTCCCTAGATGATCTGGATGAAGCCAGTTGGAGGGTTTCACTCACCCTGAACTCAGTCGTAATGCAGTGGAAGTTCACTTAGGCTCTAAGCCCACAGACACTTCCAGATTTATGGGGTTCTTGTGTGTCAAGGTAACCACTCATGCAGGTGTGCTTTTACAGGAGTGGGACGTCACTGGTTCTCTTCATACATAGCTCACCTGTTTTCAGAGGAATTGTGGCATCAGGATTTCAGGACATCAAGTGGGCAGGTCTGAAATGTACCACGTGTGGAATGAAGCCTACTGAAAAATATTTAATCTTTTGGGATGAGTGAGAGGAGTGCAGAGGGGAAACTGCATTTAAAGTCAGAGCAGTCATAATGAGTGGAAGGTTTGTACTGTGCTATCACCTTGCCGTTAAGCCTGATGTCCTCCTTTCACATAAGTTCTCTTGGCTTATTCTCAAATGCATTTAAAATGTTAAGTAGTATGAAGTCAGTGGAGCTGGTGATACTTCAGAGTTCTCAGAGACTGATTGTTTTACATTTCAGTGCAGATTAGATCAGACTGAGCAGAAGTCACTTTGTATGAAATATCCTTGAGTGTGTAATCTATTGATTTAATTTTGTAGCCTCAGTCTAGAGTTTAAGTGAGAAGACTGAAACAGGAAGTCCTTCACACTTACTTCATTGGATTTTTCTTCATGTGTTGTCAGTAATTCTCTATGTAAACAGACAGGAAGTTGTACACAATTTGAAAGCTTGAGAAGCTGTCCAAAACATTCCTGCTAAGATTGATTTATTCTTGTTTTTTTCTGTAAGTACTTTAAGAGTATTAGAAGATTTTAAAATTCATAGTTATTATAATGGGTTGTATCAATGTTTACAAAACTTCTTTGAGAATGATCCCAGACTTGCACTTTCTTTTGTCTGGAATATATATGCCTTTAACATGCCATTTTGAGGAAACTGTTTCCATTTCAACCACATGAATATAAAGAGAATTATGCTAAACAACCTCTCTTTAATACAGCCAGATGTCCTCATCTGATCCTCATCTATCTAACATTGAAACTTCTGAGTCTTAAAGGCATTTACCCTCATTGCCCAAGAGGGCAATGCACTCCACCCTGTTTGACGGGGAGCTCTCAAAACCCGGTCCCCAAAAGAATTTAGATACTTAAGAAATTACTTGCAGAGATTTAGACATCTTTCTTATTTTCATTGAGAGTTGGAAGCATAAGAGGAGTAAATTTCTGAATACATTTGAGCGTCTCAACCTAAATGACCAATAGGTGACTAACCTAAATCCCACAGGACAAGGGTTTGAACTGGGTCTCCCACATCTCAGGCTTGATGACTTATGTCTAAATCCTGTTTGTGGATAGATGAAACTGAAGCATGAAATATGTCTGTGGTTAGTGATGTAAGGGTCATTTGTATTCATAACATGGCTTATTTGTATTTTCTAATTTGTCCCATGACTAGCAAAACTTAGACATGAACCAAGAGGTTTCTGGCGGTCCTAATGAATATGAATACATCCATCCAAATAATAGCTAGCCAAGTCTGGGTTTACTTTCTGCTTTTCCCTAAAGCCATAAAAATTTTGAGAGCAATGTGTGATTAATAAAGCATAGTCAAACTGAAATGGTTCTTAATATGAGAAACAAACTAGTTTGAAGTCTTTTGGACTGAGAAAATGAGCTAAATGCAGTAGCATCTGTCAGTTGTACAAGTTTTCTTGCACATCTGCCTGTAATTTTTAGGTGCTACTAAAGTTAAGATATAGGTTAAATGATCCTCTTTGGCACTGCATCAGTAGTTACATACCAAGAGCAAGTCATGCCAGAAAAGCAAGAATCTGGGAATTTTTTTAGGGAAGGGATCTAATCCAGCGTGCTTTGAAGTTGGGAAGGACTGCAAAAGACCAGGCAGGTGAGAAGCTCACAAAGTTTTGGTGCTTCCAGCTTCTAGTGTGTTCTTTGTTGGCGTTAGGTTCTGTAATATACATATGTGGGATCTAGGAACTGCTAAAATAAAATGCCATTATTAGTAAACTAAGGATCTAACAAGCTGTACCTTTTGTGTCCTATCTACTCTTGTCTTCAGCATCACTACTTTGGAAGGTCCTTAGCTCAATGAATAAACATCTCTTCTTAGCTTTCAAACAAGTTTTGGACTCAGGTAGGCTTCTTAATATGATTCATTTCTGATTACTGTTTACTCAACTTTTGTGCCTGTAGCCAAACGTACTTGTTCAGCCTCTTTCTGGTTTTTGTTTGCCAGTGAGCAGGGAGTTGTAGTTGTGGTTCTCACCTGCCAGCTCACACGAGAGACTCTCAAATTTTAGCTGCCCCTCAGAAGATGTGTATATGTAGAGGATGTAGTTAAGATAATAGCTTTAAAAAAATAATTTTGGGTGTTAAATTATTAAAAGCAAATGCGTTTAATACAACCTTAGATACCCATGTGAAGCAACTCTTGCTGAACTTGAGATTTTTAGCTTGTTCATTGTTACTTACGATGCTCAGGTTACTGTTTGCAAATAATCCAAGCCAAAAAGAGGTTGACAAATTGATTCTGAAGGAGTTCAAATGCTGGCAGTTCTTGGATGCCTCGGGCATGTTATGTGGAGCATAATAGCCAAATCTCAGTTCAGACAGCTGTTTCCATGGGAAGGAGCTGTCTTGGACTGTTTTCTAAGTCACTTTGTTTTGATCTTTGACATGTTATTGCTAAATGATCTGAACTTTCGCCACTAGAACTGGACATCTTTTATGTTACTGTAATAGACTTATCAAAGCTGACCAAAGAACTTCCCGTACATAGGCTTATTAGGGACTGTATTTGTTGACAAAGGTTCAGAGTTGTCTGTCTGCTGAGAGAGCTGTAACACATTCGAGGAGCTTGTGCTGTTCTGCAGCAGCCAAAACTTGCTGATAGGAGCAGCACATTTGCTATTATGCTCTGGGCCTTCAATAATACCAGTGTATCATAAGGACAGCTTGGATATGGTGCACGATCTTGTTACTGCATAGGTAGACCCCAGTAATGCAGTGCATGCGGACGCTTCTTGTGCTCGCACTTGTGATGAGCTCTAGTCAGGACAATTCAGTAAGATCTGCTTGAGATTTGGAGGCTCTTACCTAAAGGCCTAAGGCTTTCTACAAGGATTCTCTGTCTAGTTTAACAGGAACTCTTGGCTGATTCCCAGAGGCACCTGTCATGTTCTAACTGCCAGTGTTTTTGCTGGTTGTACTTAATGCAGTGTTTTGTGTGCCTATCCATATGTGGGAGCTTTCCTAAATTCATTACTACTGCAGAACTGGCTGTTCTAGCTGAGAAAAAGAGCTCAGCCTGGGAGTAAAAGCTAATGCTGATTTGTGATCGGGTAGAGCTGTACTACAGAGCAGAAAGGAACAGAATTTAAATAAAAGATCTTGCACTTCTGTTTTTGTGCTGCTATCTGAATAGCTTGTTGCAGTACAGAGAAAGCATGAACACATTTGTATCTTGCTATAGGCAAAACTCTTCTCTAGGACTGCAGATTGTTCCCAGGCATTTGTAGAATTTAGACATCTGACTGAAAATTAGGGCTGGTGGTGTGATCCTTTGGTGAAAGGTAAATCCCCTGGTGGTATGTTTATGTTTTGGGGAGAATTATAAGTAGTGTAATTACAATATGTAACTATTTCTGTTGCAGATAGAAGAACTGAAGCCCAGAAAATCTCACATGTCATGTGAAATGGCACAACGGTTTAGCGACAGAGTTGCTCTTTCCTACTCCTATAAGCTGATGAAAACTGCCCTGCTCTTCTGTTGTGTGTTTAAGTAGCATGCAGGCGATCAGACAAACATTTCCCTGCGTGAATCTCATGTTCTTTTGAGCTCCTTCTGTACTTTCATGATCACTTAGTAGTTAAAAATGACCTGAGTTCTGTGTATCCTGCAGGTCTGTGCTTGGGAAGGAAGCTCTGAATTACTTTGTGTCTGATTTTTATTTTTATTTTTTTAATATAGCTTTCAATTCATTCACTCTTACATTCAATAAGAACCATAGTTAATGTGTATCTGAGTGCAGACTGTAGCCTCAATTTTTCTCATTTATGGGCTTTTTTGTGTATTCATCTAATGAAAAGCAAAGTGTGCAGTTGCATGTAAATCTTCATAAATAATAGTGCTTGAGGCTGCTGCCCATGTGTGTGAATGAAACTCTGTTTTTCTCCTGTGACATGAAGCTTTAAGGACTTTTTGTCCTGATCAAGAGGGAATGCTTTAATAAGCATCCATGTTAGAGGGTTTGTGCTGTGTAAGCTTGGTACAGACCATATGGGCAAAAAGGCACGTTGTGTGGCGACAACTGCCCTGCTTGTCATCCCCAATCATACTTGCTCTAATCCTTGTTTTAATTTACTCTGCTTGTATGGCACCAATTCTGCTAGTGCGGTCCTTGGGGTCCCTTCATTCCTGCCATTTATGACAAGGAATATGCAAAGGCACAATTATTCATCCACTAAGGTGACAGAGAAGGGCTCTGCTTGGGAATACGTTCCCAGACTTGCAACATCATAATGTCAGTTGTTAAAGCACTTTGCAATTGCCAACAATTCTTGAGAGACTTTTTTTTTTAATATTCTTGAACACTCAAGTGCTAAGACTTAAACTGGTCAAAATGAGTCCTTATTGATTAAGAATTGTAATGCTGGAAAGTTTTTCTACATGGTGTTCTCCACACTTTGCCATTTATTCAAGGGGGATATTTTTATTGTCTTTTCCAATCCAGTTAATTATTGTCCTCTTCTCATATGTTTAACTGCAGACAAAGGATAGTATGTTGAGCCACCCTTATTAAGTCTTACAGATTGTATATTGTTTATATTCCGATGTATACCACGTTCTTGAACGGCAAGGAAAAAAAAAGTCTACAAAAAACCCTCAAGTGTAGCATTCAGCCTCTCAAGTCCATGATGTATTTCATTTGCTACGGTCAGAGCAATTTTAACAATGCCTTTCATTTTCTTATAGCCTAAAATGATTTTCTTTCTGTGAGGCCATTCTCCAAAACTTCTCTTCCCCTTTCAGGGTATCATTTGCAATTTAAAGCTAACCTGGTGAGTGTTCTAACAATAGGCTTGCCCATAAAATGGTTCAAGGCCTGCCTGCATGCCTAATGAGGTTGATGTTGAGCTATTTAGCTCTTTGTCCTTCCATAATATCTACTTAATGCAGTTCAATGGGAGTGGATTGTTAGAAGCATTAAAGATTCTATTAAGTCTTTACTAAAGCCACTCTATTCTAGTCCAGCTGTATAGTGGCAAGAGCATTAAATTTGAGAATGTAGTGGGAACAAGGGGCCTGAAAAAGCACCTATAAAAAAGGGACAAATTTCCTAACGAAGTAAGACCACACTCAATTTAAGACCTGTTACTTTTGTATCCTAGATCTAAAGAGTTTCTCAGTGTGCATCTTGCTGTGTTCGGAATTAACTCTAGTTTCACTTAATGGATGAACGAGGTACAGTTTTAAATCTTTATTCCTGTGGCACATGAGTAGAGTTTTGCTTTACCACACCGTTTAAAGCAAATAATGTTCTAATCTCAGAGAAACTAACACGTTCTTGCAGGGACTTCTTTCAGATAACATTTAAATGAGCTGTATTTTCTCCATTAACTTAAATACTGTAATGTGACTGATCTGAATAGTGAATACAGAAATCTCTGCGCTTTGGGGGAAGATAAACAACGCTTCTGACGGAAAATATTCATTCAGCACATTGTTTTGCTGAAGGGATTGCTTTTATCAGGCCTGTATGGTGCTAGCCACCAGCATTGAGAGGAGGGAAGGGGGAAAAAAAAAGGGTTAGAATGGCCAGGATTTCACACAGTTGGCATTGACTTGGCTTGAAGAGGCAAGCACTAAGCTGTCTTTTCAACCATAGTAAAAACCCTCCATCTGGCCACCCTAAAACTCTGTTAGCTTGTTCAACTCGCTGTCGGCTGATTGGGCTTTGTGAAGCAGAAGTAACAACATCAATAGTATAAACCCTTGCCACTTGAGAGTATTACATTTCATTTCATGCTTGACTTAATCAAAACTGGGGAAATGAAATTTACACCTTTTTGATGTTCTTTTCCCTGCTGTTTAAGGAGAAGAATCTTAACCCATTTGATCTTCACATGCACCCAATAAATGACCAAATATGCCAAGCTGCCAAAAGCAGACGGCTGCCAGTTGCCAGTTTATGTCAGGTCACAGTGAAAGAGCTTAATGCAGAAGGTCTTAAGTTTCATACCAAATACCTCGATTTGCAGTGCGCTGTTTTGGTGCAACATTTACAGTTTAGTTCCCCTCCCTATTAATGTTATAAAGAAAGCAAAAATGTCACTTGCACTGGAGGGAAATATGTTAGCAGTCAGCTGTTGCACGACAGAGTCAGGAGAGAGTGACAGAGATGAAATGAAGCTGGATGTGAATCGCTTCTTCAAACCCTTGACATTTGTTCCTTTCTTTCCTGGCTCTGATCTACATGATATACAGAGTTGTTGTTGTTGTTTTTCCTGCTAATAACAAGACAGTGCAGCACAGGATTAGAGATTGAGTGAAAAATGGGACTGGTGATAACATTCTCCTAACGCCTGGGGGGAGCCTCATTAAGCGGGAGATCAGATCGCAACCGAAATACATACATGCATAAAACCAACAACTCTCAAAGTTCTGTTTTGCAGCTTACTTGTGTAGAAAGCTTTTGACTCAGCAAGAGCGAGTCCAGAGAGAGGCTTTGCTGCTCCCATTGCAGTCGCATCTCCTCCTGGCATTTGGGCACGGGGCTGTGCCATCACTTGCACCGGGTGGGCGAGCAGCCGCCCGGCACACCGTGATGCCAGCCCGGCACACCGTGACGCCCACCAGCCCTCCTCCCAGTGCTCCTGGAGGACCTTTTGTCAAGGGCCATCGTTTATGACTTGATGAAAACATTTGTAATAGATAATCAAATACTTATACATTCTGGGGGACAATATCCTGTTTGTTAAATATAAATTAACATTAACACAGATCCCCCATTGCAAAGAGGCGAAGGGTTTTGACACCTTTTCACAGAGACAGGCCGGGCCCCAGCAAAGAAAGCCGAGGGCCTGTAAAGGAACTTGTCTCGAATGGTGATCCTCGGGCTCTTGTGTGACAAGGTACATAGTTTCTATTCAGGGACGGGCAGATTATTGGTTACTATAGTTTCCCTAATGCTCAAATGAAGCCAAGGCCTAAGCTGAACAGAATAGGTTAAAAGGTGCCGATGTTTGGGCCTGCGAAACCACATGTTGAGAGTCAGAGACCAAACAAAACAAAGAGCACATCTCTCTGCTCTTTTGATGTCTTCTCTGAGGGATGCGGAGTGAGAAAAACGCCGCCGTGCCCCGTCCCGGCGCTGTGCCGCCCCGTGTCAGCGCGGCGGTGTGGGAGCACGGCACAAAGGAGCCGCGCTGCGCCCGGGCCTCGGCCGCCAGCATGGGGAAAGGCTCTCACTGCTCGCGCTTCTTCTGCCATCTCCCCTCGCAGAGCCTGTGCTGTAGCGTCAGGTGTAAGCCCGGCACCCTGCAAGGACCAAGTTTAGCTAGGCTTGACGTGCAGGTCTCTGTGTGTATTTCCTTCGGGTCTCTCCATCAGTGTTCTGCTGGTGTTGTGTGCTTCAACACAGCGCTCACTGTGTACTTGCGCTCATCGCACGTGTTCCTTCTGCTCTGTTAAAACCCAGTTTAGTGTTTTAATTTTCTTATTAATACTCTTGTAAGCAAGATAAATGTGCATCAGCATTGAAGGGCGAGTGCTTGCTTTGGCAGGCTATGTTGCCACAGTTTGCTGCTGCTCTTTAAGTATTCCAGTACTCTAGATACAAGTATTATGCAAAGCAAAATTAATCGGCACCTGCATCTTTTTAAAATAATAGAATTCATGAATTCCGAAGTTTTATCAGTGTTATTGTAATTCTGATTGTCATTGGTTCTTTATACCATTATAGAAAAATATCTAATTGTAACAACTGTATTCCTATAGTGAACATATTACTTGAATTCAAACCCTAACAATGGCAATAGGATAACTGTCCTTGAATTTGAGCCTTTTGTGATACATCAATAGGCTTACAATGTGCTGAATTAGCAGGCATATTAATGGGCAGATGCAGCACCAGCCCATTCTTTTTACCCAAATCTTCTTATGCAAATACCCCATGAATCCAGTTCAAAGAGCTAGCTTTAAAATGAGCTTCTACACACATTCAGATGGGTCCTTTCACCACTAGCAATGGGACTTAGATAGAAAGTGACATGAGAAAAGTTTAGACACTTGTTTTTATAACTGAACATGATCTTGTTATCATAATCTGATACTGGTAACTGGCATGGTCTGGTTGTAGAATTTTAAGCCTTTAACAGAGGGAGATAATCTAGGCCTTTGTGCTGCAATGTACTGAATCCTGCACTCAGTGAAAGCTATCAATGAGAATCGCAGTTCATGCTTTTTCAAACAAAACTTTTTCATGGTGAAGGCTTTTATCCTATGATAATTACTTAACTGATTGTAGTGGTGCCTTTAACGTTAGCGAGCTCATAACAAGGGCAAATAAAAAAGGTTGCATTATTTTAGAATAAATAAATTATCAAATAAACAGGTTTCTTTTTGCTTGTTGGACTAAATGGTAATGAGATCATTATTAAAAATGCTAATGCACAAACACCAGCACGGCTAGTGAAAGTTAATGTATTTTCTGATCTTCCTTTTGTTTGCTTTATTTCTTGTGATTATTCCACGTCGGCTGCATCTGAGCAAGAGCATTTCTAATGATTTAATTGCATATTTGGGAAATCCTGCCAAAGGAAAAGGAGGAGAATACTTACACTGTGTCTTTGACATTGAAGCTGTTTCCTCAAACATCTTTCAAATTTGTCTGCCGTTTTTAAGAGGCTGTGGTTTTCTAGGTATTAGAAAAGTCAAAACACACCTGTTAGTTTGAAAGAGTCCAAAAGACAGTGAGGAGGAATCTCATGTTGACATTTCCCATACGTGCTGACCGAGCTTCATTAAAGCAATGCTTCCTACAGAATATTCTATGGGAAGTGTAAAGATGACTGAGAATCGATTCTCAGCTGGAGCAAATTGGCATAACTAATTGACTTCTGTGGATTTGGTCCACACTATTTCAGCCATAACCAGTGTACAGGGTTGATAGATGTAGATAATTTAAACTACATGAGATTATTATAAAAAATGAAGGGGGGGTATAATCTGTTCTTTTATCATTACTGTTAGAGAATCACAATGTGTATTAGGCTGGCTCTGTACAACATTAGGGATTGATTTATTCTTCATAATTTTTTTTTTCCTGAAATGAATACTTATAGTGTGTTCTGAAGCATTACAAAGGTGATTCCTTTACCAAGGTTCTTAGTATAACAGATGAGCGTAAAAGCAAGCATGTACTTTAAATGGTTATGTTCAGGGCAACACCACAATTTTGTGTTGATGCATTCGAGCAAAAATACCGTGCGTTGTGTGTGATAGCTGTCCTGGAGGAGTGAGGAACAAAGATTTAATGCTAGTAAATGTGAGAGGCCATTGAATCATCTTCTAGAAACTTGATGTTGCAACATTACTTATTACCAGAAGTATTCACGTCTCTGCTTTTCTTTTTGGTATTGCTGCATATGTCTTGTAAACCAGCTGTAGCAGATTCAGGCACTGAAAAAGTGTGTTGAATTCATGTACAGGTACATAGAAGGCCTAATTCCATGTTGATGTGTATGTAATTAGATCCCTCCTCTCTCAGAAACACACATGATGACCACTGATCATGCAGGGCCATTATTGCCCTATGCTTCTGGAATCAGTTTCATCTTTAATGCAGTTAAATGTAAAGAAGCAAATTTGGGCACTGAATGGGCAGAGGAGAACCTACTCCAAAGACTGCAACTGTAAGGAGCTTCTGTGCAGGAGATGCCTTTGGGTGGCTGTCAAAGGTGTTCCTGGAATGCACAGTAACTGTTACACTTTGCTTTTGTGAGAATGTAAAATGATTGTAGGTATCTAGCTGAATCTTGGTTACACAATGGCAGACTAACTGTTCATCTCTTAACTCTTCTTGTGTTGCTGCATATTTTTGCAGTAGATGAGACTGAATAAGTGAATTTGTGTTTTCTTGCCTCTGTTTCTGTGTCTAAGTGTGTGACCACAGCATGGAAAAAAAGGTGTGAACGGAAATCAGTGTGAGAGAACCTCTGAAAGAGTGAAATGTAAAAGGAGACAGACAAAACATAATCCAGAACCTAAGTATCAAACTGCAAGATATGTAAAAATGGGTGGAAAAAAAAATAGTGTAAAATAAGGGCAGATAACAACAATATCTAGTGAGCAGGACAAATGAAAAGGAAGCCCTGGTTCTGTTTGCTGCTGTGCAGTTCCTTTCAAAATGTTGTGCCTTGTTTACCAGGAATGGGGGCAGTTGCAGCAGCAATTAAATGGATTTGAGGACTTGATGAAAATTCCCATGCGATGTGAGCTATGGATAGCTGCTATTTTACTGTGATTCACCAACAGGGCTTTGCATTTCATACTGTTAACAGTAAGGAAGGGTAAGGAAATTGTAAACTGTACAAATTAATTGGATGAATTTCAGTCCTCATGTGTTTGCTATGTTTTTATAGGTAGAAAACCACATTAGAAGAAGAAGGAATAATGCAGTTTTCAGAATGCATAGATAAGAGTGTTTGTGAACACAATTTTGTCATAGGAAAAGCAGAATGCAACGTGCTGCTGAGAAAACCAAGTCTTCAAGTTCTTTGTCTCAAGGAAGAGAGATTCTCTGGACAAAGTTTCATGGTGGTGGAGTTTTCAGAACACTGTAAAAAGAGGCGCAGGGGCACAGGGAACCATTTCTAGAAACCAAAACCAGATAAAATACTTGCAGCCAAAGCATAACTTGCAAATGAAATGGGATATTCTGACAGCTTGAAATCAAAACTTTTCAATTCTAAATGGCATTTTTCAGTAAATTGAAATGAATCCATGTCAAAGAAAAAGGTCTCAGTATCATTCCCTGTACTGTTCCCATTGACATTTTACATATTTTAGTACTTAAAGAAAGGGTAAGCTTCTGTATTTCAATTCTTTAAGGAACTGAACCCTACAGTGTTTGAGCTAAGCCTTAGTTTGTCCTACAAACAAAGCTGAAATGCAACCTCAAGGGATTAAATTTCTTGGTGTTTTTTTTTTCATATTTCAACATCTGGTTCTGAAATAACACAGGAGTTGTTCTGAAAGTAATGCCTCCTTTTTATTTCCATGGAAATTACAACAGATACAAAGAGCACAATGACACTATTTGTTAGGGCACATTCTCAGCAGAAAACCACTTTTTCAGCACAGTCACCACCATTAGCTATGGTCTTTATCCAGTAATGAACAAGAGCCTGCGTGCCATGCTCGTAACAGTCTGCGCTGCTGAAAGGTACCACCCACTGCCTCACTGCGCTCACATCCACTGTTTGATCTCCAGAAACCTTCAGCAAGCATTGGTGAATGTTAGTGGGTGCCATTTTTAATTTGCAGAGGAATTCTGTGACGCACCTTTGCTTCCTGTGCACTTCTGTATGAGTCGCCATTCTGTCAGGCTGCCCCTCTGCTGCCATCTGTCAGACAGCAACAAAACGTAATGGAATATTGGTGGGAAGGTTTGCTCTCTACTGCCATACCACCAAAATTCGTTTCTGATACTGTAGACTGACATAATAAAATAGGAGGCATTACTTTTGGAGCAGCTCTTGTAATTTCATGCTTGCTTGCTTTTATTTCTTTGTGTGTTCAGGAGGATTTTATTTTTTAATAAAAATCTCTTTCTAGGAAACACTTTGTGCTTTTGAGCCCTGTGAGCAGACCAGTGTTTTTCTAACGACAGGTGCTCACCCAGCAGTAACATTGCATGGTGCTGCTTTGCAACCAGAACAAAACAATGAATTATACTCACAAAAATATGCCAGTGTTCCCAGTCTTGCACCTTCTTTGGGGCTGAAAGGTTGGCATACTCTGCTAAATCCTAGTTGAAAATAAAAGAATCATGAGAAAGGAATTGTTTCTCTGCCAGCTGGAGTGCAGTGAGGCTTTGTTGGTTGATGAGCAGCTGTAAATACTGTAGATTCCCCCTTTGCATTCGTGCTGTGTAGGTAGTTATGGTGGTGTTTTCTCTGTAACGTCACTGCAGTCGCTATCATTACACTCAACTTCCTGCAGTTTCATGGATTTTCTCTGCTTTTCTTGCCTTCTAGATATTAGATGTGCAATGCCCTCTAGCAAATACAGCCACTGCCTGAGCAGATTTCATCCCATCTCTGCTCTACAATGAGGAGAATTGTACAGCAAATACAGCGTTCCGTTAGTGAACCATCCAGGGTTATTTCCACATGCAGAGATTACTGCAGAATTGAGTGGCTCTTCCAAGTTGTGCAGGAATTGGGTGGCAAGTTTGACAATCCAACCCAAGACGTCTCATTCAGCATGTGTGGCTCAGCTCAAATCTTTTACTTAAACCTTTGGAGAAGAACTATTCACTTAGTAGTAGATAACCTGTGTTTTCTGAGATGTTTACGCTAGTAGCATTTGTGGTTTAGATGGATGTGTTAGGCATGGCATCAGGTAAAAGCTATCATGTAACAGCATGGTTCTTTTGTGTGAGTTGAGTTGGAGTGTTCACTGTGTGCTGCGTGTGCCTGTGGGATGAAGCAGGAGCAGAGCAGTAGCTCCAGGGATGGATAAGCCTTTCTCTCTCAGAGATGTTTCTGCACATTAGGAACGGAGCTCTCTCACTTGTTTGAATATAAGGCAAGTGTGATCTCCTGATCTCACCAGGACGGCTGAGTTTTCTTTGTTAAACCTTCATGCTCTGTAAGTTGTCAGACTCCTCGGGGGCAGAAACATTGGGACAGTAGTCTTAGGTGAGACTGGTGTAGTGATCAGGTGTTGGGTCTGGAGTATGAATCTTCCCAGCTGAGTGGGAATCCCAAGAAGATCACACGTTTAGGTCAGAAGATTTAGAGAACTAGTTGCTTTGCTGTTTGTGATAGCCCTACACATACACAACTTGTGTAGTAGACTGACGGAGGGGAGAAGGGAGATTTGGTTCTTTAATCCAGGATCTCTGAAAGAGGATGGAAGAAACAATCTGAACATGCTACAATAATTCAAATCCCTGTAAATACTCTGTTGAATACTAAAACCCATGTAAAATTATTATTGCTCCCAAGGCAGCCTATAAATATCGTTATTGTATTGGCTGAATCCAAACATAAAATATTTCCTCCCTGGTTTGTTAAACAGTTGACAGATAAAATAAATGGCACTAGCCAACTCTTAATCTTGGTTTTAAGATTTAGATTTGTTCTAGATGTTAGAATTAACCCTGGTTAGAATACATGATAGATTTCTATTCTACAAGAGAAATATCCCCGCTTCATAAGAAATCCCCTTCTTAAATCATCTAGTCTGTGACATCCCCTTAATCCCTTTATTTTTCTTGAATTTAGCATAAATACGTCCCTCTTTTACACCTCCATCTGTCTATTCTACTTTTTCTGCGTTGTTTCTTGCCTATGTGCATTGAGCTTTTTTTTTTTTTTTTTCTTTTTTTTTTTCAGTCATGAGGGCATTAGCTAAAGCAGTAGTTTCCCAGAGCTGGTGCCAGAAAAGTAGGCTGAGTGACTTGAGAATGGTGTAAGATGTAAATACACAGAGGCACGTATAGATCTGAATGCAGGCAGGAGTGGAGAAGGACAGATGGATAGACGGACACGCGCACAAATAAATAATGCAGCCAGTCAGTGTATGTATGCATCTATCAGAAAAGTCATGGGCTTCTAAATGTTCTCACTAAGAGTCTGGTTAATGAATACAAATGTAGTGCAAGCTTAAGACTTACAATGGCTTGTTCCCAGGCATCTACGGAGTGGTAAGAAGGAGAATTAACATCGGATTATCATATTTTACACGTGGGCATATTTGACAATCCTTTTAAGAATAGTTTAAGGACAGATCTAGAGTTTTAAGTATTTGGGAGTAAGGATCACTAAATACAGATTCTGCAAATCACTTAGCTATAATTCTTCTGAATTTTGTGATGAGTGACACAACTGCACATTCAGTTGACTCCTGTGTAACGAAATAAGCTATTTTGTTTTTAAATGTGGGAAGATGGCACTCCATGAGCTATCCTGAACATATAGAAAACTTTCATTGGAGTCGCTGAGCTGTTTTTGGCAGTATGAGAAGCTATCCACAACTGTAATGTTATCAAAAGTCTGTTTTGAAAAGTGAATGGCGAAAGATAGGTATGTTTTCCCAAGTCTCAGGATTCGGCACATCTATGAGGCACGTTCCATAGATGCTGGAGATTTTATGCAGGTACAATCAAGCATGTCTAAGATCACCCGGCTGTGTTACGCAGCTGTCTGACAATGTGGGTTGTGGTTTCTAGATAGTTAATATCTGATCGATGTGCTATCGACATAAATTTGATCTGGATAAGGGAGGCAGGAAGACACATGATTGCATTGCTGTCTGCTTCAGTTAGCCAGCAGCGTGCAGTTTGTGGCAGCTGTAGTAGGACAAACAGTGTCTGATCGTGTAGAAAGGCTTTTTTTTTTTTTTTTTTTAATGAGCTATAAAAAAGATGGCAGAGTAAATTTTTTCCACAATGTCTCTTTGCATCTTGTGGAAAGAATGTGCCTTTTCATCGGTTTTTAGAGATCTCAAATTGACTTTAGCATATTGTCAGATGGCTTCTCAGGTACATCTCCTCTTAAAATGTATCTCCATAATAAGCCACCTACCTTGATGTTCTTAGTATTGCTTTTGCTGAGCTGAGGAAAATATTTGCTTTCTTTTCTTGGCTTATTGTCTGAATGGCTCATTTGGGTGTTTCATAGGAATTACTTTATCATGTATTTACTATTGCATTTTTGTGCCAGAAGAAGTAAATTTAGAACACAGAGATGGGTAGAAAGTGTTAATTCTTAAAAGTTTTTAAGCTTTACTGCAGATGAAGAGTGTTTAAGACAATACGTCTTGTAGGTTTTGCTCTGTCATTTCTTGTCTGCCTACGTGGAGGAGAACCACAAGGGTGGTAGGAAAAGGACAAAGCCAAACTGCTCTGTGGCAGTCAGTGTGACGAGGGGCAGTGACCACAGGTGCCTTGGGAAGGTTCAAAGTGAATGCTAAGAGAAACTTTTCCCTCAGAAGATAAAACAGTACTGAAAGAGGTTGGCTGGAGATCCTTCTAGGTTTCCAAGTGCTGGCTGGGCAGAGGCATGGCTCATCAGTTGTTTGTGATGGTCCTGTGGGGGTGTGCAGCAGAAAGGTTAGAGTTCCCTTCTGTGAGTATTTCTGTGATTGCATCAGTCTGCACTGCACAGTGCAGAGGTACCAGCAAGTGACTCATTTAGGGAGGATTTTCACTGCAGATGAATTTTCCTTGCTGGTAAATATTTTTAGTGAGATTGTGGGTTTGTGTATTGGGGCCATAATTACACTATGAAACAGAACTCCATGATTCTAAAGCCATATCTTGTGCAGCAATCACACTTCCTTCAACACAGTGACCATCCTAAGCATTGTAAAGTCTTGTTTTCTTGTTGAAGTCCACCACGAATACCAATTGTGTTTGAAGTTCACTTTCATATGGTCAGCTTTATAAAACAAAACTAAACAAAGCCAAAATAAAGCAGTTTTCACACTGTGCATCAGCACCAGCCTGAAGTTTTGTATTCTTTCCCGTGTCCATCTGCAGAGTTTAGTTTTAAAAGCCGTTATTGATGGTTTTAAAACATTGATTTAAATACAGCATAGTCAGACCAGCTGTCCTTCTGTTGTGTCCTGCTGTCTGACTCCAGCTAGCATTGAATGCTTATCAGCAGTGCGTCATCCTTTCCCTGGACTATCTTCCCAGTTATCGGTGGTTCACTCTTCACTGAAATAGGTAGATCTGTGGATGCATCTAATAGTAGTGTTCAGCACTTCACATGTTTAAGCCCATTGAAACATAGTATTAATTACACTGGTGCATCTAATGGTGCTGTCATTATCCTCTGATGGATTTTTCCAGATAACGAGGCGACCAGATGTTCATTTGGTTCATTTCCAAAATAAATGTTTCTGTGTATATCTTTCATTTGATATTTAGTGATGTTTGTATAGCAGTGCACTTGCAATTAAGAATCTCCTGCTTTCTTTTTTGGAGGGGGGTAGAGGGGAAGGCAGGGAGTAATGCAACAATGAACTCTACTGTATTTCGTATTGAACTGTTTGAAACTCTATCAGCCAGTGACTCAGACTAGGTCACTCTTCAGCTGCTCCCAGTTCTCACCCAAATGTTGAATCAGTTTTGTCTGCTTTTGATTTATGAATGCTTCATTAAATAAGGAGTCTGGAGCAGCAGAAGGTATCTGCTGCTGTTAGGGAAGCACAAGCCTTGGAAGCTGGTGGATGTTGGCTGTGCTTAGAGTAAAGGTCATCCTCTAATGGAAAGAAAAACAAAAACAAAACACTCCCATTCCACTCTGAGGAGATACTGAGCTTCCAAGAGGAGTGACTCCTGTAAAATACTACCGAGCCTCTGCTCCTACTTGTACAGATTTTTATGGTTCTTTACTCCTACTTCCTCCCCCAGACAAATTACACAGAATACAGAGTCTGCGATATTCCCAGGTGATAAAGAAATGTGCTACCGGTCAGCTTCTGTCTTGGCTTCCCTCTTCAGGGGTGTGATCCAGAATCTTGTCTCAGGTGGCAGTGGCTCCTTTCAGTGCCTCTTCCTGCAGTGCCAGCTCGTGCTCTGACCGCAGTGGGTTGCCCTTGTTGGTGAGAGGTTTGTAAAAGGCCTGGAGGACTCAGGAGGAGCTTCGGTGTGCGCAGATGTGGAGTGGGGAGGCTATCCCATATGCTCTCCTCTGGTTCTGCTCTTCGCTTGGGTGGAATCAGTGTGCCATGGCCCACTCTAAACTTATGTTCTCGTGAGCCTTGCTGTCCAGCTGTGGCATTGGGTCTGACTCTGCTGTTCCTGCGTGTTCTTCTACTCTAGGCACATGGCAGAGTGCTGCATATGCTTCCTTGGCACCAGCAGCTTCTCGTGGAGCTGTTTGCCGCTCCTTTTAGCATACGTCCTAATTTTAAAACCTGGGAACTTAAACAGCTGAGCTCTGGTATAGTTCTTTATTTCTTACTGATACTAAGCATGGGCTTAAACATCGAGATTTTTGAGGCTCTGCTTTTTCTTTGTCCTTTTTTTTCAGTAGAGAAATATTTTATATCATCTGAGTGAAGACTTGGAGTTGGCCAGGTGAGCCTTTGTTACGTTGGTTGTGGATTTCGACTGAATTTTTTCATTCCCATTTTGTAGTATTGCTGTGGTCACAAAATTGCCATCGACTGAGGAAATCTGGTCATTGTTTCTCTGTTGCATGTTTCCAGTGTTGTGCAACGTTCTTCTTGCTCTTGTTTGAAATCACAGTGCCCATGCTCCAGTTACAGAAACAGAACAAAATGTTTAGGCATGTTTAGTTGTGCATGTGCAGTGAAACTTGTTCTACATATACTTTTTTTTGTTTCCACCTGCGTTGCGTAGAAAAGATGGATTCTCAACTTTCCTAATAACTGTAAATTTTGAGATAATACTGTTATGTGTTCAAATGGGCAGAATAGCAATTCACACTCCACGTTGTTCTCATTAAAGGGTGCTGTTTTGCAATCTCAGCCACAGTTGTTGCCAATTGCATGCATTCCCATCATATTTTCTTTGCTTTCTGTAACTCTTCTTTCAAAATCTCAGTAATTAGTATGCAAAATTTGTCTGTCCTTGAAGCTAAAGGCATACTCTGGAGTATTGTCATCAATTATAGCTTTGGGGTTCTCTTCTGCATCTTAAGGATAAAATCCCTAGTTAAATTCTTATGCTGATGTTAAGTACCTGAAGTAAAGTAACTAACTAAAGGAAACATGCAAATTGTAAAGCACTTGTCAGTTTTTGCCAGTATCACTTCAGTAAACCTAGTGGCAGCTTTTGGGCATGAACAAGAAGTGATGGGATGTGGGCCTGTGTCTGCTTACATAAATTTCACTTCTTTAAATTAAAAATCCAGTAAATGAAAACTATCCGGATGCACTTGCAATAAATGAAAGGCTGACTCGATGTCTGCTATAGCCATTAATGAGCTTTTCCTACACTCCCTAATCATCTTGATTGTCTTATTGAATGAAACGTATGACACAAGCCTTGTGTGGAATCTCAATCAGGCTCAAGCACTCGCTTCTGTTCTTCATAGGGTAAGTGGTGATTTACTTCTGGCACCTTTTCAAATGGCACTCTCAGAGCAACTGTTTTTCAGTTGAATCTTCCCCTACCTATACACTTAATTTTGCAGAGCACTAGTTGTCTTCAAGATGTTAATGTCTTGATGTCAATATCAGTAACTGCTAATTCTAGAGGAGTCTCCCGTGCCAAGGCCTTGGCCAACTAAACATTTTGCCTCTCTTTTATGAAGCCAGTATACTTCCCTCAAAATGGAATAGGCTGAAGTGGGAAACTGCTGCACAGGACTGTACTTCCATAGCCTCTTGAAAGAAAGATTCTGTACGTTTTTAACCAAAATGTTCCTTCCTTCTGCCTAATAAGGATTTTATTAGGAAATAAATATTTCTGGTTTTTGTCTTCCTGAACTTACTGGATAGCCCATTGAAAGTGAGATTGTGGCCCTACCATGTGTATAGTAAAGAAATATTCCCTACAACCCATAGTCTGCATGCGTTCTGAGTGTTCTGTTGATGTTTGCAGTCTCAGGAAAAGGCTAAAGTTTACAATGGAAGTGGAAAAGGAAATGATTAAGTAAGCTTTGAAAACTAAACTTCTCTTCCTCCTTCAAACTGATCCTTCTGGGCATAGCTAGAAAGAAGAGGAGGACAATGGCAAGGAAGTCTACCTAAACTTATATTTCTGGTTTTCTCATATTTGCTCATGTTTAAAGAAACTCCTTCAGTCTTGTTTAAAAATGAGATTAAGTAGTAGTTAACAACATTGTTAATGACTTGTAGTTTCTCATATTCTGTTTTACTTTGTTTTGATGTAGTTTAAAGGACAAAATTGTGCAAATTTAATTCATAATGATGAAGCAATTTTTTTTCTGAATGTCATTTCTTTAATAGTTTTGACAGTTGATATTTTAAAATTGTAAACCTTAACTATTTGCTTTCAGTATTTTCAAATGCATGCTTGTCCTATTCTTTCATTTTATATCTTACTGAAGAACTCTTGCAAATGCAAATAATAACAGTTTCGTTTTATTTTCCATCCCAGTTCTTCTGTATCGCCATTGCCATGTACTGCTAGCCCATGGGAGGCTAACAGGGCTTTCCTAGCTTATTTAGTATTCTAGAGAAGAGAATCTAAAAGGATGATTGATTGATTTATTTATTTGTTCATTTTATTACCAGTGTTCCCCGTTTGAAAGAAAATGTAATAAATAAACTATAATATTTGGGTGAGAGGGTGTGTGTTGCTCGTGGAAGCCCCAACTAGGAACTGAGCTTTGTAGATACCTGCTATCCTTTGCAAAGCGTGGGGAGACGAAAATAAGGGTCTTTGGAGAACAACAGTGAGCCAAGATGAGGACATGGGGGAAGGGGATTCACGAGGAGTGAAAGGCTAAGAAAATCAGACTGAAGAGGAGAAGGAGAGAGCTAAGGAAGGTGGAAGACAGTAAAAAGGAAAGTAAAGTGAGAAAAGAAAACTAGGGGAGGAGCAACCAGAGCACCCTTGAGAGGAAAAAAGTATATATAAATTTGTGTTGGCTGGAGACATCCATGATACACTTAGAGCATACCTAAAGAATGTATGGTGTTCTTATGCATTCTTCTGCATGGGTTTTCAGTCTGCTTCTCTGTGTTTGTTAAATGTGTTTTTATGTGCAGTTGGATGAAAACGGGGTCTTATTTTAGTGCAGATTTATTTTTTCTTTCCAAATGTGGCAACATACACAGAGAAAGGATAGGATGTGTGTTATTTCAACAGGAACTCAGGATGATTTGTTTAATGTGAACGAGGGTGTTAGGTATTGTGAACTATAAAAACATTGCATTGTTAGACTAGAAGAGCTGAACATATCGTTTTTAGCAATCTTCCAAATTAAACAGCCAAGTTTTTCTCTTCCCACCGTCAGTATGACATCATTATGTTTACACTGAAAAAAACTATTTGAGAGGTACCTCTTGAGCTGGAACAGGTTATTTGGTGTGGCAAGAATTCCTGAAACGTTCTTAGAAGTTTTCATTTCTGTCTTAGTAAGAGGAAGTCAAAACAAACATTTTCAACCATATAAACCATATTCTTTAAACACTGTTCCTAGTGTCCCAAAAGCACAAAGCCATTAATCAAAAAGGTTAGTACATAGGAGAAAATGCACGAGGAAAAGCTGTGCATTTGAACAAAAGATGTCAACATTCCTTGTTCGTTCCAGTGATGAACTTGTGCCTTCTATCACTCAGTATTTCAATATTTTCTATTTAAGCCTAGTTTTGTAGTACCTTTTTAAAAAATGAAGTTAACAATCACAGTCACTTGAGGATTGGATTACATGGATTACATTCTCATTTTGTTTCCTTCTGACAGGCCTTTCCTGGTCTTTTTTCCCTGTTCTGCTGAATCCTGATCAACCTGAATGCTGACTGTTGGCATTGGGACAGGGAGAGCCACCCATGCGGACCCAGATGCTGTAACCTCACTTTTCTAAGGTAAGGTGCTGTATCAAGGTTAAAGAATAAAGCACCCAGATGACAAAGTGCTCCTGTAGCCTCAGTTGTAGGTGGCTTTTTGGTATCATTAGAAAGCAGGAAGGCCTGGCTCCACACATGTAGGTTACAAAGGGCTCTGTCTGCAAGAATGATGCCGTGA
Organism: Meleagris gallopavo; assembly: GCF_905368555.1. Classification (NCBI taxonomy): domain Eukaryota; kingdom Metazoa; phylum Chordata; class Aves; order Galliformes; family Phasianidae; genus Meleagris; species Meleagris gallopavo. The sequence goes on from NC_139416.1 coordinate 3,801,039, forward strand.
TGTCTGGCAGTGGTCACTGGCAGAACATTGAGGTCATTTCTTTGAGTATCACGTTGCAGCACAGACCTTCCTGGTCTGATGTCAGGAGGTTCTCATGAACCTTTACTGCTCTGCAGCAGCCATGGTTATTCTTACAGACGCTTCCCATTCCTCAGGAAGAGCTGTGAGAGGCTTAGTTGACTTTTATCTTTAGAAGCAAGTATTTAAATGTTGGACTAATTTGTAGCTCGTTCGCAGCTCAGCTGCAGCCCTGCCAGCTGCACTGGGATCAGTGACAAGCCTTTCTTCCGCCACCAAAGCACACTTGCAGACAGATCCAGGGCCTAGGAGCACATTGCCCCAGAGGCAACTCAGCTTTTTCACAAGCATGTAGCTGCCTGGGGGAGTTTTCCAGAACAAGCAGCACATTAGGCTCTCCCTAGCAGAGAGAGACCTTACGTGCAGATAGAAACATCTCTGGTTTTGTGAGCGTTGAATTGGCATTGCTGGGGACTGCTCTGTTTTATTTGGAGGTGGAGGAGGGCTGGTGATCATGAGGTTAAATATTGCCCAAATGTAGCAGCTGGGCCGTGCAGCTCAGAGGCATGAGCTGCCCTCCCAAGCAGCAGAAGGGGATGAGAGGAAAAGCCTCTGTGTCCCCTCCAGGGATGTTCGTGATGGTGGGAGAAGTTGTGTTCAGTCCAAGCATCTTCTCTGTTGGCTGGACGGCCATCTGTGACTCAAGGACAACATTCTTGCAGGAAGTTAGCAAGACATCTGAGTTAGAGACAGCCTGTGTTGTGTGTTGGACCATAAGGAATGTGAGTTCCTTTCTGGGTGGAGATCAGAAAATTAGTTAATGAAGTTGAGGTAGGAATTGGCAGTAAGTACACTGGGAGACATCTGTCTATGCAGTTCAGCAGTCATTTGGCTGTACTGAGTGTTGCAGGGGTTGCTTCTCTGTACGTTGTGTTCTTTTGTGTTCTTCAGTCTTGTTCCACCCATCACTTCTGGCTTTGGGGAGTGAAGCAGGGAGGCGAGGGGATGTGTTTGACCTCCCAGAACTGGAAAGCTGATCTGTCCTTACAACACACTTACTACAAAGCTCAGCAGCCCCATTCCAAGCCATTGGCCATGGCTAGGTTGGCCATGCTGGCTGCAGGGCTGCAGCTCTCCTGGGCATGGGCCCTCCAGGCTGTGTCAGAGAACCCTGGCTGACAAGGTGCCTGTCCCTGAGCAGACTGGCAGTAGGATGAGCCACCCTTTCAGTTTTACTTCGTCACTGAAAGTAAGTGTTGTTTTCATAGCCACGTGTTCATCTGGGCCTCCTTATCTGAGGAAGAGAAAGGGTCTGGCACCTCTAGGTCTCTTGGCACAATCCTTTCAGCCTGGACAGTAAATAAAGATATCTTTAAAAGAATATTCATGCTGAACTTTATTTTTTTTAGTTCAGGAGAGTTTTTGTTGATACCTCTGTTAACTTTAGTCCAACTTACAGGCACAAAAGATGCTTCTTTTCAATCCCATCCTTCTCTTATGGTCCAAGAAAGTATGTAGGAGTGAAAACAGCCAATCACTGCCTGCTAACACAGGCTGCTGAAAGGATTATGTTAGTTCATGATAACTGTCCAGATGCTCCACACACTGGGATCTTGCTGCCGGCTGGGAGATTCCCATAGCAGGCATCAGCAATAGACAGTGTGAGAAAAAGAAACGTGATCAGGGCTCTTCTTGAGGAGAGTAAAACATACACACAGCAGGGAGGAGAATATCCTAGAAACAAACAGCAGGGAGCTGAAATGAGGAAGAAGCAGCACAGGAAATGGAACTACAATTCTGATGCCACCAGCCAGATTAGCAGAAGCTGAACAGGAGGAACCAGAGAATTTCTGTAAAGCAGGGGAGCACTGTGTTAGATTCACCCTTGACCAGTAAACCTGGCTTTCACAATGGGGGTGTGTGAATGAGCAAGAGAGGTGTAGAAATTACCAAGTGAGTGAGATGTCTTCTCATCATGAGAGTTGATTTCCGTATTATCTTTTCTAAACAGTTGTCTTTCTTTTTTTTTTTCCTCCAACTTCAGAGTGATTTTTTTTTTTTTTTTTTTTTAATTAAGAACTGCTCTTTAGGACTTAAACTTACCAAAAACATTGCTTGCTGTACTGGCCGAGTTTCAGTAATAACCTTTGTCCTTCCTAAGTGATGTCTTTGAACTTTTTTTCTTTAAAACTGAAATGTAGTCTCTCGTAATGCTGCTTGTAAGGGAGTCCAGAATAGAGAATGGTAACAAAAACATTGAGTCTCTACTAACGAGTGAAGTAGTCAAGTAATGTCAACTTAGATTTCTTTATTTTGTACAATGCAATCATGAATATGGAAATTAAAATATGAGCATTTTCTTCTATTATCTCTGGGTGAACCTTTTTGGTTTTTATTAATTACTGCATATCGAGTGCAACAAATTCAAAACTAACCAAATGAGCCTTTAAAACCATAATGTTGCTCTTAATTAAACAGAAACTTTGAATAGAGTGGATCAGCTTATTGAGATTCTCCAAGGGCAATAAATACATTATATCTACTTAGTGTTTTAAGCAAATTTTAATTGTCACTAACAAAATTAATTTGATTTTCAAAATGAAGAAAGGGGGTGGAAGTAATGGGAGTCTTTAAGGTCAATGAACGATCCCATAAGAGTATTGAATTGGCAGGTTGAGCGGAGCAAATCATGAGATGGAAAGGGAGATTTCATTAGGATGTCACGCTAACCTGAAGTGATTAAAGTGTGAGGCCTTATAGGAGCTGATTTTTCACTTCTCCAGAAATCAGGGCCTGTGGAGACCTGGGGAAGGAATCAAAATAAGAGGACTCTCAGCCTTGTTGTGTTGTGGTCTTAGGACCTTGGCAAAGTCAAGCTTCCTGAACAAGAGAAGGAAATTGGTCCGTAGTGTGATTAATTAAAGAAGAGCTTGAGAATTATATTTAAATATAATTTAAAGCCACTTATTGAAAAACCAATATGTGAATATGAGCTTTAATTTCCCTGAAAATAAATCGTGGCTAAGGATGAGAACTTCTACACATTTTGTGTAAACCCAATGATTTTGGAGACCTCCCACCATGGAGGAGTGCAGAGGCACTGCGTTTGTCACAGCCCTGGGAGACCAGCCCTGGTGCTCTTGGGCACAGCCAAGAGAAGTTTAGGAGAATGATTAAATACTGGAAAACTTACAGTGTGTGACTGGTTGAATGTTGTAGACTTAATGAACGCAGTTTTCACACTGGAGGGTTTCTGTGGGTTGGAGGTGGTTTCTGCTGTCTGTGCTGCGCTCAGGATTCAGGACTCAGCAAATTCCCTTTTGTTGTCTTCAGTCTGCTGCTATTTCAAAACTTGGAGAACTCTTGCTCTTAGCATTTCTATGAATCTTTTATGAAATGTGTTATTGTTTCAGAGTAAAGATGTGGAAAAGATATATTTTTTTAATTTATTTTTATTCCAGAAAGCTTCCTGGAACAGTAGGGTATCACAGTCATTCACAGACAGGGAACTCAGATAAATACAGGCAAAAATGTGTAGGCTTGCAACAGTACACTATGGAGTAGAAGGCACCTATGCTGTTGCTTCTGTTTTCAGAAAAAGGCAAATGAATTAATGAAGCAGAAAGTTAACAGACGTTTGCTCTCTGCGCTCTGCAGCTTCTGGGACCTGAGCACGACAGTCCAGGTACATCAGTGCTGCTGTGTGCATGCTCTCCAAGTCCTACCCCGAGATAAGCCACAGCTCCCGCGTCCCATGTCAGTCTCCTGAGCTATATGGTCCTTGATGTTGGTTTTTTTTAACCCTCTGGTAAACATTCCTTTAGGCAAAATGTGCCGTAGAGAGCTAAGTCATCTGTGCTTATGTATTTAATTTCTGGCCTTGAGTAGTGCATAAGGAAGGCACAACTTCAGAATCTGCAGTATTTGAGAGCAGCTACCTGTTGGGTTTCTAGCCATCAAATAGCTCTTTTTAACCAGAAAATGCACTAAATACAGTGAGGGAGGACCAGCATATTTGTATTTGTATAGTATGTGAAGTATTTCAGAGGAAACCTGCCAGTGTGTGATTCTCGGCGAAGCAGAAGCTGGGGTAGAATTTTCTGCATCTCATGCACACAGAATTAGTTCAAGTCTTTTCTTTCTTTCTTTTATGGTGTTGGCATTTATTCAATGCACCGTAAGCCCCGTGTCCTAAATTTCTTGATTCATGTCTAAACATTGCTTGTATTAGCTGTACCCTAATTAATCCTTTTGTGCCACAAGTTGAATTTGCCCAGCATGCTTTTCATTGCCAGCAATAGATGCACCAAATCTGCTGATGCCAAAGTGGTAATGTGCATTTAACACGCATCAGCAATCTCTCTCCCTCTGATAATTGCTGATTCTACTGCACTTAATAATACACCAGTAGGTTAAGGTTATACACAGCTCAGGCAGTGCTAACTATCAGGGTGTGTGGTTATTTTATAATAACCACATTTTAGGGTGTGTTTCAATTTTACAGGGCAGTCATTTACTTCAAATTACTTTGTCATTTCTTAAAGTCATTGTGTAATTCCTTTATAAAAGAAAAGAAAAAAGAACGATTTTTAAAGATGCATTAAATAACACTAATTATAAGGCTTAGCTCTTAACATATTTTTTTTATCCTCAGTGCTTTATAGCCATTTTGCTAATTAATTTTTACAGCATTCTTGTGGTGAGCAACTAGCAGTACCTCTGCATGAAAGTTAAGAATGCCAAGGCAGGGAAGTCAAGTGGTTAGCTTGGGAGTTGGCTGTAGATCCACTATCAGTATTCAGCTGTTTCTGACTGCCAGGTTGTGCTCTCAAAAATCCTTCCTTCTTCCAAACCATGATCTCAAGAGTTATATCATCTTTAAAACAGAAAACAACAAAGGCTTAAAACGGCCTCAGTCAGTTCTGTGATCAGAAACATTTTTTCTGCCTGAAAGGAGACTTGCTTCTAACCAGTTCCAGGTAAGATACTGGAGTTCTGGTACGACCCTGGTCTTTGGAGATGGCAGAAATTCAGGTAAATGTCCGCCGGTTCTTTTCTTGAAGTTTCATCAACTTATTAGGGTTGTGAGGGAGTTCTGTGTTTCCATTCAAGGTTTTGTCAGGCTCCAATCTAACTACTGGCTGTTGGCATATGATTACATTTCTGGGCTGCTGTCAGTCTCAGGAGTGCTCAGCACAACAAAAAGAAATGTCTTCGGCTGCAGGCTTCTAACAGGTTAGGTAGAAAGGAAGAGAAGGTGTACCACCTCTCTTGTAGGCGCACCATTTGTAACAGAGGAGAAAAAGGAAAGGCAGTAAGCAGAAAGCGAATATGACTGCAAAGGCAGGCTGTTCTAATTAGGCAAACATGCAGAGTGGACAGCCATTCTTAATCAACTTAGCCAGACAACAACTTGAAGCAAAGGCTACTGGAACAATTTTGTCAATATGGTCAATTTTGTTGCATCGTTGATAATGTTGAAATGTGTTCATATGCAGAGTTGTGTGCACGTGTACTGTTATCTTGAAGTAATAGAATAAGATGTATCTATGAAATGAGGTGGCTTTGTAAGACTAAACCTCCATTTATTAAAAAAAAAAAATCAATCTGAATATGCATCTTAAATAGGCACGACCTTAACAGTTGGAGGGCAACTTAAAACTACTGAACGTACAAATGGTTGGGTTTTTCAACACGATGGATGTATTCTTTTTTCTGAATAGTATTATACCCTTATTTACCACACGTGCATTATTTTCAGCTGCCTGGCTTGTCTTGTTTGTTGATTATATTTTTGGTTCCAATATTGAGAGCACTCAAACTGAATCCTCCTCAATCCCTACATATTAAATTTAATTACTTTTAAACTTCCAATGCTTAAGTATTATGTTAACGCTGCAAATACTAAATAATCATCTGAAGAGAAAAGGTGACTCCTCTGATTTTTCCCATAGGTCCTAATCCTCCCATACCATCATGTTGCAACACTGAGCTAGCATGCTCCAGTTGGCTTCAGACGAGCTTTGCGCCAACTTTAAGGACTCACATTTTGTCTTATTGCAAAGCATTGCTGGCATGGGTTCTCTGCAGGACTATACTTTGTGTTTATTTGCTGTAAACAAGAAGAAATATTTATTTAATACCTGCATCTCAAAGGCTGAGTCTTGCAGATAAGAGGCTGCCTTGTTGAAAGCTGCTCGAACAGCCTTTATTTAAAAGCACTGCTTACCGTAGCTTAGTTTCTGGTCTACTCAACAAAATTGCAGGCTCTGGTAAAATTAAGAGAGGGATGATTCATACACCTGGAGAAAGAATTGGATATTCAAGTCACTTGTCAGGCTGGCAGCTTTAAATTATATAACAGGAAGCTTTCTATTCAGATGTAATGTCACTGAATCACCACTTCTTTATTGATAATTCATTATATGTTGCTGCTATCACTCTGCAGCTCTGAAATGCTTTTTGCTATAATGATTTTATACCATACTAGTATAATGGCCTTCTGACTGTGTCAATCAGCACTACTTGCGTGTACAATAATATTATTCTGCAATCTGTCTTGGGAGAATGCTTAAAAGCTTTCTCTCATTTTCTCCATTTAACTCATGTATTATCTGAGTTTTTACATTAAATGGCCATACTTAATATCCCATGACATGTCACCTATTTTCTAGGGAGGATACTGATACAGTACTTACCAATTCCAGAATCTATACTAATCAAATTACAGCTGCCCACTTCAGCCAAGAGCAGCAGTTCAGTGCATCAGCATTTAATCTGTAGAGAGAACTTACGAGGAGGAATAAAAACACTGTGCTGTGAACTGCAGTCAGCTAAACGCGGGCATGGTTGATGCGATTTGTTTTGCAAAGAGGAATTTGAAGATACTGAAGTCAAGCTGAAGTACAGGGGTCATATATACAGGTTTATTGCCAGAGCTCCACCCACACTGGTGACACATTACAAGGACGAGGCTCGATCCAGCAGGTGTATATGCAGTTTCTGCTGTGCATGTTGTGGTAGGTAGTTCTGCTGCATGGGGCTTCTGGCTGTAAATGTGGATTTGTGTGCAGATGTAACGAACTCAAGGCGTTAGGTCCAGCTTCACAGAGAATTCAGTCCCAGTGCAGATAACGATTGTAGTTTTGCATTTAAAGGTTGTCCGTGAGTCCCACATGGGTACTGTAGGCCTCTTCCACCATCAGGGTAATGTACTGGGAACTTTAAGACTGGAAATTTTAAGATTTGAAATTCCAGCTGCTGAACAAAAATTCTTATGCAGGTATCAGGGCCAGAGCACTGAGTATGTTGTAGATAGGTCTGTACCCTAAAAAAATGGATACACTTATATCTTAGTTGTTTGATGCAGTGAATGCTATGATGCAACTAATTTCTGGGCTAAGGAATTAAAAACTATTTGCCGAATAGATCTGAAAATGTTTCAAGAAGACAGGTGTCCATTTACATTATTAGCATTTGCTCATATTGCAGTCCTGTGCACTGTGTGCAAGAACTTCAGGCCAAATTACTGCAGCAAACCTGCAGTCTCCAAGCGCAGGCAGAGCGAATTTGCTCAGCCACATAAGAAGAATGGTAAGACTCAGAAGAAGTGGTTTAATTAAGCTGCAGCCTTATTAACTCAGGAGACAATAAATGGTGCAGTTGGCATTGTCATTCTTTCCTCGGTCTGTTTTCAAGCTAGCTCTCCTTGGGACTTGGGTACTCCTGCCTGGAAACCTGCAGCTGTGAGAATAGGAGACCTTTATGTGTAGAGCTGACAGGAAGGACAGAAGATCCTCAGCAGTCATGAGGTGATACAAATGTTTCTGGGACTTGTGAAAGGGAGTACACATCCTAATGCTTAGGCAAAAACTTTCCTTGCTCTTGCTGATGAAACTTGCACCAACCTGGGTGTCCCTTAACTGCTGCCTGTGCCCATGTATTGGCAGAAGTGATGTCTCTGCTTCTGAAATGTGTCGTAATTATTTGTTTTACGGTTTTGCTGTGGCACACAATATGTGTTTGATTGCCTTCGTATCTGTATAACTAATAACCCCAAAAGGGAACAACGCTCACTCCTGGATGACTTCAGTGTGAAATTGTCTGTGCAGCAGTCTGATGAGGTGGGTGTTAGTATCCAAAGGTATTTGTTTTTCTACTTTTGATATGTGAGGGAGGTGGAGTTTGTTTAAACATGTCCAGGTCAGGGAGAAGTGGAAGGAGAGAGCCCTTGGTCCTGGCCACTGCTCGGCTCCCCCAGTGTTTGTTTGCTGAGCTATCCCTTTTTATTATTTTATAAGAACATTGTTAGCATTGTTTTGCAAAAACAGAATGCTTTAATGCACTAGGAATTTTGGGGGAAAAAGAAAAACACAACTTTTCTTTTTTTTCCAAAGGACCTGGAAGCATAGCACAGCTTATGCTCAAATAAATCATAACCATAAGTATGCTATATTTTCAAGGTGGTTTTTTTTTTCTTTTTTTTTCTTTCAGGCAGAATGGGGCATTTTGGATGCTCTGCAGGCAGTCTGTGTTCTGTGTAAAATCATTCTCCTACTGCAGGGTAGTTCAGAGTGTCATGTTTAATCTGTGTATTCACGGGTCGTTTAATTCTCCCATATACACATGCACACATCTACTTTACATTTTTTTGCATTAATATTTATTTGTATGTATGTATTATACAAACACACATACGTGCACATGTTACTCCGCCCCTGGATATAGTGCGTAAGATCATTGACTGTGCTCTTTTTTTGTTTTCCCCTCTGGAGAGCGTTAGCACCTGCGAATTTTATTTATCTAATTATGTCCTTTGCTGAGGCAGCCTCTACCAGGATAATTTTCACTCCAGCACCGCGTTCACAGAAGGCTGTGCTTCAAAGCTGATGTATTCCCCTCCCTAAAGAGGAAATGTAGTATGCGATTTGTCTTTTTAACTAAG
>NC_139416.1:3815000-3837500 GCF_905368555.1 Meleagris gallopavo
TTTCTTGCTCTAATTCCTCTAAATCTGAACTTGATTGTCCTTCCACTTTTTGATGTTTGTTTTATTTAGGATTTAATTATTTTCCCTTTTCCCCATCTTTTTTGTTTTGTTTGTTGTTTTGTTTTTGTCACTGTTGTTTTTTAAGTACTGGTTAGAAATGTCAGGCTGTTTTTGGAGGCTGCTTCATTTGTGTACCAAATCAAGTTGATTTTCATGGGGATTATGCGACTCTGCACATAAATCTTTATGTAATTCTGCACTGAGGAGACTGACTTTCACAATGTAGGTGACAAACATATGTGATTTCACATGCTTAATGCACCTCCTGGTTTTCTGAAGGGCAATGAACGTGGAAGGCAGGAAAGTATGTGAATACTGAAGCAGCAGACCACAGAAATGCTGTGTATCCTTTTGTTTTGCATTGTATTCTGTGTGAGAGCATTTATTATAGACAACGAGAGAGTGAGACATGTACATTTATAACAAAATATAGAAGGAAAAGAAAAAGCTGAATACGCAGAGCTCACTGTCGGGGAAGCCACGGTATGCAGAGCATCACAGCCAAATTGCAGTAATGGTGGTGTTTCAATTAAAGTACTTTAGTGTCCAATTTATTTTTTTTTTCTACTGATTATTATTTATTTCTCGGATGCTTTTTCTTTTTTGTTTCTACAGCAAATAAGATTTTTGTTTTTAAACCAGGATATTGTGATAGTTTTTATTTTAATAATACATCTTTTGGCCACATTTGCTTTCCTATGATAATTTAATATAAGAGCTAAGCTCCCAATTAAAAGCAAATTATTAGGATTTGCAGTTAATCTAGAAGTGAAGCAGAACACTAGCAGAATTTGTCTGCGAGTTAGGCCTCATATTTATAGCAGAGAGCGAACTCGTCTCTCCTCGTTAATATGCATACTGGAATTAGCCTGTTATTTCCACTTATCATTAGGTGGGGATTATTTTCACATTTGTACTTATAATTGCTACTATTTATATAAAACACAGAGATGCTGTGTGCGTTCTATGTGAGAAGTGGAGAACTCGTGTGGAGATGAGCAGCTGAAATACAGCAGGCCTGCATTTCTTGCAAATCTAGTCAATATTTGAGTTAATTTATTAGCCACTGTCGCATTTAGCCGTGATGGCTCTGTTGTGACATTTCAAAAGCATAGGTGCAAGGATTAGTTCAATATCCCACTGCTTAATTTCTCTTCCCTTTTCTAATGAAGGAAAGAAGAAATACGTGAAAATAAAAATGAGGAGCTCCCTGAAAATGAGAGCAGGCGATGTTATGCAAACTCCCGTTCCCCACACCACAGCCAGCGCTTCACTGAGGTGCGGATCCAGAAGCAAACATTGCTGTTCACACACCTGGCCTTTCTGGTTTTGCAAACTGCGTTTTAAGACCTGTGTTGAGCTACGATCGGGATAGAAAGCCTCAACAGAAAATTCCAGAAACTAATAAATATTCAAATGCCCTGAGTTTATGATCAACCAGTTTTTTTTTTTTAGTTACATATTTCTCTAAGAATTTATATTGGCTTTGTGAAACGAGAAACTTTTCAGATATGTAAATCAATCTTAGCGTTACTATGCAGTATTCTTTAAATTAAATTACAGTACAGATATCAGATTCTAGCAGTTCTGTTGCTGCAGTGAGATAATTTCTGGAGGCAAGACACCTGGCCAGGCTGGAGTGGTGATTAATTTTATGTGTTTAGGGTGCAATCATCACTCAGAAAAAGGCTTAGGGTTTGGATGATGGATGATGGGTAAAGTGCAGGCTGATAGGACATGGCCCATGAATCTGTTCTACATCATCAGTTCCTTTGATCACTGGCAGAAGTTCAGAGATTCTTCTTTGCATCTGTCCAAAATAAACAAGGCTACCATATACCTTTTGCAGTATCGCTTCTAAACACAGCCTTTATTTGCAGGAGGAGAAAGCACCTTTATTTTGTGACAGTGGCTAAGGAAAAATAAAAGGCAAACACTTTGGCTTGCATTTACACGCACATTTGCAGTCCCAATTTGCGTGTGTCCATACGTATACATATTTTAATGAAAGAGGAGAGTAGAAAAACAGTATTTTTCACCTGCATGCTGACACCTCTGTTATCGCAGAGGATTCACCGTCGCTGCTGAAAAACAGCGTTACACCATCTGCATAGGAAGAAAGTCCTAAGTTACAGCAGTTCTGTACAGCGTTTCTGCTTCTTCTCTTATGCTGGTGGCTGCAAATGGTTGGGAATCTTTCTCACTACTGATTGAATGAACTCTGTAGCTGAAGAAATTATGATTAATAATTCAGAGCAGTTTAAGGGTGGAGAGAGAGAGACGATTTGCATCGACCTAAAAGAAGAATACTTTTTGTGTCTCAATTAACAAAGTATAATTTGATAATTGAAAGCAAATGCTTTTTTATCAAATGATTTCTACTTTTCTTTACCCAATGCTGTCCCCTGCAGGGTGTAAGAAATCAGATCACAGAAGTATTCAGAGGCTAAAATATATATAAATATATACATATATATTTAAATCCAAGAGGAGAACCAAAAAGGAATAGCTGAATTAACACCATGTCCTCTATCAGAATTCATTATCAAGCCAGAATGTTTTATAATGAATAATCCTTTTGGAAGCTGATTGGGTGCTGTAAGGGCATTTCTTGAAAATATTCTCTCATATCTTATTCCACATGTGCAGCACGGCTTTCCATAGGTGTTACGAATTCCTGGTGTCGATATTCTATCTGTGGGCAATAAGATGTTAGCTGTTTATTTCATATGTCTCATCAGCTGCACTGGCGCATGGAAATCCAGCAGAACACGTAAATTAGGAAATCACTGTCCATCTCAGCAGACCTTCTTACTATTTTGTAGAGTGGGACATAAAGGGTCTGCATGACTACTGGCTGTACATGGACAACGGAGCTGTTTAAAAGACAGGTGACCATCAAATTAAATGCAACTCTTCTAAAAAATCAAAATAAAGTAAACAGCGAAAACATAAAGGTGGGAGAACTGATTAGATTCCCTTAATGGGATTATCTTTGCACCAAACAAAAACAAAGCATGAGGCTCAAAGAACTGTGAGAGCACTTGTTATCACAGAAATGATGCTCACTTTATCTGACTAAGTGCAAATACTGAAGTGTTCATTAGCTCTCCTGATACACCTTGGCTTGTCTTTATTGAGTTGCATTTCATCCATAGCCTTCGTACCTGGAGGCACACAATAAATTTTTCTGCACAAAGGGTTTCTCAGGAATAGTATGACTGTTCCTTTACTCCCCAGAGCCTGGATGCATTGCATCATCTTCTATCATGCTTACAAGCCCCAGGCCTGGGATGAGGAATTGTTTAGTATCTCCAAACCAAAGCTTGCCACGTAGCAGATCAAATTGTTGTTGCTGTGCCACAGAGGTGACTCAGTACTTGCTTGTTTGATTTAAGGCACAGCTCCACTGTGAAAAAGTTATTGTGAAAATGGTACTTTCTTCCTCGGCAAAGATAGTTCCTATGAGTGTGAAGAATTATATGTGCTGACTCAAGTGACAAAAACAAGTATTTACTGCTTCTGCTCTCTCCAGCTCAGCAGAGCAAAGACAGAAAAGAGAAAAGCAAGTTGGAGTCCATTTAATCTGTATGTGTTAAGGCTCTTTTTCAGGCATCTTTGTGTTTATGCCTGTGCAAAGGCAGGGAGAAATACAGCATCCCAGACCTGCTTATAGGTATAATTTGGCTTTTTAGTGCTCTTGAGCAGCTGTACAAAGGAAACATCTTTTCTCGATCCCTTGGATCCCATTGTGCTCGTTGAAACTTCAGCCTTCAAAACAAAACCAAAACAAAGAACAACCACTGATAATGAAGTAGGGTAATTTGAAAAAGAGTAAATTGATACCTTATACTTTTCTATATACTTACCTTTTACCTGTAGTGGCTCACAGACTTTGTGACTGCGTGAGGAGGATTATTAAGAGTATTTTGTGGCATTCTGGTTTTGTAGACCTGTGTAGCTATCAGGAGATGCCTTGGTGCTGCAAGCTGCTGGTGTGTGGTTCCTGTCCCACTGAGCTATCCTAGGAGCCAGTGAGGGCTCCTTGCTTGGCTGCCTTACATAGTCTGTGTGTGAAACTGTGAGGGGAGTTCACAAGGAATGACAGTCTCAGTGTTGGTTTTAGCACGTTCACAGCATCCAGCTTTATTGCTTTTGCTTGTCTAACCCAGAGAGGAAAGTTGTTTCTTTCCCTCAGTTTCAAGGTGACTCCGGACTTTGCATGAGAATGATTTGGGCTTATGTTGCTTTGGAAAAATGCAGTGGTTAGGGCAAGTAAAGAAGCAAGAAGATTTGCTTGAATAGTTCAGCTGCCTAAAAGAGAATACTTAGCCATCCTCTTAAATAAATTCCTACTTGCTACCAGATGTTCAGATAGGCAGCAGTGTCTGCTGGCTACTTTCATCATTTTTTGCACTGCAGTAGGAACTCTGTCCCCTTTGCAAAGCTATTTGTGGGGCTGTATTTTAAATCCAGTGTAACTGAGGAATGTGGCAGCCTGCTTACTTAGTTCAGTACCTTGTGTCTTTGCAGCAGCATAGTTCTCCATTAAGTGGCACTCTTGGTTGCCCAGCTCCTGGAGGCTGTCCTCCCTACGAGATGGTGGCCATCAGCGAGCCGTGCAGGTGGTACAGGATGTAAACACCAAGCCCCTGGAGTTTCCTTAGCACTGAGGAAGCTAGGAGCAGTCAACAGCTTTGCAGTTGTCTGCCTGGAGTAGTCCAAAAAGTTAGCTTGTGTTGGCCTTGGGGTATGCTGAGAACCTATTCTTCACCTGCCCACTAAGACTGTGCTTTCCTTTCGGGCAGTGTGATCTTACCCAGTGGTGAAGCTGCAGGAATGAGACTGTTTGGTGTTTGCAGTTCAATTCTAAAATATTTATAAATAAAAGTGAAACCTTGTAATCATAGTTTACACAGTCCATTCTGAATGCAATTTCTTCTGAGGAAGAAACTTCAGTTTGTCCTGTCAGTTTTGGAAATGGTGTGATTTCCTCACACTGAAGGAGATAGTACCTCTGTCCAACCTACTGAGCGTGAAAAAGATAAATAGGAGGTAACTGTATGGAGCTTATATCCTAGTCAAAGATCACTTATCCCCTCGGTCCTAGCACTTAGAAGATGATTAACTCTCTGTATTATGAGATGTAACAAAAAGCAAGGGGTGAGGGCTTTCACTTCTGTCTGAAAATAGAAAGCTTCCAAATTTCTTTCTAACGTGAGGCTAAACTACTAAATATGAGATAATTCTTTAAACTTTCCTTTTGAATAACCCTTCAGTATTGTAGCCTGAGCAATAAATGTTTTATTGATTTGGATGGATGGATTGTGCTTAAATGTGTCCAGTTGATATTGACTATTTGATTTTTTAAATGCATAGATGTCTTTGTAAACTCTAACTCTCATTTAGCTTGCTCACTTGATTGCCAAAATACTGCTGTGCATTGCCATTAGAAGGAGGAAAGCTGCCAGCAAGGTATAGGCAACTCCCAGTGCTCACCATTTTTTTTCTCATATGTAGTAATCAAAGATACCATATCTGTAGACTTTATTTGCACCTAAAATGCTTCGGTGCACAAGTTGGATACTGGACTGCAAATTGACTTTCTCTTGCTTAGAAGCATTTATCTCCAAAGACCCTGAAGAGCCCCTCATGCTTCTGGAATGTTGCCTTCTCCTTGGAGCCCTTCTCTTAGGAACAGGAGTGGCTTGAGAGGATAATAGGAATATGGGAAACTTGAAAAATGCACACATGCGCTGCAGAGACATAAGCTCAACAATCTTTAGAAGCTCTCTGGTAACTTTTTACGAAGCAGCTTGACCCCTTACTCTTATTTTTTTTGTATTGGTATTTACTTTACCACACAGAAAACCAATCATGTTACTCTGTTGTAAGAGTTATTTTGTAAAAGCAGACAGAGGCATGTAGCTGCTCAGAATAGCTTACAGTCTCCTGCAAGCACTTAACACTTTCTTCCCTTGAGGTTTGAAGTTATTGGGAGAGCTGAAATGCTTAGGCTTTATTCTCTTACAGAAGCTAGGTCTAAAAATGATAATAAAATACTATTGCAAAGACCTAATACCTAAATATTTCCTTCTTGAACAATATAATTATAAGTTTGTATTATAGCAGTGTTAAAAGTTTTCTGTTCAACAGCATGTTACACCAGAAAACAGACTTCACTGAGAGCATATATCCCCTCAAATTACTGCAAACGTGCTTGGTTAAACCAATACAGAATTATCTCCCGTGGTGCTGTTGGGGTTCATTCTGCTGCACTCGTTTGGATGTCAAAGTGACAGGCCATTAGCCTAAGGGGAAGCTAATTATTTAAATAACTTCTCTTATTTTGTACAATAAAGACGTATTTTTGAAAATACAACACTAACATAGATACGTGTCAGATGGCTATGGTCCTTTTTTAAAAAAATATGAAAATGTAATTTTAGCATTTAAACAGCCAAGACAGTGGTAATTTAAAATAAAACAAGAACAACAGTCGTTAAATGGCTGTGTTCCTGGACTTAGATTGATGCTTAACACATTGATCTTCTTCAATAGAAGCTTTCCATATTCCATCTGTTAGAATCTTTGACCTTTTCTTAACACCATTAAAAGATAAAATGTTAATCTACTGAAAAAAGATGCATGACCTTTTAAAAGTGAACTGTACCACTTTACAATCTGCCATCATTAAGGAAGTTTATGCTCAGGAGCCGTGCATTATGTGTATCATAGCAATATAATTGTTTAGAATAATGTAATTGTTCAACCAAGAAGATGTATACCACGCATAACATAAATTAGAATGGGAACTATGTGAACTTTGAAAACCCAATCAAAATAACATGTCAGATCAAGGCTTACTTTCAGTTTTAATTAGCCTCAACCTCAAATTTATTTTGTATTAGCACACTGAGATGCATATGTAGAGGCAACCATTTCACCAAGGAAAAGTGATGGTACCTTAGGATAAATGAAACCACCTCCGTGGCAAACGGTGATGTTTAGCTTTTGTTTCTTTTCTTTTGGTGTAAGGAAATAAATTTGGAACCAGTATCTTAAATACTAATGAGGAATGTCCCTAGCAAGAGAGTTCTTGAGAGTAGACATTTCTTTCTGCTAAATCTGAATTGTCTTAAACAAGACTTAACAGCAGCGGCCACAGTTCAGAGCAGCACCAAAACATGGTTAAATGCAACTTAGTGAAGCTCTTCAAAGAGCATTTAGTTATGGGTATGGGAGAATTTGATTCCACTTCACGTTAAGCTTCTGTTCTGAATCCTGAGTATAGAGTCAAACTGAATACGTGTTACGGGTTCCGATAACCTTATCTGGTGGTTTACATGTTTTGGATGGTGAGGTCTGTATTTTAGGTAAAGTTCCATAAATGGAGAGCATAGGTCTTATTGATAAAGTGTCTAATTAATAGCTATGAGAGCTGCTCCGAAAGTTATGCCTCCTATTTTATTATATTGACTCCTGATATCGGGGGGGTGGTGGTGGTATGGCAGCAGAGGTTGAACCTTCCCACCAATATTCGTTTCCCATCCTCATTCTGAGGCAGTGATTGCTGCAGTTCAGCTGTGGCATCAGCAACAGCGAGTCACCTCTGCTGGGGCAGACGTGTATGAGAGTGGCATGCAGGCTTTTGTTCATCACTGGCAAAAATTTGGACCTAATGGTGTCAACACAGTAATGACTGTATTGAGAAGTAGTGTTTTGTAGCTGAGGATTTGCTCGATCAGATATTGTTATTGTGCTCTTTGTATTTGTGGTAGCCTCCTTTGAAATAAGTAGGATGTACTGCTGTCAGAACAACCTGACATACATGATATATGGTAACAGAGAAGTCCAAGTATCATCTTCAGTTGAATATAGAATTCTATATTCTACTAAAAATGTTTATTTTATGGAACAAATATCTTTTCTACATAGGAAAGCTCAGATTCTCTGAATTTTGATGTCTATTCTACTGAACTCCTAACTTGATTTGTTTCGCCCCAGAAACTCTCATGATCTTAGGCCAGATAATGCTGGATTGGAGCGTACTCTGTCTGAAGTTCTATGTTTTTCAGTGGAATTGACTCCGTAAGTAAGTGATTGCATGCAAAATAGAAGTACAGTAATTCTAATCTTATATAAGCCTAACTCCTGTTATTATTTGTTTATAATAACATATGCAGCATTAGAAACATCACTGTGCTGGGCTCTCATACTTGAAGGCTTGCAGTATGCACTCAAAACTGTTTCCTACTCATTAAACTGAGGCTGAAGTAATATGCTAGTTTACATTTCTTGGTAACGTACAGTGCAGATGGACAATCCTGCAGAAGTTAGCTCATTACATGTACACTGCATGCCTAGGACTGGGCTTGACGTGATGAACTTCATCACGAAAAATGACATCATGTGGTTACATAAGGTCCTTGAGCTATAACAAATCACAGCAAATTCAGTCCTATCCCTTACTCCTTTGTTGAACAACTGGTGATGCCGGCAGATGCAAAGTGTTTGCATTTAATGTGTGGGTAGGAGGGGAGAGCAGAAGAAATGAAACTATCCAGTTCAGGAGGATAAGCAGCCAGCATGGTGCGTTAGCCACATTAGCTCTAGGTGTTTCAGAGAGATACATTTTGAGTGTGGAGATGAAGATAGAGCTTACATATGTCTCAATGTTGCTAAATCTTATGATCTTATCGACAGCTTTAAGATGTATAGTAATGTTCTTTAAGTTCTAGCTGTAGAAATCTTCTTAGTATATGAGACTATCAGGATTTTTTATGTATTTTTTTTTATGAAGGAACTTTTTTTACCAGAGAGAGGTTTGAAACTGCACATCTGAAAAAAGTAAAATAAAAAAGGCAGCAAAAAGGTACTTAGTAAGAACCTGCTTGCTTTTCCTTCTCTTTTTACTCTTCAAGGGCAGCTCCTCCTAACAATACAGAAAACATAGGAGAAAGCACAGAGTTTGCTGACAGTCCTGGCAAGTAGAAAGACACTCAGTTCTGTAAATGTCAGCTTTGTAACTCCAGTTAAAACTTTGTATTCTGCTTTCTGATCATGTTGATGGACCAACTCTCTCTATTTGTGTTTTGCTCCAGTTAAATAAGCATTGCCCCTTTTTGTATAGGCTGTGCATTTCATCTTTGAAGTTAGTAGCCACTTTTTTTGTGAAGCACTTTATTGTTTAGACGTGCTTCCCAGTTCCAGCCCCATTTTATCACCGCAAATTTCCTCTCTTGCATATTCTTCCCTCTAGGTCATTGATAGTGAAAGCAAGCAATATGTTTCCTGGTGTTCAACCATGTGGCACTTCACTAGTCACATAATACACTAGATAAGCAGATGACAGTCTGTGCTGCTCTGAATAGCATATGTGCATGCCAGCTGAAAGCCAGGAGCCGGAGGACATACAGGCAGCCAACAGAGGGAGTCAATGGCAGCAAAGCACTGGCCATGCAACCAGCACTTTGGAGAACAGAAAAATGGACAGTTTTGTACTTACAGTCAAAGAGTAGAAGACCTCAGTCTGTATCCTATTAGGCCCCAGGCATCTCTGACAGCCCACATGCTCTTCTGCTTTGGACTTCAGGTTACTGGCTCAGAGAAGCTCTGTTCCAGCTCTGTACCCACCGGAATTAGAGTTGTTTGGGGCAAAGTTTGACCCTTCTTACATTTGTTATGAGGACCTGGAAGATATAATAGGTAGCAATTGCTTTTTGTCTGCTAAGGTAATGTACAGGAGCTATAACTGCCGTCTAATTAACATAGCAAAGTACAGCCTACATTGTAAAGAACACCTGCTTGCTCTTTCTTTTAGAACATAATAGTGATGTTTAAAGTCTCTTGTGCACATTCGTAACTTGTTACCAGTTTGAGTGTTACAGACCCCACCAACCAAAGTGGTGTTCCCCACAGACTAGGGAAGCCCTAGATCTCAATGCAGGTGTGTACTATAAAGGTAAGGACGGTCTGTTCTCTTTGACAGAAGCAAGCTGTCATGATAATAGAGAAATGAGATTCAGAAGGAAAAAAATATTTCAAAATATTCTCAGACACATTCAGGCAACATGTAAATAGAATAATAAATCTGGCAAGAAAGACCTGTTTATTTTTTACATGAAGGGACTAAAAAAGTTTTTTTTTCCCTTTTAAAGCATGACTTTCTCTTCCTTCCACCTGAAGGCTGCACGATATTCCTCAGAGCAGCCGTCTGCAGCAAGAAATTCATCATTCACTCTCTGATCAGCACGTACAGCAAGTGACATGAAACTCTGCTTAATTCTCTTGTGTCTTTATGAAATAAGTTCTTCCCCAACCAAAGCAATCTGCTGCTTACCCTAATCTCAATTTAACACTTACTCTCAGTGCTCAAAAGTAACAGTCTGCATTTGAATGGGGTTTGCAAAGCAGAAGCAACTGCCAGGGAAAATGAAACAAGTCTTGTCTCTCTTCCTTGAAAGCTGGGAAAGGCTTTAGGCTTTTTACTGCAGCGACAGGTTACATGTAAATAAAGTTTGAGATCTTTGCTTTGGCCATTTAAGACGAGTTGCTTAGGAGAGAACAAAGCTGACGGTGCAAAGCTTGAATTCAGCCCAAGTTGCACATTAAGATGGCTGTTCAAAAGCAAGTGCCACGTGCACGCAGAGTACAACTGTGGGGTGTCTGTGCAGTATGACAGATAGGGCATGTTGCTGCTCACTTACTGAGGAAGCCTTGAAACCATTGAATTTTCAGTTAGTAAGCAGTAAGGAAAAGAGGCCTTGAACACATTTCGCTTCTTAGAAGCAAATTTATTTGGTTTATGCTCTATGGAAAACATCTGGGAGGATCTCAGCCCCTGCAAAGCTGGTAATGGTTCCATCTTGCCTCAGATTACCTGCATTAACACAATGATTTGAAAAAGATTCCCTCATTTACATTGGAATTGGATACTGTCGCTTTTAATCAGCAATCTAAGCAATGCCCCTGTTAGTATTGTTGGATTGGCTACATTTCTGGGTTTGTTCTGAAGTTATCAAAATGGCATTTTGACAAAATGGATTGGGAGGGATGTGTTCTGCAAGAGGTCTTCAACAGCAGCATTGCTTCACTGCAGCATGTAAAGCCATGGTCGTTGCTGACCCGGGAGCCAGGGGCTGGTCTTGAGAGGAACGTCACCTGCACTTCTCTCCCATAGCTTGTAAGGTCTTGAAAGGGAGAAATGAGCAGTTGACAATTTAGAAATATGTTGCACAACTTTCAGGTCATAGCTGAATTGGAGTAACAATGAGTTCTCCTCTTCTTCCACGTTAGGCTGCATATGCAGCCCATTGCATGAGCCATCATGCCACGTGGGGCATGCTGCATGAGGTCCTGTTGTATTTTATCTGCTGGAAGTGTTTTGACTTACCTGCATGATTGATTTTCTTCCTGGCTTTAGTCAGGTGGAAGAATAAAGCATTTCCCTATGTAACTTTCACACCCAGGTATACTGCAGTTGTTGCTGCACCTAAGCAGAATATTTCTGCCTAGGCAGATTTCTCTGCTGGAAATGGTGCTTTTTAGAGAATATTGACATATGCATTAAATGAGAAACACACCTGGAATTGAAGCGCTCAGTTTCCCTACAAGAGGAAGAGAATAAGTCTTAGTTTTCCTTTGGGGCAAAACTTTAATGGATTTGCTGCAGTATAATAGTCTTCCACATATTGTTCAAACCCCATATGATACTCAGGGCTGTGAGTGTCGGTACCAAGAAAAAAAGAATCTGAATTCATTCTCACATTCTCCAGCTCAGATTGGCAGTGTAGGATGCATTAGTTTTGGAACAACAACACCTATGTGCTATTCTTCAAAATGTCTTTGTTCAATCTGTTGTGTGACTAAGCCTCACATAAATTGTGAAGATGCTCAGACTCTTTTTACTTTCTAAATTTTGAAGATGAGGTTACTGAAATGCAGAGCTTGTGAGAAGAGCTAGGCTGACAGCAAAGAGATGGGTCGTCTTTGTGGAGCACGCATAGCTTGTTCCCTTGTTGCCTTGTCAGCGTGCTTCAGACCCAACGTGGTCCCAGCAACGAGTGTCCCAGTTCGGTTCCCACATCCTCCTGTCCTCAGTGTCTGTGCTGGGATGGGTGACTGGGCTTGCAATTAGTTCTGGTTGATGACCGAAGGTGGAAACCTTTCTGTATTGGGAAAGGTAAGCTGAACAACTCATTTCATGTAGATGCTTTCTAAAGCCCACTGATTGTCCTTCTACACGTAAAGCTCCCTCGTTTTCAGGTTCATTGAGTAATGCAGTAAAATCAGACTTTAATCAGGGGAAATGACACATTTTTGTGCATATTTCAAGGCTGTAAATTAAAAGCTGTTTTTTAAAGAAGAAATTTAAAGGCTATTTCTTGTTGCTACTGCCCCTCTAGGACTGCACTGAGCGCTTGCCACCTACAAGCGCTCTCGCCAGGCAGGCTGTGCAAATATTATTATTACTTAAATAGAGTCTGAATCATTACCTTGTGTTTTCACTTTGTAGTGAAGTGATTTAAATATAGTTTTCGTATGCTAGGATCCTTTGACAAATGCATAAATAGTTAGCGCATTGTTAGCAACAGTGAAAAGGAAATGGATGCCTGGCAGGAGGAAGGGCAAATAATTTTCTCATGCTTGCTGTGCTGTTTCTGTAGTGTAAATCAACTCTGCTCCTCTGAAAGTAAAAACTTATTCCAAGATGTCAACAAAAGTAAAGTAATTAGGAAAGGAAATGTAATTCCTCCCTGCCGCTCCTCCCTCACACACGTCTGTAAATGAAAGCTATTTAAAGATAGAACCTGAAGTAGACTAATTGGGGCAGATGAGTCATTTGGGACCTGATCCTGGAAATGCTTGCTCCCCTGAGTAGCCCTTTGATTGTTGGCCTGGGTCAATTCTGAGAGCACGTGCAAATGCCCAAGACCAGGGATGGGTCAGTCTCATGGGGTCCTGAGTGGCCCACTTGAGATCCTGAACCACGTGCTCAGAGTTCACTGTTGTACCGCTCAAAGATGTTCTGGTCACCGTCGGCCAGGCAAACCCTGACTTCTTACATTTAAATAGAATATTACGAGGCTACATTCGATTAATTAATCTTACAACTCAAAAAACAAAACATGCCACGAAACTTACCCACATTTGCTTGTGCCTCTGGTTCGTGTCTGTCATAAAATTAACTTCTGTAATACGCTTTTTCCACAGTTTAGTTCTCAAACTCTTTGGTGCAAAGGAAGCTGTAAAGCTCAAAGGCATATATTTTCTTAGAGTTGGCAATTAATATGCCACTAGTCTTTGCATAAATAAGTTGTGTATTTTAAAGCAACTCAAATGGGCTATTTCGTTTTATATGACTGTTAATTAAGATGTTGATTAGCCCTGCTATTGAAGCATTGAAACCCTTTCTAAAAGAAATGGCCACTGTTTCAATTTTATTTTAATTAGTTGGACTTTGAGGTTATTTACTGCAGTGTCGGCCATCAAAGTAAAGCTATTTAATTTGATGCTCAGTCCAAGCAGGTAGCACAGAGACCCACATTTGCCTGTAACCACTGCCATTAGCAGCGGTATGATTTAAGGTCATTTAAGAGTCATCAACCTCACAGATGGTAAAATGCAAAGTATCTAAAAGGGAAAATAACAATTGTTGTCTTGTCAAATAAAATCCGAACATTGTATTTTCTGTGAACACCCACTGGCTTCCAGCAATTTTATACTGAGAGCGTTTCCCTTTGGGCGGAGAGAGTTAGGTCTTCCCTTTCATGCATCCTTCCATTGAGACATGCTAACCCCCTCGGGAGGTGAAACCCACCCAGATATTTGTGATTTTAAAACTTCATTTGCGTCACTTGCAACAGAGATGGATCATTATTCTGGGATAAAATCACATCCTGCACAGTGAAAATAACAGGCAACATTTGACCTGAAAAGGGAAAGAGGAAAAAGAAAAAAAAAAAACATAGGCAACTTTAAAGTGTTAAAAGGAACAGATAGTGTTAAAGCTGCTTCAGGAAACAAATTCTCCCTGTAATGCAGTGTAATTACGATCTTTTCTAAGCTAAGTATAGTACCCTAGAGATTACTATAAGTAACTTATAATAGAATTTTTATTAGTGGTAGTAATTTTTTATGATAATTAGTGTAATCTGCAGCCAATAAAATCAGAAGATATATAGTTATCTCTTTTACACCAGAAAAGTATTCTTCAGACAGCTGAAACGTTAAGAAAAGAAAAATGTGTTATTTTATGGAGGCCATACGCTTTTATGTTCTGATTGTTTGGTATTCTTTTTTTTTATTATTAGCTCTTTCCACTCTCCACTTAATGGTGAAAAATGTGACACGTACTCAAGAGCCACTATAAAGCGGCCAGTTTGGGGTAAGCAGCTGACATGTAATTCTGTGGCAGTCTTTATACCATTCTATCTGAAACCTCATCCTTGGTGGAAGCTGCAAGTTTTACTGTTTCTCCTAGATGATAGGCTCCTCCTGCATCAGCCTTGTTTGGGCTCGCTGTGAGGCTGCCTTTGCTCGTTGTTTGTGGCACATAATCAATGAGACTTCATTGTGTTGCCCCAGAAAAAAATATCTTGCAGCACAGCCCTTCTCAAAAGCTTTTAAAAGAGGAACACAGAAGCAAAAATATTCCTTAGTATGGATTAGCTGTCCCACACTACAGGACTGGCTGGGCTCTGACCCCGTTTGGATCGGTAGTGAGCCTGTTGGTTTTCTGGAAGCATGAAGGAAGAGAACAATTCCTAATCAACCTATGGAAACAATGATTGCAATTCTGCTGTAAGCATTCAGGATCATATCTTACGTCTGTAGTTTGCTTCTCTACGTCTCTTGCTGGCACACAAAAGCAGAAGTGTTGCCAGAGTAAAGCAAGACATGGGTCTTAGGTTCATCAAAACACTTTTCCAAAATAGCAGTTGAATCTAAAGCTGGACAAATCAGCACAGCCTTTTTGTCTGAGTGAAGAAAGGGTATATAATTCTTCCCATCACAGCTAGAGATTTTGAATTTCACTTCCTGAAGGGAAGAAGGGAAGAGAGCACTCTGGGAGAATACTGAATCTGTACTGATTTGAGATGGAAGGACTATTGTTCCATATGTTATCTGTGGCCTGATAGACTGCTATTTTCTTTTCTCAGTGGCACAACAACCCCTAAATGACC
This sequence comes from Meleagris gallopavo, assembly GCF_905368555.1. NCBI lineage: Eukaryota > Metazoa > Chordata > Aves > Galliformes > Phasianidae > Meleagris > Meleagris gallopavo. The sequence goes on from NC_139416.1 coordinate 3,830,249, forward strand.
CTCTTAATCTGTGTTATTGTAACTTACTGGCAGCTGTTACAGGATGAAAATTAAAAAATTAAGATACATGACCTAAGAGGGACCAAAGAAGGTTTTCATCATCTTTCCCCAGTCATTTATCTCATGCTCAGAAGTTATGACAGAGAGTAAGGAGGCTGGCAAAACCAGGTTTGCATTTTCTACATGGTGAGCAATACTAGATCTGGAGAAAGAATTGCTCAGATTTGCTACTGAGCACCAAATAACACTGTAATTCTCCAGGTTGCATGGATGAGATGGACCTCTTGTGTTGGCTGTGCAGATTTTGAAGCTGGGGTCATGCTCACCTGGAGTTCCTTGGGCTTGGACTTCACTCATGGCTATGAAGAGTACCCACTAGTTTCCACTCACAGAATGGTGTAAGTTCTGATCTTCTCCTGCAGCAAAAAGTCCAGAGGTCTTTTGCATTCTCCTAGGCATCTCCTTAGAGGTGCTAAAATGGGATCAGCACTCCCAGCAAATGTACAGATACTCGTGATCCAGTCCTCTCTTCTGTGTGCTGATGAACAGTGAGTTCATAACGTTGACAGTTGACATTTTGTCACTTGGCATCTGCTGATGTGTGTGAGATAGAGCAAGCTCCCTAGAAGTCTGCCCTGCATTCTGCAAATACAGGCAGGCATCACTGTATACAGTTACTGTGATGTGTATTTTCAGGGTTGTCCCAGTGATTATAACCAATGCAGACATGAGGCATGTTGAGATGACTGCTGGTGAACACAGGTGTGTTCATTTAAAAGCTTAGGGAAGGCATTGGTTTGTTTCCTAAGAGAGATACTGTAATGGTGATTTCCTACCTACTTTGTCCATGCCTTTTGTGTGGCAAAGTGATTAACTAGGCAGCTATTAAGTAAGAGTTGTTTCATTCATGCACAAGAATTCCTCACTCAGTGATGAAAATTGCAAGTTTTGCCTTGTCTTGTTTCCCCATTGCTTTTTAGAAAAGGTAGCACTGTGCAGACTTTGAATCTTAAGTTCTGTTCAGCCTGCGAGCAGATGGGCAGTGAAAGCAGCATCCTGACAGTGGAGCTTCTACCAGTGGACAAAAGTGCTGCTTCTGCAGGATGCCTGTGTGCCACTACTTAGAGACTGTTGGCTGTGAGGTTTCTCTGACACTCATGTGAACCCTCCCAGGGACAGATGGGTTTGCTCTTGAATGGCTCCATTCTTTTCTCTTTGTGAATAGAAGGGGCACTTGTTAATTTGCCCTGACTGCAGTCATGCACTACAGGCGTTTGCTTTGTCACCCCTCCTGCTGACCATGGCCTCAAGGCCAGGAGGGCTCATACTCTGAAAAAGTGTGTACTTACTGTATCTGTCCAGAATGTCTTCTGGGAGGAGAGGGATCACAGCTGAGCGCAGTGCTGTGTGCTTCCCCTTGTCTTGCTCCAACCTGGGAATTAAACGGGAGGCTTCTAGTGAACTTTCTTGGTAGAAGCAACTGATGGAAGTTAGAGAAATAAAACTCTTGTTCTCTCTTCGTTGAGGAATCTTACAAAAAACCATGTAAGTAACAGTGGGTTTTGCAAGTCTTCGAATTTGCACATGAACTATTATAAAATTATTCATGGGTTTTTAAGCTGGATTACTGAAATGCAGTGTACCTAAGGCAATGTCTGAAGAATGTCTGGAAACTTTCCATAAGAGCACAAACCCATTTCTCGTTCTCTTAGTCTCTTCAGACCATGCTTTGTTTGTAGACTGCTCTCGGAATTCTCAGATTGCGCACAATTGCCCGTGCATTTCCAGACATAAGTAAAAGCAAAGTTTTGAGCCATCAACCTCAGTAATACATCCTTCTTCTATTCTTCATTACATCTTCACAGATCCGATCAGCTGCTATTCTTCTGTGCACAACATATTTAGTTAAAGAAGAAGTTCTGCTGCCCTCAGACCCAGTATGTGTTCCTTCCTCCTGCGTGCTGACCTCTGCATGATGTAGCAGAGCTGTTTTCCAGGACAACTGCCTTCAAGCTCATAGGCCTGAAGGATTTCAGGCAAATGAGGTTATGTTACTTTCAGCTTTAGAGTCTTTGAGTACCTTATTAGCAAACACTGCGTTCTGTGGTAATTTGTCTGGAGGTTAGAGCAGGTGCATAGCTCACCCCCAGACAAATAAGGCTTAAATTGTTATTTCATCACGGAGAGATCAATCTCGGTAATTTAGGTGACTGAATTTGTATAGTTGGTGTGCAAAGAAAATACCTTTTTCAGAACAGCTATAAACTGGTAGTGCAATTTATGGTGTGAACATTGGTCACTGTATTAAATTATCTCTATGAATACACACAGCCTTTTGAACTGTGCCCACAAGATGTCCATAGGAAAAAAATCTAAGCCTTCAGATGTGTGTGGAAATGTTATTTCCTACACTGAGTATGAGACTTTGGGAGTTGTTTTCCTTGCTTTTCCATGAATTTGGTATATAACACAATACAGCATCTGGTAAAAGTTTAACTGAAAAATCACTTATTTTTAAATTCAAATAATTTCTCTCCAGTTAAAATGTATCCTAAGCTGCGTGCTTTTCTTGGCGCCAGGTAAGTAACAAATCACACTGCTTGCCTCTCGAGATGAATTTTAGAGTAATTCACTGCGCTGTGTACAACATCAGCTAGAAGCCGCAACACAAGTGATAAATAGTAGTTGGTTAGCAGTGGAGAGAGAGGGGGAGGTCCTTCAAAGAAAAAATACACTGTAAAGACATAAGATAGCGACGTCATCATAAAAAATGTGAATCCCACATCCCCAGTGGAAATTCCTTGGTAAGCAGACATGGTGGAGGAGACAAAATTAGCAGTCAGAAGCAAAGAGTCTGTGGTCCCAACAGGGAAACTGAGGTCACATCTGACACCTGTTGAAATCCACACTTGCGAATCTAGCGGTCGTTAGGATGGATTCTTAATCACCAGAAAAATGGTTTACTTCAATGTATCATCTCAAGGGGAAGGGACAGAAGAAATCTGAGGTAGAAACAGAGACAAATGACTCTCTCTGCTCTCTCAGGTAATGCTGAATACAGGAGGAGCTCCCTCAGCTCTGCGCTGGAGCCCAGCAGGTAATATCAGTTGCTTTAGCCTCATGCAGACACCTGAAAGGCATTGCAGTTTTGGTGGTTGTAATTTCAGTGCTGAATGGACCAATTTAAAATGCTGTAAATCCATTGAGCAAAGCATTAAGTTTGATCCAACACAATTTTTTATGAATTTTAGAAAATTAAAAGCAAAGACTATAGCTATTTTCTGAAAATACAAACAGAGTGAAGTATTTTCTTTCCCATGATCGTCAGTAATGCTTTTATTTTTCCAGTGACAGGAATACTCCACAAATACATTTCTGCAAAATGAAATCCTTCCAGGTCAGGGTTTTCCCTTCCTCTCTTTGCTGCTCCCATTCTGTGCTATTGGAGCAGGCAAAAGACAGAATGTGAATTTCCACGTTAATATTTCTTGCTTTTGTTCAGCATCTTTTCCTGCTCCCCTACACACCACCAGAAACGCTCACGTTAATGTAATATTTTTGTCAATAGTCTGTACCCAGCAAAAATGTCACTGAGTTCTAAAAATAAAGGTTCTGTTACAGTTTGTGATGTTAGAGGCTTGGCTGATGTGGTGAATAGGATGCAGAATATGCTGATGGTTTCAACACAGTGGAGGAGCTATCAATAGAATAATGGAGAGCAAACAAGGAGTCTTGCACGTGCGCTTTTTTCTGGGTGCTTTCCAAATATCACAGACGGAGTGTAACACTGTGTTTCTGTCTTGTGGGAGGAAAGCCTAGCTGCAGCCAGCAGCCAAACTCCCTGCGAAGAGAAAGGAAGGCTGCTCCCATAACAGGGTGTGAAAAACTGACCTTCTAGAATAGCAGTTTAAGTAGCTGGCGGGTTTTGTTCAGCTGCGGGAAGGAAGGCGCAGTTGTGTTGGGGCGAGCAAGTTGTGCTCTTCACCGGAGGAATGCGTGGAGTGTGTTGAAAGGAAAGATAGGGAAACACAGCCAGGAATGTGATAGAGTGGATATAAAATAAGTGAAGACAAGTGTCCTCATGCTGGCTGCAGTGGTGACGTGCATTATCTCAACGTGTTATCAGGAGATAGATGTTTGCATTCCCATGGGTCAGTGCAAGTTGTCACAGTTTCAACTTCCAGCTTTTTCTGATGGAAATGACGTCACAGGGTGAAGAATGCACAAAAAGCCCTCGGCTTGCTTGCGCAAACGTGGTGGCGCAATCTTGAAGGTCATCTGGAGGACTTAGCATTGCAGTGTGAAAGTATGTCAGCTGCTTTTCAGTGGTCCTTTACTTCTATTTATAGCAAGCAAGTTGATTAAGGTATTTTATTCCACACCTTTTCCTACTCGTTATGTTTCTTTGCTAGTGAGAGAGTGTCAGTTATTTTTTGGGGGGGAGAGGGAGAGACAGATTTCTGTCACAAGAAACTCCATTTGAGGCATGCTGTGAACACTTTCTCTCCATTGCTCTCATGGAGTGGCCAATAGGAGCCCAAAGCCTGTCACATTCCATCCCAGCCCAACCATTTGAAGCTAATGAATTTTGCAGGAGCAGTTAGCAGGTTTTGTTATCGTTCCAGTGTGAAATAAAAACAGATAGAACCTGAGGACTTTTTCCAAAATGGAGTTAAGCAGTTGTCGTTGTTTCTGATCTGCTGATCAATTGCTAGCAGTAATTAAAGGATCCCTATAGATCTGCTCCACAGGTCCATAATAGGCAGAAAAGGAATGTGTGGCATGAAATCTCAATTCCTGTATTTACTGTTTGTTGTATCTGTTCCTGGGTGTGTGAATATTCCATCTGATAAGGCGAAACACCCTGTGATACTAGTCATTAGTCATGATTTCATATAATTACCATAGCAATTTCTTTGGTAGCTAATGTGTCCCACGCACCTGTGCTTAATGAAACCATTTCCTGTCAAATTTGTGATTTTTAAGGGATATATAGTTAGCCCACTGAAGTATGATACTTTACTATTTGAGTTCTGTTGTACCTACTTTTTCTGCATGTGCAGTACCACAGTACAAAAAGAAATGAAATTCCAAAATTATGTATTTGTCCTAGTGAATTATTTATGTTAGCATCTCTTGTACAGTATAGTAAATAATCCAGAGTTCCCATCTCCCTGCTCTCTTTTAACTATCTCCTTTCCTGTGTTATCCTGTAGATACAGGAAGGGGAAGGTCAAACACCTTGAGTCAAGCATGCTGGGCAGCTTTTTGGCAGGATTTTTGCATGCAGTTGTGTTAAAGTTTTAGCCATCAGCACCCAGCCTTGTTTTTCAGTCTAAGATAACTTCTAAGTCCGGAATTGCATATTGTGCTGATCTGTGGACTTGTTTTGTGTATGAGTGAATGGGGAATGTGTTACGTTTCTCTTCTTTTCACGTTTGAAATCAAATATGAACTCCAGTCTGAAAACACAACTGATCTACTTGGGGTAGTTTTGTTGTGGGTTTTTTTCTGCTTGTTTTAAAAAGCCTGGTTTAGAGGGAGAAACAAAGCAATAAGAAAAGAGTGAGTTGGTTAGGAATTTTGATACAACAAAAAACTCTACAGTTGGAGAAGAACACAGAAATGCTGCCGGAATTAATTTTGATTTTTGTGAATCTCTTAAAGTTGACGGCTTACATACCTGTAAACCACCAGTTTCCCTGCAAGAAATGATCCAACCATCATTTAGTTGTGCCTGGTGATAGCATCATATCTTTTCATGCGCTGGCAACTGGGACTTACTTTCATTTCTTTTGATGGATTTCATCTAGAGATTCCTAGATTAAATAAACATAAATGATCTAAATGGCTTTAATCTGATTTCCATTTAAGACAAGATTTGGGAAAAAAAAAAACAAAAAGCTGCAGTAAGAAGTAAGCATTTTACTTGTTTGCTTTTTGTTTAAGAACTTACAATAAAACTCTGCAGCTCCAAAAGGCTCAGTGCCTGATAGTTGGTGTGCCAGGTGTTGGGTACTCCGGCAGTGCAAAGCGCAGGATTGACTCCAGGAAGTGGTGCAGATGCTTGACAGCAGTGCCAGGCGGTGAAGGAGTGAACCCTGAGGAAATGTGTGTCTAGTTCACTGTATACTCTCAGATTGCTTTTCACATCTCGGTATTTATTGATGTGCAACACACAACATAATTTTTCCAGTGAAAAAATTAGTATTTACCCACATTTCTCTCTCTGTAATTTTTGAAATAATAGGACATCATTATTTTCTGTGCTCGGAGTAGGAAATAACTATGACAACTCCAATACCATGGCTTGATTAATATTGGATTCTTAATAACAATCTCTACACATAGATTTCAGTACCAGGATGAGTCATTTGTGCAGGCAGAGTTGATTCTGGGTGAGCCAATGGCTCCATGGCAACTCAGAGAAAAGCGTCTGCAGAGAAAGGAGCCGGCGTTGCCTCCTGACGTGCAGGTAGGGCTTTGTGTTTGGGAGCTCTTCCGCCCGCCTCGCTGTGCTGTTTGCCTGGAGCTGGTCAGCCCAGTATAGCCACAGCCTTACAGAAAACCTCACAATAACGTGAGCCAGCTGATTCTGAAAGTTAAACTATGCAGAAAGTACACAGGCATAAATGGTCTGCATAGGCTGAATTAAGAATTACTTCACTCCAGCACTGTGGGCAGCAATATGAAAAAACACTGAGTGCTAGTAGTGGAATTTCTGTCAAGGGAAAGCTCCTGCTAGAAGTTCACCAGGAGTTTTGCTTGAGTAAGGACTGCAGAATTTGGCTGCTATTCAGTGAAACTTGTTTCCATCTCTGACTGTGCAGGGGACCTTCGTGGTCTGCTTTACTACAGAAGGCAACTGAAGTGACAGTAACTCACATTGCTCCCTCATGTCATGGGTGGACACAAAGGTCTTCTCGGATTTGTATTTTTCACTCTCATAATAATGTTACAAAAAAAAACCCCACAGCCCTTCACATCATAAAATTGGCTATGGGAATTTTCCTGCGTGCCTCGCTCTGACAGCAGTGCAGCATGCCAAGATGGCTGCTGCAAATGGCAGCTACTTGTACAGTTCTTCTGAGTTCTAATTCTGGGAAACTGTCAGTGATTTCAACTAGTGGTCTGATGGACTCTGTTGTGGATTTTAAATACAGGTTGGTTTTCATGGGCAGCAAGACAGAAGGGGCAAATGGATATGGCAGTGCCCAGCAAGTCTGATAGTTTGACTTACCGGTTATAGAAA
>NC_139416.1:3840000-3852500 GCF_905368555.1 Meleagris gallopavo
TCTTTGGCCAGCTTAACTGGCAGGGAATGCTGCCTGCTTGAGTACTTGCTGCCATTCAAAGAGACCTCTCATGAAAATGCATGCTTGTCCTCGCAACTCCTTCAGCAACTGTAATATTTCTCCCTTACTGTTTATGTCAGAGAGTCATTACTGGAAGCTGCTGACATTTCTGACATTCAGTAGCATCAGAGCACATTAGGTGGTCCTTAGATAATTTTTAGACAAAATTTACTTGTATCACATGTTCAGGCCATTACAAGCAACAGAAGTAATGTGCTTCCATGCAAAGATATATCAGTTAGCGCACTCATTTTTGTGGACCTTCCTGTATTATTCTGTAGCTGCACAATTTTAACCATGCAGTGCATAATGCATAATGCACCGTATACCCATGCGGTACGTGCACTGTTTTTGACTTTTGTGCAAGATCAATCTCTATTAGGAAATCTATTATCATCACTTGTGTTTTACTACAATGAAATAAATAGGCAGCTGCAGTTGTTTGGCCTAATAGCTCTTAGCGTGATTGCTAGAAGTAGGAAATCAATGCAGGGTGAAGGGAAGAAACATTTTTAATAACTTACACTTCAGATATGAGATCCCCAAGTTATTACAAATTATAAGGTTAAGACCTCTTGAAAGAATCCTAGCTAGTTAAATATTTAAAACTCCTGGGTGAGAACACAGGCACTAATGAGCTTCAGGCTACTAAACACCACAATCTAGGGGGAGACATCTTGTTTTATATTAGAAAGTATTAGTGAATATCAACTGGCCATGAGAAGTGTTTAATTAAGAATTATATTGATATGGGGAAAGTGGAGAAAGCACCAGATTGCCAAATCTACTCTTCATCACCATTAGAAGCTGGATTTGTGTGTACGGAACAAATGCGAGCGGCAGTGGCTCAAGCCAAAGGCTCCGTGGAGTGGGACCTGCCTATCCCTGTGGCCTTCCCACAGCCCTGGAGATGCCAGAAACCTCCACACAAACGTGGATGGAGCTGCCTGCTTTCTCGTGTTCCCTTTGAGTGCCACAGGCTTGGTTGTGAGGAATGGCCACATTTTGGATTTTGTGATTTCAGCAATTCCGTTAATCTAATGATAACTGCTCTCAAATGAAAACATAATGCAAGCGTCAGGCTGATGCGCATCATACAATGCACCCACCCCAAAAAAGAAAAGGAAAAAAGGATCTCATAGATCATCAAATGTCTCTCCCGTGGCCTTTTAATTCAGAAATTTAAGAACGTAAGAAACCTGTTAATTGTACCCAGGCGCATAATGTTGGCAATCTTAACAAGAATTGTGATGTTGAAATTCAAATGCCGAGAAGCAAGAAAGGGAGTTGAGAAGGAATGTGAAGACTGGTGTGACACGACTGAGCACCAGGCGATATCTGGCCTTGCTGCACAAGTGTGGCACGAGAGTGTTTACTGCACTGTGTGCACGTTATGTAAAATAGCCTCTGCCTGCCTGCTCTCTGAAACAGGAGTGTGAGCGGGTAAACAGCTCTGAGCAACAGATGAAAGGCTGCTGGAGTTGAGACTCCCAGTTCAAAGGTTCCGGCATTACGTGCAGTGACAGTCTCAGGTTATTTGTGTTTCCGAGCTCCTGCGTATTTGAATTGTGTGCTCATCTGTGGAGACTCCCCATTATCCTATTCCTGGTTGTGTTCATCAGCAGAGCTGGCTGCCTGGCTGCAGACGTATTGCATAGGGCAACTTCAGTTACATTTCCCCTGCTTCTGCCCGGGAGAAAATCAGCAATATTTTGTTTTAATTGATGATGCTAAATCACAGCAGCTGAACGCTTGCATCCTGCTCGCTCTGTGTGTGTCTCCTGCTGCCTGGTCAGCGTCGGTCCAGCGCTCCATTTTTAAATCAAATTATGCTTGTGATAATATTGTCTTGAGCTTACAGTTGCTGACATGGATATTGACAAAGGCTTAGCCGGTATTTTAATAAGAAAACAAAATACAGGAAATACTCTAGAGTTTCCAGGTGGATCATTAACAAGACGCCTTGGAGGGCTGAGACTGCCAGCCAGCACAGGGAATGCATCACAGTTCGTCATACAACTTAAACTTCTTTTGACATCTAGTTATGTCGAAATGTGACTGATCACCTAGGGGTCCAGACTCCTGTGAGGGAAAAGTTCACTGACAGACAGCGAACGAAGCTGATCTTAAATGAGAATCAAGAGAAAGCAGCATTCCAGTGTCTGACAGTCTGCAGCTGCTACCTGGGTCTGCCTAACGAAGACGAGCCTGCTCTGCTGAACAGTTATATTAGCATCTGTATGCTTCTGTCTCATTATCACACATCTGCCCACCTTTATTCGAATGAAGCTTCTTCTGATCTGACAGCTCAGGCATTGTCAGTGAATAGATATTATGGGATCCGGGTACAGCAGCTTAGGGTGTTAGCTTTTATTTTCTAAAGACTGTTGTATGGTTTGACAGTACAATGCCACCGAGGTAAAGAAGATAATTAACATATTGGGCAGTCTCTAAACAAAGCTGAGACAGTTACACTGGCAAAAGTGCCACTGCTGGAGTGGTACTGTTTGCACTGGAGGAACATCAAAGGTTGCACGATCTGCCTTGGGAAAGAGCAGGGCCACAGGTACGCCGTGTCCCCCTCTGACGGATGGTTTGGGTCTTTGGCTGATGCCCAGTAACTGCATGTCCTCCCGCTGCCTCTGCTCAAAGTCTCCTGTCGTTCTGGGTGAGCTGTTCCCAGCATCTGAGAGGATGTGAAAATGGAGGTAGAGAGGAGGAGGATGAAGGTTCTCTCTCTTGAATTTATTTTTATTCTACAGCACAAAGCTAAGCGCTTTTGTGAGCTGACACAGCGCCTGTTTGGATGGAGATTTAAGCCTCCTAAGTTGGAAATCACATGTGGGATTTTCTGGAAATGCCAAAAACATATGACTGAGGTTTCATCATTTGGCTGCTCAGTAAAGTAGTAGAAAGACTTCCTTAGAAACAACCAAACAAAAAGGGAAATAGCATTCTGAGCTCCTGATCCAGATGAGCTTTGATGGTTAAAGAAAGGATGCTCATACTCTCTGCAGCTCGGAGAAATGAAATGGACCTCAGTGTACTGCTTCACAGTTTGCTTTCTATCTGAATACTGGGCAGTAGTGGGCTGGAATGGCAGCTTGGTCCTGCGCTTCATAAACACTTCAGAGATGAAGCACTGTAGAAAATAACACCTTTGTAAGCTGCCTTGCTGCTTTTTGTCATTTGGGAAAACTAGTGAGTGGGATGCACTGCCGCAAGAGCATCCCTGAACATCTCTGCTGGAGAACCACTGATGTTTTGAAGGGCCTCAGTGGTACCCCCAGGTGCCAAGAGCAGTGTGGTGGCCAAAGCCCAGACACTCATCTGACTCAAGTGAATCCCTTGGTTAAAGCTAACAGTCTCTGCTGTTCCTGTGGCAGTGTGCTGAGAATTTAGCCCTAAATGTCTGTGTTGAGGACGTTCTTCGTTTCATTCACGGCTTTTGTTTCACCGCTTTTCTCCTTTGTTCTTGTGAGCATGCAGGGTTTCCATGAGTTAATGTTGGAATTACTGCTACTTTGCAACAATGCAGTCAAAGTCATTTCAGCATCTGCGCCGACAACGTGAGCGTGGCTCGTTCAGGTTAGTCCAGCTGCCCCATGCTCACAATTGCAACGTTTGAATACCAAATAAGAGATTCATTTTTTAAGAGGGAAAAAAGAAGATTGTCATTCACTCTAAAAAGGCATTACAGACTGCCGACACTGTACAGAAAAGTAGGAGATGTTGACCTTTTTATTGTAAACTTTCTGTAGCGTTGACCTCTCGCCGCCGCGCTCCCCCTCGCACACATGGGCGCGCACACGCGCTCTTCAGCTCTATGTTATCTCAAATAATTACCCTGCGCTTCTGGCTGTCCCCAGTGACTGCTGCTGCTAAAAAAGCTACTCATTGTCGGTGAGTGAAGAGGGATTTCAAACCTGCTTCTTGTGGCCCAGCAACAGCTCTTAATTAACCACTCAGGTATTGAGCCGCCTCCTCGCCCGGCTCCATCCATATGGCAGAACATGTCCACGGCGATAATCACTGAAGGAAATATTGTATCAAAAAAAAAGGGCTCGCTGAACAGAAAGCTCCTGCAAATTATTTTTAATGATTCTCCTCTCTGAGCCGGGCTGTTTGCTGCACTGGGCAGGGGTTGGGGACGGGCTGTCCTTGCTGTCCTTGCTGTCCTTGCAGCTCCGCCGGCCGGCTCCTGGCAGTGGCACGAGGTGGGTGCGCTGTGCCCAGCCTTTGTTCCTGCAGCACAGCTGGGTGCGTGCCCACTTCCAACAGCGCCGTACCTTAAGGAAAAACTTGCAGGCGTTGCGCAGCCCCACGTTTTTTCTTTTCCCCTTCGGTTTACAAAAAAGAAAATAGCGATTAGAGTTTATAAATCTAATTAAAAATGAAGTTGCATTTACATTTTAAAATCTCGCGTACGCCAGCATACTGTGTCAGAAGATATTATGTATGATTTTACTTTGTGACAGAAACCATTACATTTAAAAATTCATTACAGCAAGGTTAGTTAGACACATGATGGATGCAGCTTTAATCCTGCCATATATTATTACAGTTAAAATGTAAATGATGAAAAATATTTTGTGCTTATCAGCGTTTATGTGGAAATGTGTTTTACAGTGATATATGGTGTTATATTTCTATTATTATGATGAGAAAGAATGAAATACCAAAAGACGAAGTGTTTATTAAAACATGGCTACTTGTGATAAAATATTCTTGTTGTACATGACTTTAAACATATTTACCGAGGGCATTTGTCCAAAACAACTGTGAAATGCGTTTGCTATGCAAATCATTCTTTGTAAATTTTTCTCCTCTCTGTTATACTGACTGCAGCTTTCTAATAGCCTAATGTTAAAGTCATGTAAATATATTTTTATTATTTTTCATTTCAGGCACAGGGGACTGGCGCTGTTTACACACATGCCTGCGTTCGAATGGAGAGCGGTTACGCAGAAAGACATCAAACAGGAAACTGATCTTAGCACAGCCCCGTGTTCCTTTGTACCTCCTCTTGTTTCAGCTCCTCAAGGCCCAGCCTGCAGCACAGGATCCGGCCCTTGGCCTTTCAGCACGTGTGGCCCCTGCAGCCTATGTCCTCTTGACACCCCAGCAACCCAACAGCACACAGCAATCCAGCAGCCTGTGCTCCCAATCCCTTCCATTCCACTGTGCAGCCATAAGCAAGGCACTGCTGGGCACCTTCATGGCTAGATGGTGTGGCTGCACGCCGGCACAGCCTCCACCATTTCCCATGGAAGGTGAGTTTCTAACTGTGCTTGTGCTTTAGGCAAGCCTTGTAAGGAAACATACGTGGCCTTCCCCCAACCTGAGGGCTAACAAGTTTGGAGGCCAGGCCTACATGCTGTGTGTCCCCGGGCCAGGTGGGTTGTTTAAGGATTTGTTCTCAGCAGTGACCCTGCAGGAAGGGCTGCTGGGGCTGCTCCCCGAGGCACAACCCAGCACAGGTCTGCCCAGAACAATGCAAGGCCACAGGCGTCCCGCAGGAAGGCTGTGGCAGAAAAGAAAATACAGCACCAAGGCCCTGAAGCTCCGGAATGTGGCTGCCGTGCATGTGTTCCCACGTGTGCTCGGGCTGCTGGGCTGCCTGCGTGCTTCAGGTGCAGCCCTGGCTGACTGTTGATGTATGCAGTGCTCAGTTGGAAGGTTCTGCCCAACAGCCCGGTGTCCCGGCTGCGCCCACGGCAATCCCGCTGCGTGGTTCCTCGATGCACCCACTCCAGGTTTGTCCTGTTTGTTTTGTTGCTTTTTATGCAGCTTGTGTTTAAGAAAATGATAGTTTCAGTAGATGAATTAAGTGGTAATAAGGCATATTATTGCTGTTAATTCCTCCAGTTTACGCTGCTGTATCTTCAAGAGAATTAAACTGATTTAAATTTGATGTGATGCAGTAATCGGGCTGAGATTGCTTGTAGTTACGTGAAGCTGAGCCCATCTTTATCAGCTCAGTTTCTGAAAAAAAAATCCCCTAAGCAGCTCAGAATATTTGTGATCAGGAGCTTTATGCCCTTCAGCCTGCAATGCCTTTCGTTTGACACAAACAGAAGCAGAGACCTGGTGCTTGTAGTTCACCAAAGTGGCTATTTCCTTCTAACCTTCCTCTTGTAACAATGTTTATTCAGTTATCAGGGAAGAAATATCATTTGTCCGTGCAGCTACAATTACCCAATTTGTTGTATAAATTATTACTTTTTTTCTCATCTCATGTTGATGACAGAATCATTTAATAGACTTTCAGTTGCTCAAGCTTGAAAATTGGTTCCACATTCCCCTTTTTTAGTTTTCCTCCCTAGGGTGAGTGCAACGTGGCCTAAATGCCATTCCCAGCCCCCCCCTCCCCCTTCTTTTCTTTAAACATCTGCTTGTACGAGGATGTTGTTGTGTACACTAGCACTGTGCAGTTTAGCACCTTTAGGACTACCTTTGGCTCTCAGCTTCCTTGTTTCCTGGGCCAACCATAATATATCAGGAACCATGGATATTTCCTATCTCAGCACTCTCCATAACTCTTTTGCTCAGCTGTCTGAAGCTGTTTTCTTTAGGAAGTCCGAAGTGAGGGGGCCTGCTTGACCTGGCATCGGTCCTATTTATAAGAATAAACCTTCTTCCCCGTACACCTTTGGAGCTTTGTCATGTAGGGGTCACATCCGTTTGAATTAACAGCGATAGCGCCTGTGACGGAACACGGCCACGTAACCTTTATTGTCCCGTCCTACCCTTTTGTTTGAAGTTATAAAACCTACTCAGCTGATTTTCTTCAAAGCTAAGGCTACAGGATCTGCAGCCATGTCTCTGCCACGTAATTAATTAGGAAGGAAAAAAACAGCTACTGTGCGCTCTGTATTTTTGCAAGATGTTTATTTGTTTATTTAAAGCCAGCATTTGCTTTTTTGCTTTCAAATTTTTGCTCTCCTGCTCTCACCACTGAAATAAATGCCAGTCAGGCTCATTTGCTTAGGACAGGAGTTCCCATGTGGCGGTGGGAAGGGGCAATGCACGGAGCAATCATCTCAGTTCCAGCCCACGGTCTGAGGCTTTGGCTTAGAAGCAGTGCCACCTCCACCTCCGTGGCACTGAGATGTCACACTTACAGTCTGCCCACTCACAAGTCAGCCTGGGTGCCTGTGCTGTGTATTTATTTTCTCCTTATTTATTTTTAAGTCTAAGGATATTCGCTGAAAGCAGGATTATCACTTTGTAGACCACCAGCAGCTGTTGAAAAGCAGGGCATAAAAGTTTGTTTATGCCTTTAATAACCCTCTTAATGATGGAGCAAGCACATTATTCATAATAAAATAGCCTGGCATAATCTTGCTTCAGTGTGCGGTGGGAGGGAATTAAGAAACATCTGCTACGCCATAAAATAACATTATATATACCATTTACATTAGAAACATGTGTCTACACATATGTATATTATATACATATATTTAGAATGTCTCAGTGGAACTCGTCTTTTTAATTACATTTAGAAAACAATGAAATGGTTAAATGATGGCATTTTTACTTCTGAATCTCAGCTTTATGCAGTGTTTGTTGGTACGGCTGGTTATAATGACAAGGGACAGAGCATCAGAGTACACCTGAAGACACATGAGGGCAGATTTTCAAGCTCTGAAATCAGGGTTCAGTTTCTGCTTTTAGCCTCCAAATAACTGACCTGATTTTCCGAAGTACAAAGCGTTCAAGGACTCTTGACTTTATGAGCGTTGGTTGCTCAGCAACTCTACAAATCAGGCCACTATTTCAGTGCCTAAATGCAGGTTTTATTTACAACAACAGCATCCGAATCCACAGCTTTCCTCGATGTGAATTATTTGCATTGCTCCCGTGCTGAGCACGAGAGCTTACCATGCTGGTGCTGCACTCAGCAGGAGGGTGGCTGCCTCTACTCTGACAAACCTGGGGCAAAAAGGGACAAAATCAGGATCCTGAAGCCATCAGGGCAGCGCTCCGCCCTGGCAGTGGCCGTGCCTTGTGGCTCCCAACCAGCAGGGCATGTAAACATGTCTTTAACTTTAGGCGTGTGAGATATAAGTGGAACTACTTGCATCTTAAAATTAAATACATGTTTCACTAGATCAGGCCAGATGGTTTTACATGCTCAAAAGTGACATTTACAAGGTCACATAGGAAGTGTTTGACAGAGCCAGGAACTGAAACCAGATCTCCCAAGTGCCAACCCAGTGCCTTAATTTTGCTTGCATCCATTTTTTCTTCCCGCTGGCATGTTTCTCCTCAGCCAAACAAGGAAAAAATGAATCCAGTAAGTAGACAATTAAGTTGTTGTTTTTATTTAGAGGCGCTGGGAACGCAAATGCCACTGTTTGAAAGATTAGTACTTTCATTTTTTCAGCAAGGCATATGTTTTCATAGACTTTTTTTTTTTTTTAATTTTGTCTCTTCTATCTTACAAGAATGTAAGAAATCTGTTTTCATTTTGTAGGTGGCCCACCAAATAGAAGTTATAAGTTAATAAAATTTCTATGCAGATTTATGTGAACTGGATGAACTCTCCCAGTATCTGATTGTTAATCTGTTGGAAAATAGCTGCTGTGGTACTGGAACAGCTCAACATCATACAGCAGGGCACACTCACAGCAGCACTCCGCTGACATTTTCCCTACAAATGCCAAAGTAAACATGAGAGACTACTGTGGGGGAAAATCAGTGAACTACTGGAAAGGCAACTGTGGTGAATTTAAGGCAGTTGCCTTAGATTCACCTAAATCTCTGCTTCTATTAATGTATGTATTTTCCTTGGTAGATGTATCCGTGCAAATTTTCTTGGATGCATTTGATTTAGCCTGTCTCACTTTGCCTCTGTTTTTGGGGTGGACTTAGCTCCCATTCTGCCTCAGTTTTTAATGAGTCCTCAACCTCCCTGTCCTGTTCCAGCTGAAATCCAGGCCATGAGAGAGTACTCCAGGGGAAGTGCTGGATACCTCAAGCATGAAAAGGAGGGGAGCAACAGCCTCGCATTCTCACAGGACCCTCCTACTGCACCAGCAACCTGTATGAAGGTAAAAGGAGCAGGGGTGGGGGTAGGTTTTTCATCTTGACTGGCCAGCCTCTATTTCATCAGGTCCAGCGTATAAAGGACTTGCGAAGATGGAGTTTGTGCATCTGTGACCAGTTTACAAAAACCCTCAGAAATTGCTGTAATTTAAGACACATTCAAAAGTGTACTCTGGATAGCAAGGATGGGACTTGGGGATTGAGAGCAGTAATCTCTGACAGTGGGCCAGTAATGAATACTGAGATGCCTTGTGCTCCCTCAGCCGCCTGGTTCCTGGGCTGGGGTCAGCCCATACCATCTGTGATTGCTTTGGGGTGGAGAGTTGCTAGCTGAAGCAGTGCCCAGACTTCTGCACGCCTCTCACTGTGAGTGGCACAGGTAGGCCCTGGCCTGGGTCCTCCTGAAGGTGCTCAGTGCGGCTGAATCCACTGCACAGGGCTTCTCAATCCCAGAGAAAATCCTATTTTCCTGGACAGTATTTTCTCTATCTGATTAATAACTTTAAAACATTTAATAGACATTCTGACTTGCTTGACTCAGAGCTATCAAACAAATTGAAACTTTGCATTTTCCCACAGAAAATGCCCTCTGGTTTGTTTGGCTGCCTCCCACTGCTGTGCCAACCCACTGGCATGAACTTTAAGGATCCTTGGAAAAAAGCTCTTATGCTAAACCTCATAGCACAGCTGACTTTCAAGGAGCACTTAACATCAGCTTATCGCTCAGGACCGTACCAGCACCTACACAGTCTTGTGTCAGAAGGGCAGGCATCTATTCACAAGGTATGTATCACTGCTTGTGCTTTTTTAATCACTGCCTTATTTTAGATTGGTTGTGTAAGGATCAGACCAAGCGTCTTGTTTAGGAAGGACATTTTTCCTTCTCCACCAGCATGCACTTAGGATAGAGACCACAAAAGAAAATCTCCATACCACTGCCCCCATATCTCAGGTTCCTGGCTTTGACTTCAGCAGCTCTCATTAACTGAGTCAGAGCTGGTATCTTGCTTTGGCTTGATGGATTTTTATTTCATCCATTACTTTTTATTATCACTTTTTAAGGCCATGGACATTTTTTATATCCACAACATCCTGGGGTATTGAGTTCCACAGTTTAACTATGTGTTGTGGGGATGCATACTAGGAGTTCTTAAATCCTTGTTCCTAACAGTTTTTTCCATCATCTTACCAACTTCTGTTGCATCCACTTATCACACTCTGCACTTTCCTCAGGAAATAAAATCATCCTATATGTAGGTGCTTCTCAGAAACAGTCCTGTTTCTTTAAAGCATACCAAATCTTGATTGAGAAACTGATGAAAAATTATATTATTTTGGGCTTAATTGCTCGCACACTGCTACCTTTGATGATGCACAGGAATAGCTTGAGAGGTACCATTAAAAGCAGAAATCTAAAGAACAGAATCAACTCCAATTTCCTCCATAAAGTAAGGGATTGGGACCAAGACGAAGTCATCAGCATCTGCCCAGGTTCCCCAAGTGGCTGTGGGGCTCTGGGGAACCCATCCCTTCCCTTCTCTTGCAGGGAATCTGCTCTTCCCAGCCGGTAGACCAAGTTGAAGACACTAAGTATTGGTTGGAGGAGTTCTTAGGTGTAAAATCAGTGTCTAAATTTGTCAAACAAGAGTTTGAATTGCAAACATTAACAATATTAATACACTTAATTTTATCTAGTCCTAGCCAGCTCATTTACTGGGAGGTTTCTTGGTTTGTGTGTACTGACACTGGAGAACTGGAAAGCAAAGACCCACGTAGCAGCCATCGCAGCTTATTACAGAGGGTAAACAGCCAGTGTTATTAGTAGATGAGGAAAGGTAGATCAATATAAAGAAATACTGCTCTCATTCACTATTCCCTTTGTCACTGCCAGGCCTCAGAATTTTTCAGTTCATTGATGTCAGTAAGGATTTACGTGCCTGCCCAAGAAGCTGGTGCCAGATTATTCCCAGGCTGCAGCAGATCCTGATCAGCATGTAAGCTGGCTTGGGCAGCTGCATAAGGAAACAAAATTTAAGATCACAGCAACTTAAAATACTGCTCTAGTTTATAACGTCAACATTGGTATCAGGGAACATGGCAACAAAAGTGACCAAAAAGCATCTCCTTTTGCTGTAATGCTTAGCGAATATATCAGGTTGGTTAGACAAGAGGGCATGTAATGTTTTTCTTTAGCTGAATGAGCACCTAGCTCAAGCCAAGTCTGAAGGCTTTTGGAAACACTTTATTCACAGGGGGCAGCTTAGGGGTTAAACTATGTTTAGCAATTCCCTTCCCTACATTATTTCACGTGCAGAGCCGCTTCCTCTTTGACAGCATCAGGAGCCTATCCTTACATACCCTAATGGTCTCATGCCTTCAGCAAGCTGTGGCTTACACCCGCATACCTCCTTGTTGCTGTTATCACCAATGGTTTCCTCAATGGAAATAATCATGCACATTACAACCGTTGCCAAAACCCTCTGGCACCAGAAGCACTCTCGGAAGGAAAGCCTGAAGGCATGCGAGGGCCTGAGCAGCTGTAGCTGCAGTGAGGTAGGTCAGCAGTACTACATGGGAAACCATGCAAGAGGAAAGCTGCACGCTGCCTTCACGTTTAACAGCAGCCAGAGTTAGGGGTCTGATTCTGCTGGGGTTTCAGAATGAAACCTGAATGCTGGCCTGTGCAAATTCCTCTGTTCACGGTTTCATGTCCATATGCACACACCAACAATCCATCATGAGATCCCATCGCTGCATCTGCATGCCTTCGTGGAGACTGCAAAGGTTTTGTATGAGTTCAAATACGAAAAAAAAAAAGTCATTTTTCACACATTCTGATTTCAGATATGACTGTAAATGTTCTAAGCCTCTTTATATGTTTAAACATTTTTAGTGAGTTAAAAAACAAACAAACTATATCTGTTACATTTCTGCAGTTAGATCATGTAACTTGATTGCCTGACAAAGCATCAGCAGTATGAGGTCCTTTATGGGTCACAGCTGAGCTGGATTTTACGCTTAAGAATTTCCTCATTTTGGACCAGAAGTAAAAAAAATTATTCTTCTGGGCAACACCCATGAGCCCAAGTCTGCAAAAAAGAAGTGAAATGCGAGCAGAAAGCCCCCAAATAGCCTGGCTGTCCCCTCAGACAAAGCAGAAGGCAAGTAAAATCACAGCTCCATTCTTTGGCTGTGGGGCCACTCGTCCCACCCCAAAAGCAGGCGAAGAAACAAAACCCCCTAGCAGCAGCCAGGGAGGTGTTGAGAAGCCCATCCCAGGGGACTTGGGGACAGCGCTTGTCCCCACGGGGCTTGGAGCAGAGGGACCTCACAGAAAACAGCCCAGCTGCAGGGCAACCCCCAAAATGCTCTGCAGCCCCCAGATGCCA